>NC_066581.1:115459274-115816274 GCF_024323335.1 Lathyrus oleraceus | reverse complement strand
GACCACTTGATGAATGGAAAACATAAGACGCATCTTCATGTCTTCAAGAGCACACCCTCTGTTCAACCCTCTTAGCTGAACACATTCACACTCTGTGTCAATCTCTCTTCTAACCAGAACAGAAGACCACTTCACAAGATGTTCTAACATCAGCTGGGACATCCTTCATAACAGGACAAGGCACACCATCTGATAGTCTTCAGATATCACTGAGTCACCGGGTTGATCAAGAAGAACCCAGACATACATTGGGACATATACATTTTCATCCCATTACAAGAGATAATCTTCCATAGATAGCTCAGAACTCCTACCACAAGCTCCAAGGGATGAATAGAAAACACCTCCTTTAGTCTTCAACTTACTACTTTTCTGCTCAAAAGTAATTTGTCTCAGACTTTCCTCAAGAATAATCAGCTGCCATATGGATTATCTTGATTCTTCGAACTCACTCCTGAGATAGACCAAATGCCACTGGTTGATTACCTCCTTCATGAATCCTCATATGAAAAGGTCAAATGCTGCTTTTTGACCTCCCCAAGTTTATCAGACTTCTCCCAAAGATATTCTGACCTTCCAAGTGAGACTTGAACTTCAAGCTTTTTGAAGTATCCAATCTACAACCCTGTAGACCTTTCTATCTCAAGTTGATGTGCCACTTCACCAACTAAGAATCTGATGTTGAACCAAATGTCACAACATTGTGTTTTGACATCCAGCTGTTGAATTCAGCTCCTTCTTCTGCCACTGGAAAGAACTTCCTCCCTTCACAGAACAAGAGTTCAATGTTCTCATAGACTTGATTGTGGAACCAAGTTTGAGTAAACAACCTCCATCCTGCAGGTTTGCAGTTAAGTCATCCAAGCTCACACCTTGATGAATCCCTGCTTCTTCTCCAAAGACATCAGACACTCTGATGTATGAGTCTTCAGAAGGACCAGTTAGAAACTAACCCTTCAGCTCTACCAAGGATTCCACATCCTAAGGCAAGGCTGTTTCCATGATGTCAAGACTACTGCCACTTGTTCTTGACTTCACAGTGTGCATAAGCTAATGCACTTCCTTACCTAGATCAGAAATAAACTGATCCAAGTAACCACCATCAAGACTATGATGTCTTCTTCTTCTTGTACATACCAAGGCTGAACATGTTTCTTGCCAGGAAACCTTTTCAGAGATCATATGCTTTTGCTGCCACCAAAGAGATAGATCATAAGCCAATGTATTGTCCTTCCTGTGATTCTGCACAGGGTCTTGAAGAAGTGATGTTCCAACATCTTTAAGAACATCAGTTATCTTGAGCTCCAAGGATAATCAATTAAACACTTGCACTTGGCACAAGTAGACATTGATCTTAAATCCTTTCCCAATCATCCCTTCAGATACTTCCACCATAAGAATACTTTGAAAATACTCTTCTTGTGTCAACATCTTCTGCTTGCAAGCACCTAGACAATTTTGAAAGTCTTCCCAGATTCAATTCACCCTTAGGAATGAGAGAGATGAATTCTTCCTTGCAAATGTGTCACACAACCACCATAACCCATGTGACACAGGTCAACAGCCAACCAGACCCTAGGCTGACCAGACTTGAGGAGGTTAACCAAAACTCCCCCTCAACTTAACAATCATGGATACTCCACACCAATATCCATGCATTGTACACATATGTCTCAACATGACATACACTATCCCTACCAGTGGCAACTAACTCCTCCAATCAGACTCCAGCTGACCATAAGTACTAGTGAGACACACAATACCAGTCGATAGTAGTTATGCATTGTCAGGGCATACTACTTCAACCAACCTCTGAATCTTCATATTCTTACTCCTTGACAGAACTGCCACTTCTGCACGTGGTGTTTGAATAACATGATTCATGGTTCCAATCCTCGTAGATGATACAGCACTCAGGTTACCCCATTATTGACTGCTAACATCCAGGGGACTTGTCTTCCAACACAGCATAGTACTTCAGGGAACACCTATCCAGCCCTGCTCAATCTACAGGAATATGCCAAACAGCAAGAGATTGCACACTGCCACATCTCAACCAGCTCAACTTTTAGAGATCAGACTTCTAAAGGTGACCTTCTTGAGCACACATACAGTTGACCCTTCCCTTGTCAACTTAGCACACACAGATGTCTCCTCTTCCAGGTCAGGAGTAGGTTCCAAACAGAAGTATCCCTTTGTTTGATACCTAAAAACATCTGCTCTTCAACCAGTAGCTGCATACTTGTTGAACAACATGTTCTAACATCGCATAGAACATCAGTTCCACCTCCTTGGAACAAACCTTCCTTGAAGGTCTTCAAGGTCTTCATACACCCTACTCAAGTGAGTAAAAGAATCAGTGATTGAGTGATTCTTACCATCCTGAAGTGAGAACGTCATGATGAGTGGACTTGAGGGGACTCAAGTATCTTTGACATCTTCAGTAGATTATGATGAGATCTTGAATACAGCAGCCTTACATCCACATGAGGGGAAACAACATCAGAGTTTGAGTTTTGCCAGGTATTATGCAGCGGAAATCATAATACAACTCAACCTATGAACACACACTTCACCAGATCAGCCTCCAAGACCATACCACGTTTGAATGTGATTCAATACTGGCACAGCTGTCCCACACACAGGCCAATTGCCACCCTCCAGAGACAGGTACACACCATTCCTGTCATGAACAGTCCATCCACCTACTTCAAGGGACCATTCAGGGAAAGTACAGAACCTTTCACAGGTTCCAACATTAGTACTACCATAACTTCTTGCAAGATACCAGAAAGTATCACCCATGGATCTCATCCAGAGACATAACAGGATGCCTGCTCTGATACCAATTGAAATTCTGGTGTAGTCAGAATTCAGATGTTATCCACCACGACATGACATCTGATCTAACATTGTAACTAATACAGCAAGATAGTTATTAACCACTGTACTAATATGCACAGGTTCACAGATGTCACGACATCTCATTCTATGTCACCCTAGAATGTATGAACCCCTGGTTCTGTGCTTCAGGAAGAAAGACTCAACAGAAGTCAAACCTAGCACTCACTTCAGTTGTTTTCTTCCATAGTTATCAGCATGATGTCTTACTGTTGATTTGAACATCATCTGTTACAGCATTACAGGTTTACCTTATTTTATAACTGGCTAAATTATAACATGCAAAAGGTAAAAACACAAGTAATTGTTAACCCAGTTCAGTCCAACATGACCTACATCTGGGGGCTACCAAGCCAGGAAGAAGATCCACTATTAGTAGTATCAATTCAGAGTTAAACTCCCCCGTTTACAACTCATCACTTAATCCCTACCCAATGCAATCTATACCTAGGAACTCCTAGATAGAAACCTCCAGTTTCCATTCCTATCACTACAAATACAATGTAATGTGCAAACACCTTGAACTTGCTTCACAGCTTCATTCAAGAACATAATCACTCTTGCCTACAGGCTTTGAGTGACAAACACTCTCAGGTTTACCACTGAGAGACACATGGTAACCTTCCCACAGATTGGGAGGTTTACCTTACACACACCCTTAAAAATTCATTCTAAGAGGCTTACAAAAACTAGATTACAATCAGCTATTTATAACCTAATCACCCAAGTGGATTTGGGCCTTCAGAAATCGCAGCAAACTTCTCCTTTGCTGTTACAACATCAGCAGAAACTTTCTGCTACAAACAAGGTCTTCAATCTTTTAGTTCCTAAAATATCTCCATATTTAGTTCCTAAAATATCTCCATATTTAGTTCCTAAAATATCTCCACATTTAGTTCCTAAAATATCTCAAGACCTCCACAAATAATGCCACATAGGATTCTAACTAATTTCCACATATTAGTGTGCTAACAAATAGGCTATTTGTTAGGTTCCTTAATTGTAGCTTGGTTGTTGGTTTCCTGGATTTTCTCTAAGCTGTTGACTTCCTGAAGAATAGCCCAAGAAAAAGCTGAAACAGAAAACTGAACAACCTACAATTTAGCATATGCTGTCAGGCATGTATGTCACGACATTCAGCTTGACATCAAGGTCCATATGCTGAGTCTGTTTTTCCAGAAAGCAGACTGTACAATTTTGCTGACCTGTACATGATCAAAATGACCATACTACAGTAACAGCTTACATTAATAAATGTCAAAGTGTCCAACTTAACATTTACACATTTGGCCTTAGGTTAGTTCTGTTATTCTCTTGAAGAACAAACTAAGTTATATGCCGAAGTATAGCAGAACACCACTCTGCCTAATCTTCACCAGCTGCTGTTAATGATGAATGTCACAACATCCAGTTTGACATTCAGTCAGTAGGCCTTATGCCAGGTCTGGTTCTTCCTTGATAACCAGACTGCAAATGAATACTAAGTTCTAACAGAACTTCTGTTCCTTAGTATCTGTTGACAGGTATGAATGTCACAGCATTCAATAATCCTGTGTTAGCTAGTCCTGCAGTAACTACAATGTAGTCACATATACATGTCATGACATCAGTCAAGACATTAGTGTTTTACCATATAATGCAGCCAATTAAACACCTACAAACTCCCCCTTTGGCAAATTTTTGGCTAAAACACTTTGATCCCCATAACAGAGTTCATGGCAGCGGAATACTACTAGCTAATACACTCAGAGTGGCAGCACACTCACACACATGGAAGTTAAATAAAAACTTCGCATAGCAGCACACACATGTAAGAAGTTGCACCTAAACTTCAACATCAGCTGCAGGGGGGAATCTTCAGATCTGTCATGAGAGTCTGTTGTAGAGACCCACTCTGTTTGTCAGGGGTATTGGTGGTTATATTACTCCCCCTTTTTGTCAAAAATGTTGCCAAAGCCAGCAACATAGCCAGAGCACACTGACAGAGTTCCAGACTTGGTTTACTTCACAGTTTCAACCAAGTTCACATCCACTTGATCTTGCTTCACAGCTTCGATCAAGTAATCACCCACTTTTGCTTTACAGTAGGTACAGCCATATCAGATTCCAAGACTTTGAGTCTGACATCTTGATCCACTCCTGCATGAACACTTTCTTGAACTCCAGCAGGCACATAAAATATCTTATGTTAAGACATCTTGTGAATACTCTGTCCTTTTTGTTAACAAGGCAGACTATCAGCAGTTTAAACCACATAATAGTAGTTTAGTCAGCAGCAGGAGCAAAAACAATTACTAGTTATGGCTACTAGTAATACACACATGCACAAGGGTACTTCTTCTCCCCCTAAATCTGTGCATTCATCAAATAACAGCTGCTGTAACTCCAGCACCTGTACCAGCCAGAATGTCCTACTGGCATATGCTTCCATATTGTCATGACATCCGGTCAGACATTCTTCTGCTCACTCAGCCTTGACACATACCAACTTTATCCCACTATCTAACAGGTTTCCACACTTGTTATCTGAGAACACATAGACCACAAGCTTGATGATTACTTGCAGTGCAAGGACAGAACTCCCCCTGTCATGAACAACCCATTCTCCTCTTGAAGCTTGGAGATCACACATGGGCATATCCAACATCCCAAAGTTGGACCTTCACATACTTCCTGATTCAAAGAGACTCCAGACCACTTGATGAATGGAAAACATAAGACGCATCTTCATGTCTTCAAGAGCACACCCTCTGTTCAACCCTCTTAGCTGAACACATTCACACTCTGTGTCAATCTCTCTTCTAACCAGAACAGAAGACCACTTCACAAGATGTTCTAACATCAGCTGGGACATCCTTCATAACAGGACAAGGCACACCATCTGATAGTCTTCAGATATCACTGAGTCACCGGGTTGATCAAGAAGAACCCAGACATACATTGGGACATATACATTTTCATCCCATTACAAGAGATAATCTTCCATAGATAGCTCAGAACTCCTACCACAAGCTCCAAGGGATGAATAGAAAACACCTCCTTTAGTCTTCAACTTACTACTTTTCTGCTCAAAAGTAATTTGTCTCAGACTTTCCTCAAGAATAATCAGCTGCCATATGGATTATCTTGATTCTTCGAACTCACTCCTGAGATAGACCAAATGCCACTGGTTGATTACCTCCTTCATGAATCCTCATATGAAAAGGTCAAATGCTGCTTTTTGACCTCCCCAAGTTTATCAGACTTCTCCTTTGCTGTTACAACATCAGCAGAAACTTTCTGCTACAAACAAGGTCTTCAATCTTTTAGTTCCTAAAATATCTCCATATTTAGTTCCTAAAATATCTCCATATTTAGTTCCTAAAATATCTCCACATTTAGTTCCTAAAATATCTCAAGACCTCCACAAATAATGCCACATAGGATTCTAACTAATTTCCACATATTAGTGTGCTAACAAATAGGCTATTTGTTAGGTTCCTTAATTGTAGCTTGGTTGTTGGTTTCCTGGATTTTCTCTAAGCTGTTGACTTCCTGAAGAATAGCCCAAGAAAAAGCTGAAACAGAAAACTGAACAACCTACAATTTAGCATATGCTGTCAGGCATGTATGTCACGACATTCAGCTTGACATCAAGGTCCATATGCGGAGTCTGTTTTTCCAGAAAGCAGACTGTACAATTTTGCTGACCTGTACATGATCAAAATGACCATACTACAGTAACAGCTTACATTAATAAATGTCAAAGTGTCCAACTTAACATTTACACATTTGGCCTTAGGTTAGTTCTGTTATTCTCTTAAAGAACAAACTAAGTTATATGCTGAAGTATAGCAGAACACCACTCTGCCTAATCTTCACCAGCTGCTGTTAATGATGAATGTCACAACATCCAGTTTGACATTCAGTCAGTAGGCCTTATGCCAGGTCTGGTTCTTCCTTGATAACCAGACTGCAAATGAATACTAAGTTCTAACAGAACTTCTGTTCCTTAGTATCTGTTGACAGGTATGAATGTCACAGCATTCAATAATCCTGTGTTAGCTAGTCCTGCAGTAACTACAATGTAGTCACATATACATGTCATGACATCAGTCAAGACATTAGTGTTTTACCATATAATGCAGCCAATTAAACACCTACAGTAACCATTCATTAATGAATGACTGGGAAAGAAAGGGATACAACCAGACGTCAACGGACGAATGGGAAAAACTCAATGTTTATCGAAACCAACGGAGAGGTAACCAGACATCAACGGATGAATGGAAAGAAAGGGATACCACCATACGTCAACGGACGAATGGGAAAAACTCAACGTTTATCGAAACCAACGGAGAGGTGACCAAACATCAACGGATGAATGGAAAGAAAGGGATACAACCAGACGTCATCGGATGAATGGGAAAAACTCGACGTTTATCGAAACCAATGGAGAGGTAACCAGACATCAACGGATGAATGGGAAGACTCGACCAGACGTCAACGGACGAACGGGAGAAGCTCGACGTTTATCGACACCAACGGAGAAGGAGAAGCTCGACGTTTATCGACACCAACGGAGAAGGAGAAGCTCGACGTTTATCGACACCAACGGAGAAGGAGAAACTCGACGTTTATCGACACCAACGGAGAAGGAGAACATACATCAACGGATGACCTGTGGGGAGGATACAACTAGATGTCAATGGACAACTAGGAAAAACTCGACGTTTATCGAAACCAACGGAGAGGTGAACTTTTCTGAGGAAGATACAACTAGACGTCAACGGACGAATAGGAAAACTCAACGTTTATCGAAACCAACAGAGAGGTGACCCTGAGGGGAAAGGTATCACTACACGTCAACGGACGAATAGGAAAAACTCAACGTTTTATCGAAACCAACGGAGAGGTGACTCTCTGGGGAGAGAAAATATAACTCAAACAAACGTCAACGGACGAATAGGAAAAACTCAACGTTTATCGAAACCAACGGAGAGGTGACCTTGGGGAAGAATAAGGGTATTACGAACATCGAAAGATGATGTTTACCGACATCAAAAGAAGACCAGACATTGACCAACGACTGGGGTAGGACTCGATGTTTACCGACACCGAAAGAATGGTGTTTACCGACACTAAAGGTGCTGACACAAAACTTACTGGTATCCCCGGACAAGGCTGACCACTTGCGGGGGATCTCACTGGGGAGTCAAACTTTCCTTTCACTGGGGGTGAGGAAATAAACCTCTCTAGGGGAATTAATCTTGAATGCTGTCAGGAGCAACTGTAGCAAACGTGCCGTACAGATGTTGAACAATGATCCGCCTCTGCCGGGGACATGGTCTTGATCGGTTTCAACACATGAATGCATATGTTTGAATTTTTCTATGGCGTAATGCTCCATATTGAATGGAAATGCTACGCGATTTGAGGATGCAATGATTACTACATGCCAAATGCAAAATGATGAACTCCGGCTGGGGAGCCAAAATGAATAGATACTCCAACTCTGTGGGGAGACTCTGCTTGAGGAATACTCTGCGGGGAGAGCATCGACTTCTCACTCCTGCTGGAGAATAGCACCGTTGCTGGGGAAAGGATCCCAATCCACTCGAGGACTCCACTTGGGGAACAAACAATTCGACTTTGTTGGGGAATAAACAAAGAGACTTCACTGGGGAGAGTTGCCAATTCACAGGTAGGATAAGCTCTGCTAGAGATAAATCACCGAACCTGATCCACTCGAGGAACCTGATGGGGAAAACCATCAACACAAACCTCTGCTCGGGAGATCTGCTAGGGAAAACTTCACAGTCCTGACGGGAACGGGCATTCACCCCTCTGCTGAGGAAGAGCATAACTCCGGTGGGGAAAATAATATACCAGGCCACGCTGGAGATAGACATCCACGACACTGCTGGGGATAAGCACTCACGATCACGCTGGGGATAAGCGCTCACGACCACGCTGGGGGATAACAGTACTTCAACCCGACTGCTGGGGAATAAAACCACTCCACTGACACCTTCACTGGGGATACAACATCCTTCCAACTCAGTGGGGAACCCAACTGGGGAAATACCTACTGGGGAATTGTCCTCACAGATGACCACCTGCAAAACAGCTCAACAAACATGCCCCAGGGGTTGCAGGGACAAGATACGCTCAAGTGTCCTCAACATTCAAAATGATTTTCAAATGTTTTATCTTTCTGCACGTTATTGTTTTAACCTTCCTGTTTTTATATGCAATATTTATCAAAAATTCGGACGTTTTTGCAAACAAAACAGTAAAAACAAGAGAGCTATTTATCTGAATAACGACTTTTATTGATTGAAAATGGGCCTGAAAAGGAGAATACATCGGGAAGCAAATTCCTAGAAAGAGGTAATTGTGCACAAAAGGAAAAATCTATCCTAATGGCAATGTGAACACGGCATCCACTATTTCCCAATTCTGTTATAACTCACAGATCATCAGTTTTCCTTCCAACTCCTTTGCTTTCCGAGAAGAATGACTGGACCGATCACATCTTTCAAGATGGAAGACGATGAAGCGTGATGAAGTACAGATAACTCAGACTGTAGTCTTCGCTTTAATCCCTCTTTTGCCTGGATCGCCCTTTCGGGTTTTCAATCCACCGGGATACCCATTTTTGCCTAAGCCGCCCTTGCGGGTTTCCGACTTACCGGGTGTACAAATTCTTTTCATTTTTTATCCCTAATTTTTGCCCGAACCTTTTCTTTCTGTTTTTTGGTTCGCCGGGATGCCCCTTTTTTTGCCTGGACTCTTTTATTCTTTTTGTCCAGCGGGTCAATTTATGCGAAGTATTTTTTGACTACGTCTGAGTTAACAGGGGACGGAAAATCTACACCATCCATAGTTGTAAGCATCAAGGCTCCACCGGAGAAAACCTTCTTCACAACATACGGACCTTCGTAATTAGGAGTCCACTTGCCCCTGTTATCTGTACCGGGAGGAAGGATCCTCTTCAAAACTAGATCACCAGCTTGATAGCTTCGAGGACGCACTTTCTGATCAAAGGCTCTCTTCATCCTTCTCTGATACAACTGCCCATGGCATACAGCTGCTAGCCGTCTCTCTTCGATAAGGCTCAACTCATTAAACCTTGTTCGAATCCATTCGGCTTCGTCAAGCTTGACATCTAACAAGACTCTCAAAGAAGGGATCTCCACTTCAACAGGTAGGACAACTTCCATACCATACACAAGGGAGTACGGGGTTGCCCCGGTCGACGTACGTACTGAGGTGCGGTACCCATGCAAAGCGAAAGGCAGCATCTCATGCCAATCCTTGTACGTCACGACCATCTTCTGCACAATCTTCTTGATATTCTTGTTTGCAGCCTCTACAACACCATTCATCTTCGGTCTGTAAGGAGAAGAATTGTGATGTTCAATCTTGAAATCTTTGCAAAGCTCTTTCATCATCTTGTTATTGAGATTCGAACCATTGTCAGTGATGATTCTCTCGGGAATCCCATAACGACAGATGATTTATCTCTTGATAAACCGGGCAACCACTTGTTTGGTAACATTAGCATAGGAAGCTGCTTCCACCCATTTGGTGAAGTAGTCAACCGCAACCAGGATGAAGTGATGTCCATTAGAAGCAGTAGGCTCGATCTTCCCAATCATATCAATCCCCCACATGGCAAACGGCCAAGGCGAATTTATGACGTTCAGAGGGCTTGGTGGTACATGCACTTTATCAGCATAGATTTAACACTTATGGCACTTCCGAGCGTATTTGAAACAATCGGACTCCATAGTCATCCAGTAATAACCGGCTCTCAACAATTTCTTAGACATTGCATGACCACCAGCATGGGTACCAAACGAACCCTCATGCACTTCCTGCATCAACATGTCTGCTTCGTGTCTATCCACGCATCTGAGCAGAACCATGTCAAAGTTTCTCTTATACAACACATCATCCTGATTCATATAAAAGCTTCCAGCTAGCCTTCTCAGGGTTTTCTTGTCATTCTTTGACGCACCTTCAGGATACTCCTGGCTCTTGAGGAAGATCTTGATATCACAGTACCACGGCTTCTCATCAACAACAGACTCGGCTGCAAACACGTACGCAGGCCTCTCGAGTCGATTCACCGCAACATGTGGCACATGATTCCACCAATGAACTTTGATCATGGAAGATAAAGTAGCCAAAGCATCAGCCATCTGATTCTCATCCCGGGGGACATGATACAACTTCACCTTCTTGAAGAACGTCAGTATTCTTCTGGTGTAATCTCTATACGGAATCAAATGTGGCTGATTCGTATTCCAATCTCCATTGACCTGATTGATCACTAGAGAAGAATCTCCATAGATGTCAAGAGTTTTGATTCTCAAATCAATGGCTTCTTCTATCCCCATGATACAAGCCTCGTACTCTGCTTTGTTGTTGGTGACGTCAAAAGTCAATCTAGCCGAAAAAGGTATATGAGCACCTTTAGGATTGATAAGCACTGCACCAACACCGTTGCCATTCACATTCACAGCCCCATCAAACATCAATGTCCACTTGTCATCAGGATCCGGTCCTTCCTCGACAAGAGGCTCTTCACAGTCTTTCATCTTAAGATACATGATGTCTTCATCAGGGAATTCAAACATCATCGGCTGATAATCATCAATTGGTTGCTCGGCAAGGTAGTCTGACAGAATACTACCTTTGATGGCCTTCTGTTACGTGTACAGGATATCATATTCTGTTAAGATCATCTGCCAACGGGCAACACGTCCGGTGAGAGCCGGCTTCTCAAAGGTGTACTTCAATGGATCCATCTTAGAAATCAATAAAGTGGTACGGTTCAACATATACTGCCTCAGTCGGCGAGCAGCCCAGGCCAAAGCACAACAAGTTTTCTCAAGCTGTGAATATTTGATTTCACAGTCGGTAAACTTTTTGCTAAGGTAGTATATGGCATGCTCTTTTCGACCAGACTCGTCATGCTGTCCCAATACACACCCCATCGAGTTCTCAGTTACTGACAGGTACATTATCAGTGGTCTCCCAGGAAATGGAGGTATAAGGATTGGAGGTTTCTATAAATACTCTTTTATCTTGTCAAAAGCTTTCTGACAATCATCATTCCACCTGATTGCTTGATTCTTTCTTAGCAATTTGAATATCGGTTCACACGTGGCAGTTAGGTGGGATACAAACCTTGCAATGTAGTTCAATCTCCCTAAAAACCCACGAACCTGCTTTTCTGTTTTCGGTTCAGGCATTTCTTGAATAACTTTGACTTTTGCTGGATCAACCTCAATCCCCTTCTCACTGACAATGAAACCCAACAGCTTCCCGGATCTCACACCAAACGTACACTTGTTCGGATTCAGCCTCAGTTTGAACTTTCTCAACCTGTCAAACAACTTCTGCAAGTCCACCAGGTTCTCCTCTTCTGTCTGCGACTTCGCAATCATATCATCCACGTACACTTCAATCTCTTTGTGCATCATGTCATGAAAGAGAGTCGTCATAGCCCTCTGATAGGTAGCACCGACATTCTTCAGCCCAAATGGCATCACCTTATAGCAGAACGTGCCCCAAGGTGTAATGAATGTCGTCTTTTCCATGTCTTCTGGCGCCATCTTAATTTGATTATAACCAGAAAAACCATCCATGAAAGAGAAAACCGAGGATTGAGCCGTATTATCAACCAATACATCAATGTGAGGTAATGGGAAATCATCTTTCGGACTCGCTCTATTCAAATCCCGGTAATCGACACACATTCTGACCTTACCGTCCTTCTTCGGCACGGGAACTATGTTGGCCACCCACGGGGGGTACGTCGTTACTGACAAGAAACCCGCATCAAACTGCTTCTGAACCTCTTCCTTGATCTTAACAGCCATATCAGGACTCGTTCTACGAAGCTTCTGCTTGACCGAAGGACAATCTTCTCTGAGAGGTAGTCTATGCACCACAATATCGGTATCCAACCCAGGCATATCTTGATAAGACCAGGCGAATATCTCCACATACTCTCTCAGCATCTCAATCAACCTGTTCTTGACCTCTGTCTTCAAAGCAGCCCCGATCTTAATATCTCTTCTGGCGTCCTTAGTACCAAGATTGATAATCTCCAACTCCTTCTGATGAGGTTGGATGACTCTTTCCTCCTGCTTCAACAATCTGACCAATTCTTTAGGGAGTTCACAGTCTTCCTCACTCTCCTCTTCAGCTTGGTAGATAGGATTATTGAAATCATACTGAGCCATAACATAACTGTTCATAGTGGATTCCGTGAGATCACTTCTGCATGTTTAATGCTTTATTTTAGAAAAAGAATTCAAGAAAGTCACAAAAACAAAAACATTGCCATTTTTATTTTTGAAAAATGAAAACAAAAATAGAAAGACAGGGATCACAAAGTTGTTTGCAAAACGTCCTTTATTAATGATAATCATTGAAAACATGCTGAGGCCCTACAATGAACCACTACGCCTTGGGCAAAACGTAGGGTTTTGTGCAAAAATGAAAAAACAAAAGAAAATTACTCTGTTTGAAGAGTAACTTGGACCACATCTTCTGCTGTCCAATTGTTGACTGACTCCCCTGGTGCACACGGGCGAACCCAGTTGTCGAGATCTCAATCACTGTCACCATCTTCACTCCCGACCGCAAAGACGTCACCGTGATTCATCAGCCCAGCGCTGGTAAAGGTACTCGGACCTGTCTGCATACCCTGCTCCGCCTGCAAGAGTTGATAGCCAATTCCGAACTTGTCCTCTTTGATAGGAAAATCCACCATCTTGCCCCAGCCTTCAGCTTTGCCAGAGTCAACAACCTCCTTGGCCTGCTTATACGATGCAATTGAGGCACCTGGCTTTTTCTGCTCAGCAAAAGCCACCCTCTCAAGAGCCACAGTCTCAAATGCCTGGCATAAGGTTTCATGGATCTCGCCATCCACCTCTACATACTTGAAAGAGGATAGGTGACTCACCAAGATATCTTCCTCACCGCACACGGTCACAATCTGACCATTCCAGACATACTTCAACTTCTGGTGGAGAGTTGACGAAACTGCCCCAGCTGCGTGAATCCACGGACGCCCCAACAAACAACTGTACGCTGGCTGGATGTCCATCACATAGAAAACAATGTCGAAAACCTCCGGACCTATCTTCACTGGCAAGGTGACTTCCCTAAAAACAGAACGTTTGGATCCGTCAAATGCACGCACAATCAGGTCACTCGGAGTGAGCACAACCCCTTCAACATCAATCTTTTTCAAAATCTGCTTAGGCAACACGTTCAGCGACGATCCAATGTCTACCAACACATGAGACAACACTGCACCCTTGCACTCCATGGTAATATGCAAGGCCTTGTTATGATTACGACCCTCAGGCGTCAAGTCTAGGTCAGTGAACCCTAAACCATGCCTGGTGCTCACGTTGGCAATCACACCCTCGAGCTGGTTGACGGATATCTCCTGAGGCACGTAAGCCATATTCAGCATCTTCAGCAGAGCATTACGATGTGCCTCAGAGCACAGAAGCAATGAAAGTATAGAGATTTTGGACGGAGTCTGATTCAGTTGATCTACAATCTTGTAGTCACTCTTCTTGATTATTTTTATAAACTCCTCCACGTCTTTCTCAAATGAACCCTCAGGCGCCTCCTTCTGAGTCGGTTCTTCATCAACCACTGCCTGTTTGCCTTTAGCCTTGGCCTCGGCATTGTTGTCCCTCAAAGGTTGCGGAGCAAACAGACGTCCACTTCGAGTAAAACCTCCTGGTCCACCAACGTTGTCCACAACTGGACTTGCAACCACATGAGTTCTACTGGGCACACCAATAGTCACAGGCGCTTGATTCACTGGCCTGACCCGATTCTCAGCCCTTCGGTTACTACGGTAGGCGTTGTCATATTTCCACGGTACAACCCTACTGTCAACAGCCCTTCTGACTGGCGCAGCAATTGTAGTTGGAGTACTGGCGGTTACAGGTGCAGGAATGGTAACAGGAGTACCACCAACTGCAGGCGCACTAATAACCCTCTGCCCACGTCCCTCGGACAGTTTGAAGTAGATAGTGACGGTTGACACCGACCCACGATCTCTAACAGCCCGACTGAATTGCAAACAACCCTCATCCACCAAACCCTGGATACCAGCCCGCAACTGATTACAACCGTTCTCAGATTCCGCACAGTCAACACAATTCTGATCACATCCCGGGAAGACTCCCCCATTCAACAAATGGCCCTTTACAACCAACAAAGAAGTCTGAACATCTTCCACACTGACTACTAGATCTTCAGCTTCTGCCCCTTCAATATTGTTCACTCGGTGCGCACCATGCGGAGGCATAGGGTTATTAACAACATTTGGCACAAGAGCAAAATTGATAGTTTTAGCGTCAATTAAGTCCTGGACTTTATGATGAAAAGCCCTGCAGTTCAATGTGGTGTCCCGGTGCACCAGAATGGAAATCACAACGCACGTTGGCATCATACCCAGGTGGTATTTTTGTCAACGGTGCCATTGTTCTCAATTCAACAAACCCTAGTCTGAGCAACTCAGGTAGCAACTCAGCATAGGTCATCGGCAATGGGTCAAAACGTCGATCAGGCATCCTCTGCCTCGGTTGATACGGACGTTGCTGTTGTTGTTGTTGTGGCATTGGTTGTTGAACTCTCTGTTGTTGCGGTTGTTGACGTTGTTGAGGTGCGGGAATGATTACAGCAGCAACCTGACGATATTGATTTCTGTTTACCATCCTCCTACCGTGTTGCACAACACTAGTTTCACCCTCTCTCCGACGAGGTGCCCCAGCAAACGGCTTCTTAGAAGACGAGGACCCCACATCTTGAATTTTACCAGCCTTGATCAGGCTCTCTGTCCTCTTTCCGCAGATTACCACATCTGAAAAACTACCGAATGGGCAGCTTCCCATCCGGTCCATGAAAACACCTTGTAGAGTACAAATAAACATGTCAGTAAGTTCCCTCTCCAGCATAGGGGGTTGTACTCTAGCAGCCAATTCACGCCACCTCTGGGCGTACTCCTTGAAGCTTTCACCTGATTTTTGACAAAGACTCTGCAGTTGAGTCCGGCTCGGCGCCATGTCCATATTGTGTTTATACTGCCTCAAGAAGGCCTCACCCAGATCTCTCCAGCAGCGGATGGAATCTCTCTTCAGTTCCATGTACCAGTCCAAGGAAGCCCCAAATAAGCTGTCCTGGAAAAAATACATCCACATCTTCTCATCATCTGTGTAAGCAGAGATTTTTCGATAATAAGCCTGAACATGGGTGCGAGGGCAAGAAGTACTGTTATACTTGTCAAAAGAGGGTGCTTTGAATTTGTAAGGAATCCTCAACCCTTCTACCAGACCCATGTTGGTCACATCAAAACCCAAGGAATTTTGACATTCCATGGCTCTTATTTTCTCAGCAAGGGCATCAACCTTACGGTCCCTCTCTTCAACTCTTCCAACAACCTCATCATCTTCACTCAGCAGTGTGAACATGTCCTCTTGTCTATCAACAATCGGAGCCGGATGACGAACAGGAGCCCGGGTAGCTCTGGCATTGACAGTCTCTGTAGCAAGAGGTTGTCCATTGATTCTGATCCCCCTTAACTCATCACCCACAGCATAGTCGTTGGCGGGAGCAGTAGTAGTAGCATTCTCATGAACAGGTACACCCACTGGTGACGCTCGGTTGGACGGCGGAATCACGGTCTCCTGTCTTTGGGCTAAGGCACGCAACTCCTCTTGCCCTTGCACAACACCTTGCATCATCGTCATAAACTGGGCCATGTTTGCCCTCATCTCAGCTAATTCTGCCTGAACCTGGTCCATACTTCTCTGATGATTGAGTCTGGTTGAGTAGTGATGCGGTCTCTGATCAGCTATCCTGCCTGACACAGGAACCAGAGTGAGAAGTCTCGATCAAGAACACCTGTTATGCAAAATGATATGAGTATGATGCGTGTGATGCGTATGCAGGTTAACTTTTTTCATGCATTATTATATTTTTTTTTGAAAATAAACATGCTATGATGCAAATGATGGAGCCAGGACTGGTCGGCTGAGTATCACGCGGCACAGGATCAAAGCTTCGGCTTGAACTCGGAACCACAAATCATCTGAAACCCCAAAGTCATCTGAACCCAAGTCAACATCTGAGCAAGTACCCTCAAATTCAGCCCAGGGATCCGAAATAAACGGAACCCTCTGATCAATACCAGGGTCAAACCTCCGGCGTCCAGAAATAAAGATCCATAAATCCGGCTTAAGGTCACCAACACAGCATCACTGGCAGAAACCTGTACTTGCAAGAATCAAACCCTCCCCTCACAGGTGAATTCTAACAAGGTCATCCTAAGGCGCATAATGGTCTCGACAATCGGGCAAAGATACTCAACGGGTTTGCCCTTTCGGGTGTGCCGTTGCAGCTCTCTTAAGATCGTCTAAACCAAAGATCCGGGAAAGAACGGTCACCGAAGTCAACAGCTCAAAAGAGATAAAACTCAACCATAGTGGAAACTCCACAAGGAAGAGCCCTCTCAGAAGAACCTCGTCCGACTTGTGGTATGTCACGTCACAACAATCATGTCAACCCAACATGCGAGGAACGTGAGACCACACTAATCCTAGGTGTATACTCGGGCCTGGGTTTTAGCCCCACTCGGAACACCCACCCCAAATCAGAGGAACCACCTGTACAGAAGACAACACAATGATAGTATGATGTATGCAAACATTTATGCAAATATATACACAACATAATAATCATAAGTGCAATAAATGAAACAGCAAAAGCAACCAAACCCTATTCTAGAGAGCGCTAGGAGAGACTCGCTTAGGGAAGATGGACCAGCAAGAGGTCAACTTCTCTTTCCCCAGCAGAGTCGCCAGCTGTCGCATTACGCGAAAAACCAGCGGGAAAAAGAAACAACAGAGCCGCCACCGTGCGTTATTTATCCCAAAAGAGGGAAAGGAAACGCTCGAAGTAAACCTGAAAAAGACATGGTCTCGCGACCAGAGAGGGATGGGACCGGGAGTCGGTTATGCAAAGGGAAGGTATTAGCACCCCTACGCATCCGTCGTACTCGACGGGATCCACGCACAAAAGGAAGGATAAAGGTTGCTAAAAACTGCTCAAACATCACACACTGGTTGAAAAGAGACACAGGAAAACAAAAGAAACTAACTCGGCAGGATATCGCATCCTGGGCCTACGTAGTCTGTCAGGCACAGACATCAGAGTCGACGTAGTTCGGGACAAGGGAAAGTGTGCTCGCTAGGATGTCGCATCCTATGCATACGTATCTTCTCTGACTGGAGAAGAATCAGAGCACTCGTAGCTCAGCTAACGCACGCCAAACAAAACCACACAGGAAACCGACTGCCAATCGCTGGACTTACGTCAGACTCCACACAAACAGGCAAACATGGAAACCGAATGCCAATCGTTGGACTTACATCAGACTCCGAACCAACAAACACACACAGGAAACCAACTGCCAATCGCTGGACTTACGTCAGACTCCAACCAGAAAAGGAGAAACAACTCACACAAACAAAACAAAAGGGCGCCCGGAGAGATCAGCTCATCTCCTGCCTACGTACCTCATCTGGTATGAGGATCAGGGCGACGTAGTTCCCCTACACAGGGAAAGAACTTCTAACCTAACCAGAGACTGGGAAATGACAAACTAGAAGGGAGACTAACTCGAGCCTAATAGTTATCATGTAAATTCACCATGGTCCTAGGTTGAAGTTTCTATCTAACTTGCACAGGGAGCAAGCTATCCTAAACAGCAACTGAGTAAACACAAGCACAAATAGCACACACTATATACAAGCAAAGTGGGCTCACACAAGGTTAAGCTTTAGTCGAGGGGTCATGTCAACCTCGACAAACAAGCCACTGTAACAGGGTGATGTTAGCTCTTAACCCTAACATTAAGAGTTAGGGTGAAGCAGATGAAATGGGAAGTGAGGGTAAGACCTCACAGCTCTTATCCCTGGCCTGGGAGAGCTTGCCTCAAATAGAAGGTGTGGGAGTTCAGAATGTAGGAACTCTTCTATCCACATCTAACTGACACTACATAGATCTTGGGTTAATATCCACAATGCATCAACACAAGGTGTGTGAGCAGAGTGAATGACACACTGAGTAGCAGGAGATGGACTACACATCTCTTCTATCTGCCAATTGCCTTATCAAAGGACTGTTCCTGCTTGGCACAAAGATAAACAAACACAAGCATTGCCTCTTAAGGAGGACTTCAGACAGGTGCCTGCCCAAGTAACAGGACAGGTCTTCCAGACTACATGAAGTTAAAGAAATTATACCTCAATGCTTAAGCAACCAAGCAAAGCAAAAGCAAGTTCACAATGAACTTAAGCAACTAATGTACCTTCAAGAAGATGCAGAAGTGAAACCAATGGATTTAGGTCTTGAAAAGCAGAAACATATGCTCCTCAATGCTTAGGTGGATGAATGGATGAAGAATAATAGCTCAATCTTGCACGATTTGTCCAGAATTGCCAACTGCCTTGGATGAGTTTGAACTTCAACAACTTCGAATCTTGATGAAACTTGATGGATCTTGCTTCAATCTACCTCCACAATGCTTATGGATCATGAATCAATCGAGAACAAGGCAATGTATGTAGAGAAAATTGAAGAAAAAGTGAGAGAACAAAGTGAAGAAAATTTTCAGATCTGAGAATTATGATGTGTTAACCCAATTTTCTGTTATGCTTTAGCTTATATATGATGTACTAATCATGTTTGTTAATCACAATTAAGCAATGCAAGTGTAATTAGTGAGAATGAGGTGTGGATGCAAATTGGACAATGCACCTTATGCATGAGATAGCAATGGAACAGTGCACGAAATCCTTTGGAAATTCACTTGAAATGTTGTTTTGAACCAAATGCAAGTGGTGGGAAGTGCAAACAATGCATAATTTTCAAATTTGGAATTTCCCTCCAAAATTCAAATGAAAATGCAAATATTTTTGTGATGGAAATGCATGGCATATGATGCATGAATTGGATAGTGCATGTAAAGAGAAAAATGTTGCAAAACGAACCACTCCATTTGGCCTTATGGTTTAAAAGTTATGCATTCTTGAAGTTCAAATTCATTTGGCCATGATTGATCCATATCTTTCCAACCATACATGAGAAATTCATGATCTTGGACTTTTTGGAAAGGGGAGAATAAGATCTTCAACTTTCAGGTTAGAAAAAATTCCATTTTAAGCTTGCTTGATGATGTAATCTTGAGGAGAAAACCTTTCCATTTTTGGCAATTTCAAATTACAGGTCACTTACTATTTTTGGAAAGTTCTGATCTGACCTCAAATTCTTCATTGTTGATGTTTGAAATGTCAAATGAGACTTGTATGGACATGAATGAGGCCTCTCTAACCATCTCCCACCTTCAAATCCATGATTGAACTGACAGTTGACTTCTGTTGACTTTCTAGGGTTTCAGATGAATTGATCATTGAATGATGAGCTTTAAACATCCAATGCTTGACCAAACCACTTCAAAATGATCCTTGAATCATATGAACTCATTGAACCAACCCTAGGGCTTTGGTTCCATGGAAAATGCACTTGCTTGCTTGCACAACTGAATCTCCTGACCAGCCTAACTGATGACTTGATGGACTATGCAATGAACAATGCAATGTTAATGACCTAAAATGAAAATGTATGTACAAAATGGGAGGTGTAAATTTGAGGTGCTACAGTACCAACATAAAAATGAGGGATTAAAACTTCGTAGTTCGTGGTATCAATTTCAAAATGAGTGGATTGCTTTTAATCATGAATTAAGTTTAAAAGAGGCATAAAAGAGCCTAAAAGAGTTTGAATGAGTGTTAGTTTTTTTTTGTTTTTTGAAATTTTAAGTTAATATGGTTAAGTTCATTTACAATTTTGATTAAGAAAAGAGTTTAAAAATGCAATGGCATAAGGCCAAAGTTTTTAATTTGCAAAAGAGTTAAGTTTGAAATCACAAGCAAAGAAAGATTTTGAAAAGGGGGAGAGATTTTGAAATTTAAGAAGTGGGAGGAGATGAAGAGACTAATCCTAAGCATAAAACTAAAACTTAAAAGTTGAAAAGATATGACCAATAGGATGCAATCCAAAAACAAGAATGTCATATAGAAAACCCACTTTCCCTTTGGACTTTGAATCAAGCAATAATCAGCAAGCAATTAGCAATATCAAGAGTAAGGCATCAAATAAAGATGGCCACATCCAAGCAAACAACTTCACATCTAACAATATTCTTTATCTTCTCAAGTATCAAATGGCATACTCCTTGATTATCTCATGATAAGGCATTAGACAAAGGTTCAAAGTAATAATTGCATCAAGACCATGTAGCAGATGAATTCATGAGGATACCAATACTTGCATCAGATGAAAGCTCAAATCACAATAACTTGGTTTCAGAAATGTTGGCATTGGCCAAGTCTTTTTTGCATATGTGTAGCGGGGTATTCGTTGCCTTTAGATATATTGACTAAATCAAAATTAAATCATACAATTCGAGTCGCCACCGCACTTCTATTTATCCAAAGGAAAGGTTAGAAAACGAATAAAAATCGAGAAGTTGTATCAAATCAAAAACTAATAAAAATGTTAGAGATATGGGTAAGGGGGTTGGTTATGCAATGGGAAGGTTTTAAACACCCAAAACATCCTTAGTATTCTAAGGGAGCCCTTTTTACAAATGTTTTATGGTAGGTTGGTATTTGTGAAAATATTTGTGCAAACATGATTGGGGAGATGAGAAAAGAATATAAAAATTATTTATAATTTTTGTGTTTGAATGGATAAAACCATTGCTTACGTACCATCTTTAAAAAGGTAGGATCAAAACCTCGTAGTTCGGGGTAAAAATATCAAAATAAGTTGGTGAATTGATTGGTCAAAAGCCTTAAGGTCTTTTGTTATCAAAGGGAGAAAACTCAACTTAAAACCACAATTCCACCATGTGAGGAAAGCTTCAACACACTAGTGAGGGATCCATCCTATAATAAGTATGGAAGACTTAAAGTCCAATCACTAAGGATACAGGTGAGGATTACATCAACCTCTATGATAACTCAAACCTAATAGCTAATGTTTATGAAAAGCTTTGACAAAACTGGCCATTGGAACCACACAAAAATTGAGTGAGTTGTATTTACAAATGAGAAGTATTCACAAAATAAAGTCCAAGTTGACTTAAGATTCAATTCAAAATAAGTGTTATGAAAAGAGTTTGAAAAATCAAAGGCATAGTGCCTAGGTTTATAATTTTAAAAACAATGTCAATGTTTGCACAAAAAAGTCTGGCTTGGGTTAGAGTGGGGAGAAGAAGAGAAATGCTAGATCCTAAACATGCAAAGATGAGGGAAAAGAAATAAAACCACTTGGAGTTCCCTTCTTGAGATCATAAAGATGATCCAAGTTTCTCATTTCCTTTGGACTTAGAAAGCAATAAGCAATTAACTCAAGCAATCAAGCAAATACAATCAAGCTCCTAGGAATCTTCCAATTGGCTTTGTTCTCTCTTATCTTGGATGCTCATGACAATGGTCCTTCTAATTAGTTCAAGTTTGGGATGCCTATCACAAGAACACACAAATCAAAAGGTTCCACAATACAAATAAAAGAATGGACAAGAGTGAGTTTAGAATTAGGAGTCCTTTCAATTCATCTTTCAAGATTAAGCATTCTAAAGGCAATAGGCCTAGTTACTCTTCAACATATTTATCATTCTAAAGGCATGAGGCCTAGTTGCTGTTGAAACTCCATTTAACATAGGTAAGGTCCTAAATCTAAGTCATTTCTCCAATTGCATTGGGTTCACACAAACAAAAACAAAACAAGCACAATGCAATAGTATATACACAATAATGTGCTCAAGTGAGAAAAAGGCTAATTGCATAAGCATAAACATGAGCTCAAGTGAGCAAAGGGCAAAGGCAAATAAATTAATGAGCAAGAAATTAAATTGCATTAAATAAATTGCAAAAATTAAATGCTTGAATTAAAAGTTAGTAGTTAGTAGTTAGTGTTAGTGTGCCATAAGGCAATTTAGTGATATGTTAAGCAATCGTAAGTGGACTAATGTAGTAGTCACACCTATCTGAGGTCGGCCAATAAAACTATAGGCAAATAAACACAAGTTAGAGATCATGACTAGTAAGTCAAGTTCCTACAACTTGCCATGCCAAAAGAAAAGAAGAATGACCTTGTATGGATTTAGGTTTTTTACTTGACCAAGAAGCAACCTATCTTTAATGCAAAGTAATTCACCTGATCTTTGATCAAGATGAATTTGATTTGGATCAAAGAAGGTTAAGCCTCTCATATGTCAAGGCTAACCACCAATCATTAACTCATTGGTCAGATAGAAAGAAAGAAGAAGAAGAAGATGGAAATGGAATGTACATAATTGAAATTCAAATGAAACAAGTAAAACACATTGATAAAAAATGAATGGAATCAACCTCAATCAATGGTAAACAGAAGTGAGATGAAGCAAAGAAGTTAAGAAATAACAAAAATATTTTTGGTATTTTTTTGGAATTAAAATAATATTTGAAATAAAATGAGCAAATAAAGGTCAAACTTCAAATCCAATTCAAATCAACTTGGAAAAGTCCAATTGGATCATCGTAAGTCTAACATGGTCAAACAAGGTTCTACAAAAAAAAAATCATAATTTTTTGAAAACAGAAACTAATTTTAAACAATTAAAAAAATGAAGAAAAATAACATAATTGGACTAAAATCTCAAATAAATCTCAAATACATTAAGAAATTGATAAGAAAATATTTTTGGCATTTTTGAATATTGAAAAATATTTTAAATGAATTAAAAATGACCAGAAAATAAATAATTCACAAAAAGATATTAAATGGAATCACAAAAATAATTAAAAATCATTTTAGAAACTAGAATTCAAGAGAATTTTTTTGCAATTGGTCCCATATTTTTGTGATTCCAAATAAAGAAGTTATGAATTTTTAAAAATAATTGGAATAAAAGAAAATAAAAATGAAAATTCAGAAATTGGAAAAATCCACACCGCTTGGATCCCACTTCATTAATTGACGTGGCTGATCACAAGGCTGGGAAGCGCGCGCGCATGATGAACTTTGGTCAACAGCAAAACATGTTGCATTAAATAAAGTCAAATAGATCAACAACCAAGATTAAAACGTGAAACACTCATCCAATGTCTGAGGCTATGACGCGTGGGGACGGTGGTATACACCTTCGTCTTCTCCAGCGAGAAGGCCAGTTCCGGCCACCAGTTGCACATTTTCAAACCTCAACCATAGCACGCGATCTATATACCATTCAAAAGCTAGGGTGATGTACATCACCCCTGTAACCTTAGTTTTTGCTCAAGACTCTCATAGAAGGAGAAATCTGAGATGGAAAAACAAGGTACTCAATCTGAACTTGTTCAATTCCCAAAATTAAAAGCACAAAACAATTGCCTCTCACATGAGGACTTCAGAGGTACCAACCAAACCAAGCAATGCACAATAATAAGGGAGATTCGAAGGAAAATAGTTGGAGAATCAACCTTTGAAGTGCAACTTTTCAGTGCTTAATCCAATCCAGTTCTTCAATGCAGCTTGATCTTGAAGTAACAAGGAAGCAAGGCTAAGGTATTATAAGTCAAAGATCAACCAAGGAAGTTGAAATTTGAGCTTGAAAAAAATGAAGAGAAAAATCAGAATTCCTTTAATTGAGGGTTGGAGATTCAAGTGTGTAGAGCTTCAGGCGCCTTTAGGTTGGTTTTTGAAGTGAGCAAGGCATCCTATTTATAGCCAAGGCTGGTGCAATGCAATGAAATATTCGTGTGTGCATGAGCTAGGGTCCTCCATGCATGGGCCTGTACAGGCGCATGTGAGGCCCAAACTCAATTGGTTTTGCATGCTGAACACAAATGAATGAGTTTTGGACGTGCAAATGGCAAGGCAGTGTAGTGTGCAAGAAGATTTCACATGTTATGCATAATTAAACCTAAAACTTCATCTCTTCGAAAATGCCATTTGCAAAATTGAAACATAGGCATATGGATAATGGTTGGAAAGGTCTTGACATAAGGAACAAACATTACATTGAACAAAAATCCATTTGGAATTGGGAAAATATTGAAAACTGGCCATGAAGTTCAAGGTGCAAAACATGTATATGGAAATTTTGCCAAAATGGACCAACTTCAAGCCCTTCTGTTTCAATGATGCAAGCCTCAAATGACAAAACCTCCAACATCATAGTTGTAGGTATTTTCAAGAAAATAAATTTCGACTTACATTTTGCATAATTTGGATTTTTGATGAGAAAGTTATGGGCACTTGAAGTTGGACTTTTTCACATTTCAATGACTTTGGTCCAAAGTGACCTATAATGTTTTGTATTATCACACGTATTTATTTTAGGATTATGAAATTTTGTCCAACATAAAAATTTAATTATACATCTTAAACTTTCCATTTCACATGGTCCCACCTTAAAATCATAAAAAATGAGTGAGTTAGGTTCTTGGGAAGTCGACCCACAATTAGGGTTTCAGTCAAAATGACCTATAATGTTTTGAAATGAACGATGACCTTCCAAGTTTAAAATGAATTTTTGATGAACATGAATGTTGTTCGTATGGTTCTTAAAAACATCAAAAGTTAGGTCTCAGTGGATTTCAAAATAGTCAGATGAATTGACTGATCAACTTCTCAAGTCTAAACTTCAAATCTTAATGAATGGATGATTGAGGATACTCACATAAGCTAATATATGCATAAAGTGATGAATGAAAGAACTTCCCTTGATTGTGTTTGATCATGGGTTGAGGTTGCTTCATGAGCAAGGCATAGTCAATGCACAGTTGAATTAGGGTTTCCTTGGGAAACAATCCTCAAGCCCTTTGGTTTATCTTGATCAAATTGAAAAATTGTGATACTTGGGAGGCATATATGATGATTGAGAACTTTGGGAACCATTGTCATGCTTGCTTCTAACTTCATCTGGCCACTTCGTTGAACATAGGGGCCTCCTAGGAACCTTAGTGACATATTTTTGTGCCTTGGTTAGTAAACAAAATAAGAAAAGCAATAATATACAATTCAAGCATGCTTGGTGGTCTCAAACCAACTCACACAAGTCCCAACCCTAGGGTAAAAGAGCCAAGATGATATGATCCTTGAGGCAAATGCAATGAGCAATGATATGATGCCATGAGGGATCTTAGGGTAAAAATTAGGGTCTTACAGATGCCCCTATTTAAGGTCATTCTAGCCGGAGATAGGAAGGTTAAAATCTTCGTCTCGACGAGGTAGAATAGGCTTAAATAATAACAAAGAGACGAATTTTGGTTCCTAAGAGACCTCATGATGCAAATGTATGCATGAAAAAGTTAATACTCTGTGAGGATATATGTCCACAAAGGAAAAAAGAAATCGGGAGAAACTGGAAATCCAAATTAATACACTCACTAGGGACAGAGACTCTAGGGAGTAAAGGGTAAAAATGCGTGAGCAGGTCACGACTTGAAACTTTCTTGGAGACACGAAAGGATTCCATGAAAAAAAATCAATGGAAAGACTCGAGCTGACGCAAAGATGCATGTATTGGGGAATATGCCAATACAGCAAACTATCCACAAGGGATACTTCAGATAAAAATCCGGACTCAGGCGGGGAATGTCCGCAAAGGACTCAACTGAGGAAACAACAAATGAGGTATTACCGGTTACTGGGTAATAAGCTCAAAGAGACATGTGATCAAAACACCGGTACAAGGGTGAGAAAACAACATGCTCAGGGAGAAAGAATATCTAAGACCGGTATAAGGGTGAGAGATATCAATTATCCAAAACATCTAAGGAAAACCTAAAAGGCATATTTCAACTCAGGAAAATATGACTCCACAGGGGACAAAAAGTCATAATAGGGAGCAGAAAGGAAGGAACATCAGGGATACCGGTTACTGGGCATAATAGGTGACCAACCAGGCGTGAATTGGGGAATATTTCCAAAACACTCATCATCCGAAAGGAGGTCTGAAAAAGCGAACTCGATTACAGGATAGACATTTGATTCCATAAGGAAATACGAATCTTACTCTACTGGGGAAGAAAGAGACTTCGACTGAAGAGCGCATGAGATATATCATCTATTACCGTCAAAACATAGATAACATACTCGCATGAAAGATTATCCACAACCGGTTACTGGGTTAATAAAGGATAAATTGACCGAAAAAGAAAGGACATCGGGATACCGGCTACTGGGTATAAAATGATGACCAATCAATGGGAGAAACAATCATTACCAAATAAGGGTAACTGAAAGATGACTCGCCGGGGATAAATTACTTAATTAGAGCAATTATCCAAGAGATATATCACCGGTTACTGGGTGGTATACTCAAAAAATGAAGGAATATCAATACCGAATATTGGATAAAGATAACCAACAAGGAGGGGATTACATCTACCGGACACTCGGTAAAAAACCAAAGAAGAGAATACCCATCGTCGGTTAGGACGAACAAAATAAGGGATTAACTCTGCACGGGGATAAAATAGGGTTTACAATTACCGGTTAGTGGGTAGTAAACCGCAGAAATAGGACTTACAACTACCGGTTACTGGGTAGTAAACCATAGAAGTAGGACTTACAACTACCGGTTACTAGGTAAAAGGCCACAACATCCGCTGGGGAGAGAATGAATAACTACTGTTTACTGAGCATTTGGTCACCTGAACCACAGGGAGCTGCAGGGGAAATAACAAGAGTAGTCAATCTAGGAACAAACTAGAGAGACATAATGAAACAAGACTCAACCCAATGAGGATACAACTCAGGGGAGTAATTCCATCCCAATACATGTTTTGGTAGGAAACTGAAATAATAATCATCCACGAGGACATAACTCAGTGGGGATGTGAAGGAAAGACAAACACTTTCTGCCTATAGGGCTGACTCTATATTAAGAGATCAGACACAAACATCTGCTTGGGGAAATATGTATCACCAAATAGAAGGAGATAACAAACAAAGATATATGGCAAAGAATGCAACATGAATATCTGAATGTTATAATTATGCATGTATATGCATGGTTTATGTATGATTAATGCTGACAAACAGACATATCTAACACAACCAGGTCCAAGAATCAATGGACAGACATCCAGTACAACATCTCAATAGAGAAAGCCAAGCCCTCAGGGGAAAAACCAATCTGATGGGGGCAACAAATACCAGGAAACCAATCACCACTGAGGAACGAGCGAAGCCGCTGCCAGGGACAAAGACCACTGCTAGGGGAACAAGCAGGAATACCTAGGATCAAAGACCGCTGTTGGGAATAAGCAAAGGGTCATAACCACCAAAGCTGGGGATCTTCCAACAGTACGCAGAGACATGGATAAGATCAGTCATAGAAGAACTCTACTGGAGATCTTATCAGGGGGTGATATGGAATTCTGTGGGGAACAACCACCAAATAGAAGCACATCAAACAACATTCACTTCTAACCACGAAAGTAGCATCTCTGTTGCGGAGAAGGAGAACCAGTCACTCCACTGGGGAAGGAATCAACACATCTTCCTCGAAGTTCCAAAGCCAAACTAGGATCAAGCCACTTCTCGGGAGCTTAACACGGATAAGATCCACCATAGAAGTAACTCTACTGGGAAAAAACCAAGGAAAGATATGAAACTCTGTTGGGAATAACCACCAAACAGAAGTTCCAGTAACCATCACATTTCCTCATACTGCTGGAGAAACAATCTCTGCCGAGGAAAAGAGAAACACCACTCCGCTGGAGATGGAAAATAAACATTTTCATCCCCCGCTCTGCTATGAGGAAACTATCCAAGAAGGAGGAAGCAACAACAATCAGGCTCCGATTAGGCAACTCCACTAGGGAAAAAAATCGATGATGACTGAACCGGGGATAACTTGTAGGTGATAAGCTGGAGGTAAACTACTGGTGACCAAACTGGGGAAGTCTAATGTGAGCAGCCCTTCTAAGGATGAACGGTAGGCAAACCTACTAGAGATCAATGTATGCGAATCCGTTGGGGATAAGCTACAAACCAACTTGTTGAAAATTCCACTCATGTTGGGATTTCCTGCTCACTCTGCGGGAGATTTCCAATCTTAATGAGGGAAGACCAACTTCCTCGAAAAAGATAGCCTGTCAATTTATCAATCTATAAGGGATTTTAGGTCAATCCACACAAGGGATGACAACCATATAATTGATAAAGCACAGATGCTAGACCCGTACTCACTAGGGAGCTAGAGGACTGAGACCAAACTCCAGACTCTCTAGGGACTTTGGTGGTGTATTACCTTATTCTGCACTCATTGAGGAGACTACCTGAAAGATGATGAAGAGGATACAAATATGCTAGGAATATGAACAAATTCCTTACCCTTTTGGAAATCGTACTATCCTTGGGAGAGCACTGAAAATTTTTCGTTTCATCCTTTCAGTCACTGAGAATGTTCACTTTGTTTAAAAACAATTTATAAAACTTTATTTGTTTAAAACAATGATATCTATCAATTAAAACATGCAAATATTTGCAGAACAGAAACAAATAAGAGTGCAAGGAATTGGATAAAGGCTCAAATTTATTTGATGGAATGGTAGTCTGCAAATGGCAAGACTCCATGGATCTTTACAAATTTGAAATTGGTGATATATATTGGAAAAAAGGCTACATTGAACATAATGACCATTTCTCCACCAACACTGAATCCAATGTATTTGAAGCTTCAGTTGACGATGACTGGGCGAGAATCTTTGACAGAAGACGGCTTGAAAAACAAAGTCTTGTCAGGATGCAGTTACTTGCCAAATCCCTAATTTTTGCCTAGATTGCCCCAAGGTGAGGTACTCAATCTAGCGGGATATATATTCATTTTTTTTATGTCTCTAACTTTTTCCTGGACCGTCCTTTCGGGTTTTCAATCCACCGAGACGCTCATTTTTGCCTAAGCCGCCCTTTCGGGTTTTCAACTTAGCGAGCTATTCTATTTTTATTTTTAGGCGAAGTATTTCTTGACTGCATCTGAATGCACATGACGAGTGAAATCCTCCCCATCCATAGTTGTAAGTATCAAAGCACCGCCTGAAAAGGCTCTCTTAACAACATATGGACCTTCATAGTTTGGAGTCCACTTGCCCCTGGAATCGGGCGCGAAAGATAAGACTTTCTTCAGCACGAGGTCACCTTCTCAGAATACACGGCGCTTGACCTTCTTATCAAAAGATTTCTTCATCCTCTACTGATATAAATGACCATGACACATGGCAGTCAATCTCTTCTCTTCTATTAAGTTCAGTTGATCATAACGACTCTGCACCCATTCAGCCTCCATGCAAAGCAAATGGCAGCATTTCATGCCAATCTTTGTACGTAACAACCATCTTCTGGATAATCTTCTTGATGTTCTTATTAGCAGCTTCAACAACCCCATTTATCTTGGGTCTATAAGGAGAAGAATTATGATGTGCAATCTTGAACTCGTTACACAACTCTTTCATCATCTTGTTGTTCAAGTTCGATCCATTATCCGTAATGATCTTGTCTGGCACACCATAACGGCATATGAGTTGATTCTTGATAAACTTCACAACCACCTACCTGGTCACGTTCGCATATGACGCGGCTTCAACCCATTTGGTGAAGTAATCAATTGCCACGAGGATAAAACGGTGACCGTTAGACGCCTTTGGATCTATCATGCCAATCATGTCAATTCCCCACATAGAGAAAGGCCATGGTGATGAAATAACATTCAGAAGTGTCTGGGGAATATGAATCTTATCCATATAAATCTGACACTTATGGCATTTCTTTACATACTTGCAGCAGTCAGACTCCATTGTCAGCCAATAGTATCCTGCTCTCAACATCTTCTTTTCCATGGCATGTCCATTGGAATGAGTACCAAATGAAACCTCATGGACTTCAGTCATCAACAGGTATCCACGCATCTGAGCAAAACCATGTCAAAGTTCCTCTTGTAAAGCACATCACCATTGAGGTAGAAACTGCCAGATAATCTTCTCAAAGTCTTCTTGTCTTTAATAGATGCCCCAGACGGGTAAATCTGACTCTGAAGAAAAAATTTGATGTCATAATACCATGGCTTATCATCTTTTACTTCTTCAACTGCAAATACATGAGTTGGTCTATCCAAGTGCATCACAGTAATATTGGGGACTTCATTCCAGAATTTCACCATAATCATTGAAGCAAGTGTAGCAAGAGCATTTGCCATCCGATTCTCATCTCGAGGAATATGACGGAAGTCAACCTCAGTAAAGAACGTTGAAATCCTTCTCTCATAATATCTATATGGGATGAGGCCAGGATGATTCGTCTCCCATTCACCCTTAATCTGATTAACAACAACGGTCGAATCACCATTCACATCAAGATGTTTTATCCTAAGTGCAATACATTCATCCAAACCCATAATACAAGCCTCATACTCCGCCATATTATTCGTGCATTTGAAAGTTAGCCTTGTTGTAAAAGGAAAATCTGTGCCCTAAGGAGTAATAATCATTGCCCCAATACCATTTCCATACTGATTTACAGCGCCATCAAACACCATGCTCCATCGGGAACCAGGCTCTGGCCCTTCATCAAGTGTAGGCTCATCGCAGTCTTTCATCTTCAAATACAGAATCTTCTCATCTGGGAAGTCGTATTGAACTTACTGATAATCCTCAATTGGTTGATGTGCCAAGTGGTCAACCAAGATATTACCTTTAATAGCCTTTTGAGCTCGATACTCAATATCATACTCAGACAACAGCATCTGCCAACGGGCAATCCTCCCAGTTAAAACAGGCTTCTCAAAGATATACTTAATTGGATCCATTTTGGATATCAACCAAGTCGTATGATTCAACATATACTGGTGTAAACGCTTAGCAGCCCAAGCCAAAGCACAACATGTTTTCTCAAGCATTGAGTATCGAGACTCACAATCAGTGAACTTCTTACTCAGATAGTATATAGCATACTCTTTCTTCTCTGATTCATCTTGCTGACCCAATAGACAACCCATAGAGTCTTCAAGAACGGTTAAGTACATAATAAAGGGTCTCCCTTCCACAGGCGGAGACAGAATCAGAGGCTCGGACAGATACTCTTTGATATTGTCAAAGGCCTTCTGGAAATCGACGGTCCAATCATGACGCTGATCTTTTCGGAGGAGCTTGAATATTGGCAACATGTGGCAGTCATGTGGGATATAAATCTGGAAATATAATTCAAGCGGCCAAGAAAACCTCGGACTTGCTTCTCAGTTTTGGGCGCAGGCATCTCTTGTATTGCTTTGACCTTGGCAGGATCAACCTCGGTACCTCTCTCGCTGACAATAAAGACCAATAACTTTCCCGAACAAACTCCAAATGTACACTTGTTAGGATTCAGGCGGAGTTTGTACTTCCTCAAATGCTGAAAAAGCTTCAACAAGTGCTCTACATGTTCAACTTCCGTTCTCGACTTTGCAATCATATCATCAACATACACCTCGATCTCCTTGTGCATCATATCGTGAAACAAGGTAGTCATAGCTCGTCGATACGTGGCTTCTGCGTTCTTCAAACTGAAGGGAATCACTCGATAATAGAATGTTCCCCAAGGTGTGATGAATGTTGTCTTCTCCATATCCTCGGGTGCCATTTTAATCTGGTTATAACCTGAAAATCCGTCCATAAATGAGAAGACATTGAATTTAGCTGTATTATCTACCAACATATCAATGTGTGGTAGAGGAAAATCATCTTTCGGACTAGCTTTATTCAAGTCTCGATAGTCCACACACATTCAGACTTTTTTGTCTTTCTTAGGCACAGGCACAATATTGGCAACCCATTAAGGATATGTAGAAGTCACCAGAAATCCCACATCAATTCGCTTCTGAACTTCTTCTTTAATCTTCACTGCCATATCAGGATGAGTTCTTCTGAGCTTCTGCTTCACCGGCGCACACTCAGGCTTCAACGACAAGAAATGTTGCATGATATCAATATCCAGACCAGGCATGTCTTCATACGACCAGGCAAAGACGTCGACATATTCTCGTAGCAACTCAATCAACCCCTTCTTAATAGATTCTTCCAGGAGTGCTCCAATCTTTACCTCACGAACACAATCCTCAGACCCCAAGTTGACTGTTTCCAGATTCTCAAGATGTGGCTGAATGATCTTCTCCTCGTGCTCAAGTAGACGGGTAATCTCATCAGGAATCTCTTCAACATCATCTTCTTCGGCCTTAAATACAGGGAACTCAAAGTTGGGAGATGGTGTTGGATCATTATGTTCAATGGGTTTGATCAACCTGCATAATGATTTTGGATATAAAAGAGATTTTAGAATTCAAATAAGGAAAATCATTATGCAGATGAAAAGATTGATTTTATTCTCTTTTTATGGTTTTTTAGTGATCACCAATTTCATGTAAAAATCAAAAACTGAAAATAATTTGGGAAAACAAACATTTAACATGTAATTTTTGAATGAATATCATTGTATTTATGTGCCAACAATGTCATCACTTCTCCTTTTGGCATGGGAGAAGGGTTTTTAAACAAAAATGAACATTACGTGGACTTATGGACAACTGTTGGAACATCATCAGCGACCCAATTATTGCAGACTCCTCCAGGGATGACAAAGTTTCCACAATCTTCCTCTTCATCATCTTCCATAATAGTAACAGCCTCCTGGTCTTCGACCGTGTGGATAAAACCATCACTCTAAAACAGACCGTGCTTGTTGAAAGTGCCTGAAGAATACCCTATGCCAGCCCGGGATTTTTTGTCTTTCAGCTTAATCATTTGTCCTAAACTAGTAGTTGCCCCATGCTCAATGGCCATCTTCTCATCATTGTAGGACGCAAATGAAGAAGTTCCTTTCTTAGAAGGCTCAGCAATAGACAAGGCTTGGAACGGAGTCCCAACCTCATCCTCAACATCAATGTAAGAAAAGGAAGACAAATGTCTTACCAAGAGAGCCTTCTCTCCCCTTACCACCACCAACTTCTTGTTCTTCACGAACTTTAACTTTTGGTGTAGGGTGGATGTCGTGGCGCCTGCCTCGTGAATCCATGGTCGGCCTAACAAACAGTTATATGATGGGTGGATATCCATGACCTGGAAAGTGATCTGGAAATCACTAGGTCCTATCTTGATTAGGAGCTCAACCTCGCCAATCACAGTCTTTCTGGATCCATCAAAAGCCTTGATGACCACTCCACTCTGCCTCATGGGTGGCCCCTGGTAAGAAAGTTTTGCTAGAGTGGATTTTGGCAACACATTCAGCGATGATCCTGTGTCTACCAGCACATTAGACAAGGAATCATCCTTGCAGTTCATAGAGATGTGTAGTGCCTAATTATGGTCTTTTCCCTCCTCGGGAAGATCAGCATCGCAAAAGCTCAAGTTGTTACAAGCAATAATGTTTGCAACAATGCTATCAAACTGTTCAATGGAGACATCGTGATCCACGAATGCCACGTCTAACACCTTCTGCAAAGCTTCACGGTGTGGCTCAGAGTTTATCAACAATGACAACACTGATATCTTTTATGGAGTTTGAAGCAGCTGATCTACAACATTATACTCGCTCCTCTTGATGAGCCTTAGCATCTCATCACAGTCCTCTCTCAATGTGCCATTCTAGCCAGTAGGGACATGAGCTCTAACAACAGCGGCAGGTCTGTCAACAGCAAGTGTCGGATTCGAAGAAGTAGAAGAAGTCCCTACAGGACGGGCAACATTATCAACAACATCAGTTCTTCTGGTGTCAACCTGGGGTTTCGGCGGCACCAAAAAAACACGACCACTGCGGCTCAAAGCACTGACATCAGAAATACTTGTCACGGAAGTAGAGGGCAGAGGCACCTCCTTCCCATCTTCTAATGCAACTGCATTATATCGATAGGGAACAACCTTGTCTTAAGAGTATGGAACAGGGCTAGCTGGCTTAATAACGAGAGTAGGAGAGGCCTTCTGCTTGCTGCCATGATATCTGACAACAACAGGCTCAGGTATTCTGAATACAGATGATATAACATTAACTTCGTCCTCATCACAATTCTGAAGTGTCTCGATCACACCCTGATCCAACATTTCTTGGATGTCTTTCCTGACTTGACGACATCCCCTCTCATTGACAGTGCACACACGGCAACTGTCATGGTCATGCTCATAGTGACTGTATCCACATAACAGTCTATGCATCTCGACTAATGATTGTCTGATATGGCTGACATATCTGACCTTGTATTTGCCAGGACAACCTTGAACCGTATTAACAACAGATTTCCCATGCTCGGGCAATGGGTTCTTCTTCACATTAGGACCTACGTCCTCGAAAAACAAAATACCGCTTCTAACAAGGTCTTGAACCTTGGTCTTGAGAGGGTAACAGTTCTCCACATCATGTCCGGGAGCACCAGAATGATAAACATAGTGAAGCTCGGGCTTGTACCACCACTGAGGGTTGGTCGGTACAGCGGGTGGGTCACGTGGAGTAATCATCTTCCTTTCAATCAGTGAAGGATATAGCTCGGCATAAGTCATTGGAATAGGATCAAAAGTGACCCTCTTCCTATCATAGCTAGTGCTGGTTTGATTGTTGTTTCGAGGCTGGTAGGCCTGCTGTTGCGGATGATGTTTTCGCTGTTGATATTGTTGATGTTGCTGTTGTTGGTTCTGATGCTGATAATGTTGATCTTCCCTGAAAGCAGATGCTATATGAGCCACCTGGTGCTGGTTACTGGCGGGACGCATAGTCTTCCTCTTCACAGCGGGTCTTCTTTGTTTGACATGGGAGGATATAACATGTGTCTCTCCATCTTTCTTCTTGGCAAACGCCCCATAACGTTTGGCAGAAGATCCTTCTTCTCTGGTCAGGCGCCCTTCCCTAACTCCTTCGTCTAGTCGCATCCCCATGTTCACCATCTCGGTGAAGTCAGAGGGAGCGCTAGCAATCATCCGCTCGTAGTAGAAAGAGCTTAAAGTCTTAAGAAATAACTTTGTCATATCTTTCTCTTCGAGCGGGGGCACAATCTGTGCATCCAATTCACGCCACCTCTGGGCGTACTCCTTGAATGTTTCTTTCTCCTTCTGGGACATAACCCTCAGTTGGTCCCTATCGGGAGCCATATCAACGTTGTACTTGTACTGCTTGACGAAAGCTTCGCCAAGGTCGTTGAAGGAGCGAATGTTCACACTATCCAAGCCTATATACCATCTCAATGCGGCACCGGACAAATTGTCCTGGAAATAATGGATGAGGAGTTCATCATTGTCGGTTTGAGTCGACATCTTGAGTGCGTACATCACAAGATGTCTGAGCGGGCAAGTGTTTCCTTTGTACTTTTCAAAGTCAGGTACTTTGAATTTGATAGGAATCTTGACATTTGGCATGAGGCACAACTCAGCAGCAGATTTGTCGAAGAGGCCATTCCCTCTTAGAGTTTTAAGTTCCTTGCGCAGCTCAAGGAATTGATCATTCATAGCGTCCATTTTCTCGTACACATCTAGGCCCTCAGACGGCTCAGAGTGATAAATGGTGTCATCAACTCTCGGCAAAGTATGCACAACTGGAGGTGGTACAGCAAGGATCGGGCTAGATGCCGGCAGAGAAGCAAAAGTAGGGACGAGACCCTCTGGAACAAAATTAGCGGGCATCCCCCAGGGAAACCCGACTGGCATAGCAGAGAAAGCAAAGTGAGCAATGACAGCAGGCACGGTAGAGGAAGCAACCTCTGAAATGACCATCCTCTGGGGAGGAGTTGAAGGCGTGGGAGAAGACTGGCTTTGGGCAGCCAAGAATGACTCCATCAGGGCAGTCAATCTTGCCACTTCTTCCTTGAGTTCTCTGCTTTCCTGCTCGAGGTGATCAATTAGCTTTGATGAGTTGGCTCTAGTATAGTACCGGTGCGTCAGCTTGTCTTCAAAATAAATGAAGAACACAGAGTTAGACCACTGATCAAGAAGCCTGGAACAAAACTTGCTTATGCACATGATGCATGCAATGTTTGTGCATATGATTTTATTTTTATTATCAGAGGAACTTTATAGAGATCCATTTGCAAATACTTGAAAATATTAATCATTTAGACATATATGGAATAATCATATCAATAATATCTGGAAAAAAATTTACACCAAAGAAGTACAGTCTTGGTAACCAAATACAATACAAGAGAGAAGGAAAATGAACATCCTATGGAACCCTAGAAACAATCGTCCAAAGCTCTCGAGACCGGAAGATAAGCTGCACGAAGCCTCTTCACCTCTCTCTCATAGGCTGCCTCCATATCTGCCTTCTCCTTGGCGAGTCGGTCGTACTTCCTCTTCCAAAACCTGGAAGATTGAGGGAGAAGAGAAGTAACCACATCATCAGGCTCGTCGATAACCTGATGCTCCAGAAACTCTATCAACGCATCCTTATCTCTAAGCTGCTGAAGTAGCTCCTCTCGCTCACAGACCCAAGTACGTGAATGGTCTTCATCTCTTAACTCCTCTACTCCTTGGTTAGGGAGGGTTGAAGGCCCAACCATAACCATAGGTGTAGGTCTCGGATAGTCATAGGGCATGCGTTACTCAGAAGCTCTCCTCCTCACCCACGAGGTGTAGGGTTCCAAAGCAATACAATTCTTTGGGCCAAGCTCTTTCCTTCCCTTCCTATGAATCTTGCGCCAAGCGCAGACCATTCTGCCCTTCAAGATTTGGGGATCTTTACCCTCTTGAAAGAACACACCTTATAACAAAATTTTATTAGGTTTATCCTTTAAGGGGAACCCAAGCTGACGACGTGCCAAAACAGGGTTGTAGTTAATTCCACCACATGTAGCAAGAAGAGGCACATTGGAGAATTTACCACAAGAGTCAATAATCTGCACACCATCATATACACGGTTGTACCAAAAGATATCATCATTAGTGAGAGACATTAGTCTAGTGGACCACCATAGACATCCTTTTTTCTCCTTGAAGGCGAGCGTCTGTGGCAAGTGCGAAATAAACCACTTGTGCAACAGAGGCAAACAACATACAATGGTACCACCACCCTTTACATTCCTCATATGCAAAGAGAAATAACTGTCACCCAACAGAGTAGGAACGGGATTAAGAGTAGAGAAAATACTAATAGCGTTCACATCCACAAAATTGTCGATGTTGGGGAATAACACTAGCCCATAGATGAGAAGTACAAATATGGCCTCAAAGGCATCCTCACTCATGGCCTTCCCAAACATAGTAGCTTGAGCAATGAGGAAATCAGATGGGAGACCTTGAATTCCACCTTTGGTAGTCATATGAGCACCAACAATAGATTCATCTATATGCAATAGATCAACAATCTCTTGGGAAGAAGGAACTCTCTCCAAGCCACTGAACGGCAACTGATCTAAGATAGGTATACCTACAAGATAGGCATACTCCTCAAGCGTAGGCAAAAGCTGGAAATTCGGAAAAGTGAAGCAACAGTACAAAGGATCATAGAACTGCACCAACACACTCATCAGACATTCATCCACCTGACTAGCAAGAATAGACAGAAGCTTCCCATGACGAGCCTTGAACTCCAAGGGATCTAATACATAGGATGTCAAACTCCTTAACTCTTTCAAGTCGGGTTATCTGAAACTGTACTTCTTCGTATTCCTTCTTTGCTTATCCATGTCTGAAAATTTGCAAATAGACCACTTGAGTTCCTTGAAAATTTTCTCATTGCTGATGATATGGATGTGTATGAATGCATGAATGCATGGATGCAACAACCACACTCAAGGATCAAGCAAATCACGCCACACAAAGGTCACGGGATGGATCAAGTTATCCTTAATATCAATCATCCATTTTGGTGGATTATGGTTTACACCTTATCAACACCCAAGTTCTATTGATATTAAGGATTTATGAGAACGGATCAACCACGAATCAAGGGTTTGTTGCAAGTCACGAGCATGGAGTCTCGGTTAAGAACCACCCAAAGGGAATGTACTATGGTTAAACCTGACAATCATGTTCTATAAGAGGTTCCCATAGTCATCATCCCATCTTTAGGATATTATCGGATAAACGACTACTCGTATTCCAAAAATATTCTCAAGAGAGACTCTTATGAGTGTAGTATTGCGTAACAATCGTATCAAATCTTACACTTGAACGATCTTCGTACTATGTCCTAAAATAGGCCAAGATGGGTTAGGTAATCTAAAGTCCTTGGCTTCTAAGGTGTATATTGGAAAGAGTAATTCCTAACCACGACTACTCGTGTGACATTATTGATCCCAACATAACCTCCACCAAGTGAATGGGCTTGCAAGTCAACTTGCTAAGGAATAACTCCACACAAGTCAACAAGACTATGCCATTCTCCTATCATAAGTGCACTCGAGTTCGGGTATAGAACTCATCTCACAAGAGACTACCAAGCACACAAGCAATTGATATATCAAGCAATTCATACATTACAAACGATACAGTCATCCCAAATTTGAACAAAAATATGTCACAAAATAATATAAACATACAATACAACAAAGTTAAAAAGTAGGGTAAACCCACTAGAGATAAGATCCCAAACAGAGTCGCCACTTTTCTGTAGCGGGGTATTCGTTACCTTTAGATTTTATTGACTAAATCAAAAGTAAATCATACAATTCGAGTCGCCACCACACTTTTATTTATCCAAAGGAAAGGTTAGAAAGCGAACAAAAACCGAGAAGTTTTATCAAATCAAAAACTAATAAAAATGTCAGAGATCTGGGTAAGGGGGTTGGTTATGCAATGGGAAGGTTTTAAGCACCCAAAACATCCTTAGTATTCTAAGGGAGCCCTTTTTACAAATGTTGTATGGTAGGTTGATATTTGTGAAAATATTTGTGCAAACATGATTGGGGAAATGAGAAAAGAATATACAAATTATTTACAATTTTTGTGTTTGAATGGATAAACCCATTGCCTACGTACCATCTTTAAAAAGGTAGGATCAAAACCTCGTAGTTCGGGGTAAAAATCTCAAAATAAGTTGGTGAATTGATTGGTCAAAAGCCTTAAGGTGTTTGGTTATGAAAGGGAGAAAACTCAACTTAAAACCACAAATCCACCATGTGAGGAGAGCTTAAACATTCTAGTGAGGGATCCACCCTATAATAAGTATGGAAGACTTATAGTCCAATCACTAAGGATACAGGTGAGGATTACATCAACCTCGATGATAACTCAAACCTAATAGCTAATGTTTATGAAAAGCTTTGGCAAAAGTGGCCATTGGAACCACAAAAACAATTGAGTGATTTGTATTTACAAATGAAAGGTATTCACAAAATAAATTCCAAGTTGACTTAAGATTCAATTCAAAATAAGTGTTATGAAAAGAGTTTGAAAAATCTTAGGCATAGTGCCTAGGTTTCTAATTTTAAAAACAATGTCAATGTTTGCACAAAAATGTTTGGCTTGGGTTAGAGTGGAGAGAAAAAGAGAAGGGCTAGATCCTAAACAAGCAAAGATGAGGGAAAAGAAATAAAACCAATTGGAGTTCCCTTCTTGAGATCATAAAGATGATCCAAGTTGCTCCTTTCCTTTGGACTTAGCAAGCAATAAGCAATTAACTCAAGCAATCAAGCAAATACAATCAAGCTCCTAGGAATCTTCCAATTGGCTTTGGTCTCTCTTATCTTGGATGCTCATGACAATGGTCCTTCTAATTAGCTCGAGTTTGGGATCCCTATCACAAGAACATTCAAATCAAAAGGTTTCACAATGCAAATAAAATAATGGACAAGAGTGAGTTTAGAATTCTAAAGGCATGAGGCCTAGTTGCTCTTCAAAATATTTAGCATTCTAAAGGCATGAGGCCTAGTTGCTCTTGAAACTACATTTAGCATAGGTAAGGTCCTAAATCTAAGTCCTTTCTCCAATTGCATTGGGTTCACACAAACAAAATCAAAATAAGCACAAGGCAATAGTATATACACAATAATATGCTCAAGTGAGCAAAAGGAAAATTGCATAAGCATAAACATGAGCTCAAGTGAGCAAAGGGCAAAGGCAAATGAATTAATGAGCAAGAAATTAAATTGCATTAAAGTAAATTGCAAGAATTAAATGCTTGAATTAAAAGTTAGTAATTAATAGTTAGTGTTAGTGTTCCATAAGGCAATTTAGCGCTATGTTAAGCAATCATAAGTGGACTAATGTAGTAGTCACATCTATCTGAGGTCGGTCAATAAAACTATAGGCAAATAAAAACAAGTTAGAGATCATGACTAGTAAGCCAAGCTCCTACAACTTGCCATGCCAAAAGAAAAGAAGAATGACCTTGTATGGATTTAGGTTTTTTGCTTGACCAAGAAGCAACCTATCTTTAATGCAAAGCAATTCACTTGATCTTTGATCAAGATGAATTTGATTTAGATCAAAGAAGGTTAAGCCTCTCATATGTCAAGGTTAACCACCAAAAAAGAAGAAGAAGAAGAAGATGGAAATGGAATGTACATAATTGAAATTCAAATGACACAAGTAAAACACATTGATCAAAAATGAATGGAATCAACCTTAATCAATAGTAAACAGAAGTGAGATGAAGCTTAGAAGTTAAGAAATAACAAAAATATTTTTGGTATTTTTTGGAATTAAAATAATATTTGAAATAAAATGAACAAATAAAGGTCAAACTTCAAATCCAATTCAAATCAACTTGGAAAAGTCCAATTGGATCATCATAAGTCTAACATGGTCAAACAAGGTTTGACAAAACATTTCATCATTTTTTGAAAACAGAAACTAATTTTAAACAATTAAAAAATGAAGAAAAATAACATAATTGGACTAAAATCTCAAATAAATCCCAAATCAATTAAGAAATTGATGAGAATACTTTTCATAGATTCGCCATCATCCAAAGATGTTAAGAAAATATTTTTGGCATTTTTGAATATTGAAAAGTATTTTAAATGAATTAAAAATGATCAGAAAATAAATAATTCACAAAAAATAATAAATTGAATCACAAAAATAATTAAAAATCATTTTTAGAAATTAGAATTCAAGAGAAAGTTTTTGCAATTGGTCCCATATTTTTGTGATTCCAAATAAAGAAGTTATGAATCACAAAAATATGGGACCAATTGCAAAAATCATTTCATAACTTCTTTATTTGGAATCATAAAAATATGGGATCAATTGCAAAAAATTTCACTTAAATTCTAATTTCTAAAAATTATTTTTAATTATTTTTGTGATTCCATTTAATATTTTTGTGAATTATTTCTTTTCTGGTTATTTTTAATTCATTTAAAATACTTTTTGATATTCAAAAATGCCAAAAATATTTCCTTAACATCTTTGGATGATGATGATTCTATGAAAAATATTCTCATCAATTTCTTAATTGATTTGAAATTTATTTGAGATTTTAGTCCAATTATGTTATTTTTCTTCATTCTTTAATTGTTTAAAATTAGTTTCTGTTTTCAAAAAATGATGAATTTTTTTGTCAAACCTTGTTTGACCATGTTACACTTATGATTATCCATTTGAACTTTTCCAAGTTGATTTGAATTGGATTTGAAGTTTGACCTTTATTTGTCCATTCTATTTCAAGTATTATTTTAATTCCAAAAAAATCCCAAAAATATTTTTGTTATTTCTTGACTTCTAAACTTCATCTCACTTCTGTTTACCATTGATTGATGTTGATTCCATTCATGTTTGATCAATATGTTTTGCTTATGCCATTTGAATTTCAATTATGTACATTCCATTTCCATCTTCTTCTTCTTCTTTTTCCTTTTGACCAATGAGTTAATGATTGGTGGTTAGCCTTGATATGTGAGAGGCTTAACCTTCTTTGATTCAAATCAAAATCATCTTGATCAAAGATCAAGTGAATTGCTTTGCATTAAATATAGGTTGCTTCTTGGTCAAACAAAAAACCTATATCCATACAAGGTCATTCTTCTTTTCTTTTGGCATGGCAAGTTGTAGGAGCTTGGCTTACTAGTCATGATCTCTAACTTGTGTTTATTTGCCTATAGTTTTATTGACCGGCCTCAGATAGGTTTGACTACTACATTAGTCCATTTATGATTGCTTAACATAGCTCTAAATTGCCTTATGGCACACTAACACTAACTACTAATCACTAACTTTTAATTCAAGCATTTAATTCTTGCAATTTACTTTAATGCAATTTAATTTCTTGTTCATTAATTCATTTGTCTTTTCCCTTTTCTCACTTGAGCTCATGTTTATGTTTATGCCATTTGCCTTTTGCTCACTTGATCACATTATTGTGTATATACTATTGCCTTGTTCTTGTTTTATTTGTGTGAACCCAATGCAAATGGAGAAAGGACTGAGATTTAGGACCTTACCTATACTAAATGGAGTTTCAAGAGCAACTAGGCCTCATGCCTTTAGAATGCTAAATATGTTGAAGAGCAACTAGGCCTCATGCCTTTAGAATGCTTAATCTTGAAGATGACATTGAAAGGACCCCTAATTCTAAACTCACTCTTGTCCATTCTTTTTATTGCATTGTGGAACTTTTTGATTTGTGTGTTCTTGTGATAGGGATCCCAAACTTGAGCTACTTAGAGGGACCATAGTCATGAGCATCCAAAATGAGAGAGACAAATCCAAATTGGAAGATCCTAGGAGCTTGATTGATTATTTGCTTGTTTGCTTGAATTAATTGCTTATTGCTTACTAAGTCGAAAGGAAAGGAGCAACTTGAATCGTCTTTATGATCTCAAGAAGGGAACTCCAAGTGGTTTTATTTCTCTTCTCTCATATTTGCATGTTTAGGACCTAGCCCTTCTCTTCTTCTCTCCACTCTAACCCAAGCCAAACTTATTTTGTGCAAACATTAACATTGCTTTCAAAATTAGAAACCTAGGCAATATGCCTTTGATTGTTCAAAACTCTTTTCATAACACTTATTTTGAATTGAATCTTAAGTCAACTTTGACTTCCTTTTATGAATACTTTTAATTGGTAAATACAACTCACTAAAAATTGCTTTTGTGGTTCCAATGGCCATTTTTGCCAAAACTTTTCACAAACATTAGCTATTAGGTTTGAGTTATCATAGAGGTTGATATAATACTCACCTGTATCTTTAGTGTTGGATTATAAGTCTTCCATGCTTATTATAGGGTTAACCCCTCACTAGAATGTAAATAATCTGTATATTCTCCTCTCATCTCCCCAATCATGTTTGCACAAATATTTTCACAAATACCAACCTTCCATACAACATTTGTAAAAAGGGCTCCCTTAGAGTACTAAGGATGTTTTGGGTGCTTAAAACCTTCCCATTGCATAACCAACCCCCTTACCCAAATCTCTGACATTTTATTAGTTTTTGATTTGATAAAACTTCTCGGTTTTTGTTCACTCTCTAACATTTCCTTTGGATAAATCGAAGTGCGGTGGCGACTCGAATTGTATGATTTACTTTTGATTTAGTCAATAAATCTAAAGGTAACGAATACCCCGCTACACCTTTTAACTAAAATTAATTCAAAAAACTTATTTCACTCAAAATTAACATTTTTTTCGGCAAAAAACCGAACCCATGCAATCTTGAAGAATTTTTTTATTATTTATTATAATCTTTTTTTATTCAAATGATTAGTCAATGCACACTTACTAATAGAGTGTCAAAATTCTTAACCATGTATTATAACAAATTAAGAAAAATAAAAAGAAATCATACATTAATTATTTTTTATATTTATAAAAAATATAATAACATTTCAGAAGGAAGTCATAAATATATATTATTAATATATTTCAATACTGACATAGCATAATCATTGCTAAAATATAAATCTAATTTAAAGTAGTATAATAATTTATTACTGTAAACTAAAATAGTTTAGTCTCAATTTCATTTTAATTTTAGTAATCAACTTTATTATAAAGAAAACTTTGGATTCTCCGCTTTACAGTGAAACTTGTGCCAAGCCTATGAAAGTGTGCTTTATCAAGTAAGTGACTTTACAGTGAAACTTGTGCCAAGCCTATGAAAGTGTGCTTTATTAAGTAAGTGACTTTACAGTGAAACTTGTGCCAAACCTAAGAAAGTGTGCTTTATCAAGTAAGTGCGTGAAGAAGGAATGTATGCTTCAGACACACTATTTGCTCGGCATCAATTAAAGGTTAAGCATTGTCAGTTGTAATGAAAGGTTAGCCATTGTCGGTTGTAACACTTATAAAGATTAATTGGCTTTAATATGCAATTTTAATCTTATTATTTTTTTAAATGAAGTTTTGATCTTTCCTTTTTTAAAATTATTTTTTCGACCATTCAATAAGGTTAATCTTCAATTTATTGATAAAGTTAACTTAGTAAATTGTAGTGTCTTAAACAATTTTAATATTTGTTGAATTGTCCTTTTTTTTTTACAAATGACTATTCTCAATATGTTAGCAACGATCACATATGCTTTCTTCTTTTTCCTTTTTTTTAATAGAATAAAGCATATTGAGGAATTTATTGAGAAAAGGTTGATATAGTTTGGACAAATGAGCTACCTGGATCCTTATAAGGCAGTTCCATATTATAGAATTATATCTGACACCTTTAAATTGAATATGATATTTTTACATTTTATTCTAATGACTATTTTATTCTAATGCCCCATATTATAGGCTCATTATTTCTATTTTAAAGTTGCTTTATAACCGATCCTTCCTTACAAGTAATAACAATAAAAATTTCTCTTTATTTTGCTCTCAGATAACTATTCTTTCTGCTTTTTTTCAAGTTCTTCAATTTCTCTTCAATGAGTCAAAAATTTGAAGTAGCTAAAGAAATTGTGAGGAAGTCTAGAGCTCCTTAGTCAAAGGAGGATGATCTAGAGAATAATAAAACTAAAGTGGAAATACATATTGGACCATCTGTTGGAGCATCTATAAGTGGGAGGAAATGTGTAACAAAGATGAAGTATTTGAAGAAGAGACATGTTCAAAGACAAGATTTTGACTCAGATGCTGATGAAGGCTGGATTACTTTATTTGAATCAGGTGGTTTGTCTAGAGTGCAAGTATGAAGATTTTCAATTCCTTGTGTTTTTGTTTTAGTATGATTGATTTTATATGTTATTTATTTTGTTATTGGATCTCTAATAAGTTGTTAACAATCCTGGATTTGTTATGATATTCTCTAGATCTGGTTATCAATTCTTAGTTGTTTTATAGGATTCCTCTAGTTTTTCTTTGATTCACACCTTTGCAAATTGTGGCAGAAAGTGTGAATAGTGATAGTATTGTTCTGACTGACCTAACTATTAACTTTGTTTGTATCCATGCAATGATTGATTGTGTGCTTGACTATGGGACCACGGTGAATATTTTGTTTTGAATATGTCACAACCACCTTACTTATATGTTACTTCTAATGCAATTGATTTTTTGATGTGTTTGTGGAGTATTGTTTAGTTGTTTGCTCAGACACTGGAGCACCTGGCCTTTAACAACGAACATGTATGTTTATGAGCATGTGTGAGTTGATCTCTATCTGTGTGTGATCTCTGAAGTGTATGTGTGTTTGAAATATGATGTTTCACTCTGTTCCCGCTGGTGTTTATTCTGGTGTGGTATGCCACACTTGTGTAGTATTTTTTTTGAAGAGTTACGCGTGCACATCTTGTAAGTTTTGTAAGAGTTGTTTTTGCCAAAATCTTCCAACTGGGAGATTGTTGTTCCTTATGATTTGTTGAATTATGAAAAAGAACATGGAGTGTACAAGATATTCTTGTGAAGAAAAGGACATGTGTGGGAAACGATCTGGCCTTTATCAACATGACATGGTTGTTGTTGTTATGTGTGAAAATTCTAGATGTGTTTCAATCAGATTTGTTATTATCTTTTAGGAATATGTTAATTATATTTGCTTGGATGATTGAATAAGATCAAATGTAATTATTAAGAGATTTAAATTTGAATCAAAATAAATCAAATCTTTTTGTTGGAAGTTTTTTATAAACAAATAAAAATAGACTCCTCTACAAATCTGGACGTGATAAAATCTTATGCCCATTGGAGAAAAGCCCAGAAGTTGCATTGCTATTTAAGGAGACTCAAACCTAACATTTGAAGTGTGCGCAAGTATTGAAGATATTTGTGTTAGGATTTCTATTTTGAGCCTTTGTTTGTGTTATTGTTTGAGCACCACTCTAGTTGTTGCATTCATTTCTAAAGGCATAGAGATTGGTTTTTATTTAGTTGTAATTTAATAATCAATATTCTGATTATTGTATTGATTGTAACATCCCGATTTAATTTCCGTATTTATTTATTAGGTTTTTATTTTAATTAATCATTATTTAGTGTGATAATTAATTAAATATGTGTTCTGGGAATTATTTAAATTATTTGAATATATGTGTTATTTGAATATATGTGTTATTTGAATAATAGAATTTTATGATTAGAACTAACAATTGTCTAGTAATGGGCCTAATTAATCAGAATGGACGGATAAGTGGGTTAAGCTCATTATGAGTTGAAAAGATAGTAAGAGTTTTAGATATTAGAGTTAGTTTTGTAAAACAATAGAAGAAGAGAAAATAAAAGAGAAGAGAAGACAAAGAGGAGAAGAGGAAACTAGAAGAAGAAAGACCTAGAGATTTCATCTATACTAAGGTAAGGATGGGATTTCAAGTGGTTATGGGTAAATATAATATATGTAATGTATGTGGGTTAGATATCATGAACTTAGGATTTGGGGATTTTGATTTTTGAGAAATCCTAACATGTGTTTATGTTTTAATCCATGAAATTGATGTTTATGTTATGCTATAATGTTTCTAGATTGAATTCCATGAATTGGTATGAGTATAGAACATGATTTGGTGTATAATTGCATGTTTGAGTTTCACTTGAAAATGGTTGATTTGGGATTTTGGTGAAAATTAGTGGAGCTTAGGATCTTGTTTATGTGATCCTAATAGTTGCTATATGATATATATAGGTTGTATAACTATTTATTTCATGAAAAATGATGGATTAATGTGGTTTTATGATGAAAATTCGTGCTAGACAATAGCATTTTCACACCAACAGTTTTTTTAGTTTTTGATAAAATTTTCGCAACAACAAATTTTCTGGTCTTTGACAGCATTTTAGAAAACTTGTAAATTCAATAACTTTTGAACCTTAACTTCGTTTGAGGTGCCGTTTGGACCGTTACAAAGCTAAAAATATTATATATAACATGATATTCATTTTGATAATAGTAGATTAATATTTTATCAAAATAATCCTAATGTGGATGTATGTTGTATGTGTGGTGAATGTGAATGACATGTTTTCTATTGTTTGGCATGTATTGGATGGTTTTAGATGGATTTTGTGAAGAAACATAATACTTGAAATTATGTATGTGATGATTTGAATTGGTGAATTTGATGAATAACAATAATTGGCTTGTTTCCTTTATGTTAATATGTTGTGATGAGATGATGAATGTTATTTGATGTATTGTTTGGGATTGAAGTCATGTTAGGTGTATGTTGTGTAAATGTTGGATGTCGTATTCTTTTGTATGAGTCTTGTTGTTGTTGCACACTTACACTAACATGAGTCTATGAAAGAGGCAATGTTGGGTAATTTCGTGTAGATTATTTGCTTGTCCCAAACCTAACGCCGAATAGGGTTTGAAAGCTTCAGGCCGAATCGAGCTTTAGAGGTGGTTATCTAGTCTATTTGAGAGACGCTCGGCAAGCCGAAAATGATAATAGATGGGATCCACATGCATATTGCATTGAGTCACACATTGAGTTGCAAGTGTCGGTGTGAATTGTTTTTTGTGTGATTATGTGATATGATTGTGTGGATATGATTTTTGTAGATATCCATATACGTGGATTTTAGGTGATCCTTTTGATATCAATTGTTGATGTGTTGTTGATGTGATATAATTGCATATTTGTGATATGTGATGAAATGGTGACTTGTATACATTATGGAATCATGTGAAATTTGTGTACATATTTGATGATGATTTGTAAATGATGATGGATGATAATATGTAAATGAAAGCGATATGTTGTGAAATATGACTTTTGTACGTCGTTTAGTATTTATAAATGAATACTTGTTGATTGTTGAGCCATCTCGTATGATGGTAAATGTAAGACCCCAATTTTGACCCTAAGATCCCTCATGTAATTCCATCATAAGCATTAACATTGAGATCATACCTTAGTATCCTTCTCACCCCTCATTCATTTGGTTCGTTTTGGGAGAGATCACCAAGCACTTTATGATTATATCATACTTGTATATTATTATTTTACTAACTAAAATACCAAAAATATGTCTTTGCATTTATCTAACTCTTTTGTAGGTAGGGCATTGATCTCATTAATTCATCGAGTTCACATCTAGGGTTTGAGACCTTCATGAACAAAGAGCACAACCAAAAATTGATCCAAGAATGGTTATGAGCATCATATATGAGTCCTAATTATCTCTACATGATATATTTATAAAGTTTTCTTCAAGAGTTTGAGGGCGATTTTCCTTGGAAACCCTAGTTTGACTGGGTATCTTGAGTAACTTCTCCAACAAGCTATCTCACCAATTGATCAAATTTCTCATGGGACACTTCAAATTTATTCATATTATGCATATATTATCTACCATGAGCCAATAAAGTCAAGAGAATTGGAAATTAGAAAGTTGGTTGATAGTGGATGGCCAGATGAATTCATCTGATCAAGACTAGGTCTCCCTAGACCCTATCTCCTACAATTTTCACCATATGAAAATGATTTCAAGAGAAAACTTACTCTAAATGACATTATAAACAACTTTAATGTTTAGAACTAGAGCTAGTTTTATTTGGAATATCATTTTCTATATTGGAACATTATAGGTCATTTTGTTTAAACCCTAATTTGGAAGTCAACTTCCCAAGGCCATAACTTGCTTAATTTTTATGAGATGAAAGATTTCCAAGTTTCACAATCAAATGCAATGTGTATACTTCAACTTTTATGTTTGGAGTGGGAGCTAATTCAACTTTTTTGAGCATGTGATATGAGTCTACATTATAGGTTACTTTTGACCTACACCATTGATCAAGTGATTTTTCCAAACTTCAAAAATGCATAACTGTAGCATTCCAAATCCAAATGACATGAAATTAGTGACCATTTCAAAGGTCTTTGAGAGAGTTACAACTTTTATGAAGACACTTTTATCATTTAAAGCTCATATAATAAGTGAAACAAGGTGGAATATTGAGACATATGGTTTGACACTTAGAAAAATATTGATATGTCAAAAATTTCCAAACTTCCACCTAAAATTTCTCCAAGTTCCAAGCTCCAAATGAAAAAATGTTGAACATGAAAGTTGTTCCTCTTGATCTTACCTTTCCAAATAGCTCAAATTCATTCATTTTGGATGAGAAATGCATAGGCTGCGCATGGCTTAAACAGGGTGATATCACTTGGCATGGATCAAACTTCAAGCATCAATGTACATTTGCCTTGCAATCCAAGCTTGCTTCAGAGCATCTGATCTTCAATTATGGACCTCAAGCAATCATTTCATGGGCCTATGCGCGCCCATGCAACATTACATCACCATTTTCCAAAATTGCAAAGTGAAAGAGAGTGTGCAATTATCAACTATTCCACCTATAAATAGAGCTTCAATTGCTCAGAATTTCACACACAATCGCGCCAGCTTTGATCCCCTGTTGCAAACCCTAAATTCTCAAAGGATAAGCCTGATAAATTCTTTTGAATTTGAGCTTGAATCTCCACTGTTTTGGAATACAATTCTTCAGGAATCCATAGCTTCTAAACCATTCAATCCTCTTCCTGCAAGCAAGTGGAGTGAGTCCAAGCATAAGCAAGATCAAGATCAAGTGAATCCAGACTTCCATTGATGGTATTTTTCATAAATTTTGAACTCTTCGATTCTCTCAAATTCTTGCTCAATACTATTAATTCTTTGGTTGTCTTAAGTCCTACCAATGTAGGCAAGAAGATTGAGTTGCTTTGAGGTCAAATCAAAGCAACTCAGTTCATGTACCTCAAATTTTAACTCCACATATCTCTCAATATATTTGGTGTTGGAGTAAATGGAGATCAGATTCGAGCTCAGTGACATTTTTTCTTCAAGATCATGTCCTTGTTTTTTTTATGGTGATGGTTCATGGTGGACCAGTCCGGTGAGGTCCACCGGAGAAGATGACCGGAGCTCTGGCTCCGGCGATGACTTGCAAGGTTGAGAACCACAAGATCCATATATTTCGTTTTAATCTCGTGCATTCGTTTTAAATACCACATTTGCCACGCCCTGACTAAGGTCTATAGTGGAATGTGCGCTAGGGACCATCAGATCTGCCACCTCAATTAATGAGGGAGATCTGATGGTCCACGTAATTTAGATTTTCTGAATTTTTATTTTAATTGCATTTTCTTCAATAATTCATATTAAATTCAATATTGATCCAAAAAATATGGGACTTTCACCAAAAATTTTCAAAAATTTTCTCTTTCATATTCTGAATTAAAATTATTTTTTGGATCATTATTAATATCTTTCATGAATTAATTGATATTACACTTGTTTTTAATTATTTAAAAATATTTTTAAATGTCCAAAAATTATGAATTTTTTTCTCCAAGGTCATTTGACCTTGTTTGACATATGATAAATCTCATGGCCATTTCTTTGGTGTTTTGATGAAATTTTAGGAATTGAAAAAAACATATTTGATTTAAATGCATTATTTTATTATTTTTAATTGAATAAATGCCAATTAAATTTTGTTGACCATTTGTATTGACTTAATTGAGTTTGCTTGTTTGTTGTTGGGCCTTGGTCAAGGTTGATTTGACTTTGTCAAATTAATATCATTGGATTTAGCGGATTGATGGAATGTACATTCCATCTCCCACAATGAATGAATGATATTAATTCGGCAAAAAACCAAACCCATGCAATCTTGAAGAATTTTTTTATTATTTATTATAATCTTTTTTTATTCAAATGATTAGTCAATGCACACTTACTAATAGAGTATCAAAATTCATAACCATGTATTATAACAAATTAAGAAAAATAAAAAGAAAACATACATTAATTATTTTTTATATTTATAAAAAATATAATAACATTTAAGAAGGAAGTCATAAATTTATATTATTAATATATTTCAATACTGACAATAGCATAATCAATAATAAAATATAAATCTAATTTAAAGTAGTATAATAATTTATTACTGTAAACTAAAATAGTTTAGTCTCAATTTCATTTTAATTTTAGTAATCAACTTTATTATAAAGAAAACTTTGGATTCTCCGCTTTACAGTGAAACTTGTGTGCTTTATCAAGTAAGTGACTTTACAGTGAAACTTGTGCCAAGCCTATTAAAGTGTTCTTTATCAAGTAAGTGACTTTTCAGTGAACCTTGTGCCAAACCTATGAAAGTGTGCTTTATCAAGTAAGTGCGTGAAGCAGGAATGTATGCTTCAGACACACTATTTGCTCTGCATCAATTAAAGGTTAAGCATTGTCAGTTGTAATGAAAGGTTAGCCATTGTCGGTTGTAACACTTATAAAGATTAGTTGGCTTTAATATGCAATTTTGATCTTATTATTTTTTTAAATGAAGTTTTGATCTTTCCTTTTTTTAAATTATTTCTTCGACCATTCAATAAGGTTAATCTTAAATTTATTGATAAAGTTAACTTAGTAAATTGTAGTGTCTTAAACAATTTTAATATTTGTTGAATTGTCCTTTTTTTTACAAATGACTATCCTCAATAAGTTAGCAACGATCACATATGCTTTCTTCTTTTTCCTTTTTTTAATAGAATAAAGCATATTAAGGAATTTATTGAGAAAAGGTTGATATAGTTTGGACAAATGAGCTACCTGGATCTTTATAAGGCAGTTCCATATTATAGAATTATATCTGATACCTTTAAATTGAATATGATATTTTTACATTTTATTCTAATGACTATTTTATTCTAATGCCCCATATTATAGGCTCATTATTTCTATTTTAAAGTTGCTTTATAACTGATCCTTCCTTACAAGTAATAACAATAAAAAATTCCATTTATTTTGCTCTTAGATAACTATTCCTTCTCCTTATTTTCAAGTTCTTCAACTTGTCTTCAATGAGTCAAAAATCTGAAGTAGCTAAAGAAATTGTGAGGAAGTCTAGAGCTCCTTAGTCAAAGGAGGATGATCTAGAAAATATTAAAACTAAAGTGGAAACACATATTGGACCATCTGTTGGAGCATCTATGAGTGGGAGGAAATATGTAACAAAGATGAAGCATTTGAAGAAGAGACATGTTCAAAGACAAGATTTTGACTCAGATGCTATTGAAGACTGGATTACCTTCATTGAATCAGCTGGTTTGTCTAGAGAGCAAGTATGAAGATTTTCAATTCCATGTGTTTTTGTTTTAGTATGATTGATTTTATATGTTATTTATTTTGTTATTGGATCTGTAATAATTTGTTAACAATCCTGGATTTGTTATGATATTCTCTAGATCTGGTTATCAGTTCTTAGTTGTTTTATAGTATTCCTCTGGTTTTTCTTTGATTCACACCTTTGTCAAATTGTGGCAGAAAGTGTGATTAGTGATAGTATTGTTCTGAGTGACCTAACTATTAACTTTGTTTGTATCCATGCAATGATTGATTGTGTGCTTGACTATGGGACCACTGTGAATATTTTGTTTTCAATATGTCACAACCACCTTACTTATATGTTAGTTCTAATGCATTTGATGTTATGATGTGTTTGTGGAGTATTGTTTAGTTGTGTGCTCAGACACTGGAGCATCTGGCTTTTAACAATGAACATGTATGTTTATGAGAATGTGTTAGTTGATCTCTATCTGTGTGTGATCTCTTATGTCTATGTGAGTGTGAAATATGATGTTTCACTCTGTTTCCGCTGATGTTTATTCTGGTGTGGTATGCCACACTTGTGTAGTATTTTTTTTTGAAGAGTTACGCGTGCACATCTTGTAAGTTTTGTAAGAGTTGTTTTTGCCAAAATCTTCCAAATAGGAGATTGTTGTTCCTTATGATTTGTTGAATTATGAAAAAGAACATGGAGTGTACAAGATATTCTTGTGAAGAAAAGGACATGTGTGGGAAATGATGTTCCAACATGAATGCGACATCTAGCCTTTAATAACATGACATGGTTGTTGTTGTTATGTGTGAAAATTCTAGATGTGTTTCAATCAGATTTGTTATCATCTTTTAGGAATATGTTAATTATATTTGCTTGGATGATTGAATAAGATTAAATCTAATTATTAAGAGATTTAAATTTGAATCAAAATAAATCAAATCTTTTTGTTGGAGTTTTTGAAAAACATATCAAAATAGAATCCTCTACAAATCTGGACGTGATAAAATCTTATGCCCATTGGAGAAAAGCCCAGAAGTTGCATTGCTATTTAAGGAGACTCAAACCTAACGTTTGAAGTGTGCGCAAGTATTGAAGATATTTGTGTTAGGATCTCTATTTTGAGCCTTTGTTTGTGTTATTGTTTGAGAACCACTCTAGTTCTTGCATTCATTTTTAAAGGCATAGAGATTGGTTTTTATTTAGTTGTAATTCAAGAATCAATATTCTGATTATTGTATTGATTGTAACATCCCGATTTAATTTCCGTATGTATTTATTAGGTGTTTATTTTAATTAATCATTATTTGGTGTGATAATTAATTAAATATGTGTTCTGGTGATTATTTAAATTATTTAAATATATGTGTTATTTGAATAATAGAATTTTTTTGAGAAGAACTAACAATTGTCTAGTAATGGGCCTAATTAATCAGAATGGATGGATAAGTGGGTTAAACCCATTATGAGTTGAAAAGATAGTAAGAGTTTTAGATATTAGAGTTAGTTTTGTAAAACAATAGAAGAAGGGAGAATAAAAGAGAAGAGAAGACAAAGAGGAGAAGAGGAAACTAGAAGAAGAAGGACCTAGAGATTTCATCTATACTAAGGTAAGGTTGGGATTTCAAGTGGTTATGGAAAAATATAATGTATGTAATGTATGTGGGTTAGATATCATGAACTTAGGATTTTGGGATTTTGATTTTTGAGAAATCCTAACATGTGTTTATGTTTTAATCCATGAAATTGATGTTTATGTTATGCTATGATGTTTCTATATTGAATTCCATGAATTGGTATGCGTATAGAACATGATTTGGTGTATAATTGCATGTTTGAGTTTCACTTGAAAATGGTTGATTTGGGATTTTGGTGAAAATTAGTGGAGCTTAGGATCTTGTTTTTGTGATCCTAATAGTTGCTATATGATATATATATAGGTTGTATAACTATTTATTTCATGAAAAATGATGGATTAATGTGGTTTTATGATGAAAATTCGTGCTAGACAATAGCATTTTCACAACAACAGTTTTTTTGTTTTTGACAACATTTTCGCAACAACAAATTTTCTGGTTTTTGACAGCATTATAAAAAACTTGTAAGTTCAATAACTTTTGAACCTTAACTTCGTTTGAGGTGCCGTTTGGACCGTTACGAAGCTTAGAATATTATATATAACATGATATTCATTTTTATAATAGTTGATTAATATTTTATCAAAATAATCCTAATATGGATGTATGTTGTATGTGTGGTGAATGTGAATGACATGTTTTCTATTGTTTGGCATGTATTGGATGGTTTTAGATGGATTTTGTGAAGAAACATAATACTTTAAATTATGTATGTGATGATTTGAATTGGTGAATTTGATGAATAACAATAATTGGCTTGTTTGCTTTATGTTAATGTGTTGTGATGAGATGATGAATGTTTTTTGATGTATTGTTTGGGATTGAAGTCATGTTAGGTGTATGTTGTGTAAATGTTGGATGTTGTATTCTTATGTATGATTAAGGGGTTTCAATCATCTTAATTGTATGAGTCTTGTTGTTGTTGCACACTTATACTAACATGAGTCTATGAAAGAGGCAATGTTGGGTAATTTCGTGTAGATTATTTTCTTGTCCCAAACCTAACACCGAAGAGGGTTTGAAAGCTTCAGGCCGAATTGAGCTTTAGAGGTGGTTATCTAGTCTATTTGAGAGACGCTTGGCAAGTCGGGAATGATAACAGATGGGATCCACATGCATATTGCATTGAGTCACACATTGAGTTGCACGTGTCGGTGTGAATTGTTTTTTGTGTGATTATGTGATATGATTGTGTGGATATGATTTTTGTAGATATCCATATACATGGATTTTAGGTGATCCTTTTGATATCAATTGTTGATGTGTTATTGATGTGATATGTATGCATATTTGTGATATATGTGATGAAATGGAGAGTTGTATACATTATGGAATCAGGTGAAATTTGTATACATATTTGATGATGATTTATAAATGATGATGGATGATAATATGTACATGAAATCGATATGTTATGAAATATGACTTTTGTATGTCGTTTAGGATTTATAAATGAATACTTGTGGATTATTGAGCCATGTCGTATGATGGTAAATGTAAGACCCCAATTTTGACCCTAAGATCCGTCATGCAATTCCATCATAAGCATTAGCATTGGGATCATACCTTAATATCCTTCTCACGCCTCCTTCATTGGGTTTGTTTTGGGAGAGATCACCAAGCATTTTATGATTATATCATACTTGTATATTATCATTTTACTAACTAAAATACCAAAAAGATGTCTTTGCATTTATCTAACTCTTTTGTAGGTAGGGCATTGATCTCATTAATTCATAAAGTTCACATCTTGGGTTTTGAGACCCTCATGAACAAAGAGCATAACCAAGAATTGATCCAAGAATGGTTATGAGCATCATATATGAGTCCTAATGATCTATACAAGATATATTGATCTTGTTTTATTCAAGAGTTTGAGGGTGATTTGCCTTGGAAACCCTAGTTTGACTGGGTATCTTGAGTAACTTCTCCAATAAGCTATCTCACCAATTGATCAAATTTCTCAAGGGACACTTCAAATTTCACCATCTTATGAATATATTATCTACAATGAGCCAACAAAGTCAAGAGAATTGGAAATTAGCAAGTTGGTTGATAGTGGTTGGCCAGATGAATTCATTTAATCAAGACTAGGTCTCCCTAAACCCTATCTCCTACAATTTTCACCATATGAAAATGATTCTAAGAGAAAACATACTCTAAATGACATTATAAACAACTTTAATGTTTACACCTAGAGCTAGTTTTGCTTGGAAAATCATTTTCTATGTTGGAACATTGTAGGTCATTTTGTTTAAACCCTAATTTAAAAGTCAACTTCCCAAGGCCATAACTTGCTCAATTTTTATGAGATGAAAGATTTCCAAGTTTCACAATCAAATGAAATGTGTCTAATTCAACTTTGATGTTTGGAGTGGGAGCTAATTCAACTTTTTTGAGCATGTGATATAAGGCTACATTATAGGTCACTTTTGACCTATACCATTGATCAAGTGATTTTTCCAAACTTCAAAAATGCATAACTCTATCATTCCAATTCCAAATGAAACGAAATTGGTGACCATTTTGAAGGTCTTTGAGAGAGGTACAACTTTTATGAAGACACTTTTATCATTTAAAGCTCATATAAAAAGTTAAACAAGGTGGAATATTGAGACATATGGCTTGACACTTAGAAAAAATTTGATATGTCAAAAATTTCCAGACATCCACCTAAAATTTCTCCAAGTTACAAGCTCCAAATGAAAAAGTGTTGAACATGAAAGTTGTTCCTCTTGATCTCACATTTCCAAATAGCTCAGATTCATTCATTTTGGAAGAGAAATGCATAGGCTGCCCATGGCTTAAACAGGGTGATATCCCTTGGCATGGATCAAACTTCAAGCATCAATGTACATTTTCCTTGCAATCCAAGCTTACTTCAGAGCATCTAATCTTCAATTATGGACCTAAAGGAATCATTTCACGGGCCTATGCGCGCCCATGCAACATTACATCACCATTTTCCAAAATTGGAAAGTGAAAGAGAGTGTGTAATTATCAACTATTCCAGCTATAAATAGAGCTTCAATTGCTCAGAATTTCACACACAATCGCGCCAGCTTTAATCCCCCGTTGCAAACCCTAAATTCTCAAAGGATAAGCCTGATAAATTATTTTGAATTTGAGCTTGAATCTCCACTGTTTTGGAATTCAATTCTCCAGGAATCCATAGCTTCTAAACCATTCAATCCTCTTCCTGCAAGCAAGTGGAGTGAGTCCAAGCATAAGCAAGATCAAGATCAAGTGAATCCGTACATCCATTGAAGGTATTTTTCATAAATTTTGAACTCTTCGATTCTCTCAAATTCTTGCTCAATTCTATCGATTCTTTGGTTTTCTGAAGTCCTACCAATGTAGGCAAGAAGATTGAGTTGCTTTAAGGTCAAATCAAAGCAACTCAGTTCATGTGCCTCAAATTTCAACTCCACATACCTCTCAATAAATTTGGAGTTGGAGTAAATGGAGGGCAGATTCGAGCTCAGTGCCATTTTTTCTTCGAGATCATGACCTTGTTTTTCTTTATGGTGATGGTTCATGGTGGACCAGTCCGGTGAGGTCCACCGGAGAAGATGACCGGAGCTCTGGCTCCGGCGATTACTTGGCATGGTTGAGAACCACAGGATCCATATATTTTGTTTTAATCTCGTGCATTGGTTTTAAATACCACATTTGCCACGCCCTGACTAAGGTCTATGGTTGAATGTGCGCTAGGGACCATCAGATCTGCCACCTCAATTAATGAGGGAGATCTGATGGTCCACCTAATTTAGATTTTCTGAATTTTTATTTTAATTGCGTTTTTTCAATAATTCATATTAAATTCAATATTGATCCAAAAAATATGGGACTTTCACCAAAATATTTCAAAAAAATTTCTATTTCATATTCTGAATTAAAATTATTTTTTGGATCATTATTAATATTTTTCATGAATTAATTGATTTTACACTTGTTTTTAATTGTTTAAAAATATTTTTAAATGTCCAATAATTATGAAAATTTTTCTCCAAGGTACTTTGACCTTGTTTGACCTATGATAAATCTCATGGCCATTTCTTTGGTGTTTTGATGAGATTTTAGGAATTGGAAAAAACATATTTGATTTAAATGCATTGTTTTATTTTTTTTAATTGAATAAATGACAATTAAATTTTGTTGACCATTTGTATTGACTTAATTGAGTTTGCTTGTTTGTTATTGGGCCTTGGTCAAGGTTGATTTGACTTTGTCAAATTAATATCATTGGATTTAGGGGATTGATGGAATGTACATTCCATCTCCCAAAATGAATGAATGATATTAATTTGGTAAAAGTCCTCGTTTGACCAATTTGTGATCCCATTCATCCTCTTCCCACTTCATCTCATTCCTCTTCTTAATTCATTCATTCCATTTGGCCTATGACATCTCAAAGTCCTAATGCTAATTGATTGAAAAATTGACATGAGTATGGATGAGATTAGGCCACACCTTTTGCATTATCTTTTTTGTGTGTGATATATTTCATGAGCATAGTCCATTACACTATGTCTCTAACATGCATTAACACCAAAATTCTATTGCCCGACCTCAAATAGTTGTGACTTCTATATAAGTCCAATTACGATTGCTTAACATAGCGCTAAATTTGTGACATAAAAGGCATAAGCATTCTAGTTAGTGAGATTGTAAGTCTCCCCTCTTTCATAGTATTGTGTGGAAACTTGGCATTCTTTCCTTCCTTTGGAAGATGTTTTGGTTCAAGGATCCATGCTTGTGATAAGTAGGTTGAGTGTTCTCCAAAGAATATCTTGAAAAATCAAAACAAAATTAACCTCTAACCTACTAACTATTGACTTTTAATTTCAAGCTTTACTTTAATGCAATTTATTTTTAGCACTTTATTTCATTTGCCATTGTTCATGTAATTCTAATTGTGTATGTTAATGCAATTTTCCCTTTGTCCATTTGGACCATATTGTGTGATATATTTTGTTTGTGTATACTTTTCTTGTTTTTGTGGTCTTTGACCATTAATGTACATAATAATCACAAAAACCATAATAAACTTTTGAGTGGATTGTTGGCTTGATCTTGGACAAATGGACTTAGAATCTAGGCAACCTCGATAAGTTAAAGGACTTGGCCAATGCCAATTTATTGAAGAACCAAATGCTTGTAATTTAAAAATTCATCTGATACTTCTTTGAAGACCTCTCTAAGATTCATCTGCAACACGATCATTGTGAAGCTGTTATTTTGAACTTGTGACTTGTGGAATTCATCTTTTACAAGGGTTATCTTGAAGAAGATCATGGAATGGATAAGCTTGGATGAGGCCATCTTTATTTGATGCCTTTCTCTTCAAGATAATATAATTATGCATTTGTGTATTGCTTGATTCTAAAAGTCCAAGGGAATTCTGGGTTTCTATTGACATTTTTGTCTGTTGGATTGCTACCCATTTGGTCAGATCTTTTCAACTCTAAACTTTTAAATTTTGTGCATAGGGTAGTCCCTTTATCTTCTCCCCATTTCTTTAATTTCAAAACCTCTCCCTCCATTTTTAAAATCTTCTTTGTGTGAACTATTTTTGTTCTAAACTTTGACCACTTTTGCAAAAAGATAGAAACTTTGGCCTTATGCCATTGCATTTTCAAACTTATTTTCTTAAAACAAACTTGTGAACAAACTTAACTATACTTGACTTAAACTTTCAAAAAGCCAAAAAGAACTAACTCATTCAAACCATTTTTAGGCCTTTGTACCTTTCAAATTTAATTCTTGTTAAAAGCAATGTATCCACTTTGAAATTTGTATCACGAACTACGAGGTTTTGATCCCTCATTTTGATGTTGGTACGTAGGCACAAGCCCGAAGGTCTTGTCAAACACAAAAATATAATTAATGAATTCTTTTCTCATCCCCCCATTTTATTTGTTCGTAAACATCACTTTGTACAAAATACATATGCACACAAAAAGGGCTCCCTAGGAGTACCTAGGATACTTTGGGTGCTAACACCTTCCCTCTATGTAAGCAACCCCCTTACCTATGATCTCTGACTTTTATTAGTTTTTATTTGAATACTTATTACTTATTGGGTTTTGTTCGTATTTTTTCCCTTTTCCCTTGGAAACAATAAAAGCGCGGTGGAGACTCTTGTTATTTGATCTCTAGCTTGTCAATAGCTTGATGATCATGAATATCTCGCTACAGAAATTAAGTGGCAACTTTGCTGGGGAGTAGTCTCCAGTGGGTTTAGCCTACTTTTTGTGTGAATATATTTGTACATATGTGAAGACTCCTTTGGATTTGGGAATGTCTCACAAGTATTTGTGGTTAGGCATTACTATTTCTGATTGGGTCTGAGAAGTTGAGGACCTTAGAACATTTAACCCATCTTGGCCTATTTAGGACGTAGTGCGGAAACTGTTCAAGTGTAGATTTGATAACAGTTGTTACGCGATACTACACTCAGACGTGTTTCTCTTGAGAATATTATGGGTCGATGAGTCAGTCATCTTAACCTGTAATATCCGATAGATGGAATTAAGACTCTGGGAACATTCTAGAACATGTTCTACAGGTTTTTATCCTTAGTTCACTCCTTTGGGATGGTTCTTACCCAGACTTCATGCTCGTGACTTGCAACAAACCCTTGATTCTTGGTTGATCCAATCAAGTCTTGTCAATATCAATGGAACTTGGTTGTTGATAAGGTGAAAACCATAATCCACCAAAATGGATGATTGATCTTGACAAAGACTTGTTTCATCCCTTGACCTTTGACTGCCTTGTGTGTGATCCCTTATTTGTGATTGTTGCATTCATGCATTCATACACATCATAACATTCATCACACGAAAATTTCAAGGAACTAAGGTATCATTTGAAAATATTTTCAGACCATGGATTATGGACGAAGGAACACTAAGAAGTACAGTTTCAGATGTCCCGACTTGAAAGAGTTAAGGAAGCTAGTATCTTTTGTATTAGATCCCTTGGACTTCAAACAACATTATGGGAAGCTTCTGTCCATCTTGTCTGCTGATGTAGTTGAAGGACTTTTCAGTGTATTCGTGCAGTTCTATGATCCTCTCTACCATTGTTTCACTTTCCTAGATTTTCAGCTTATGCCTACCTTGGAGGAGTATTCTCATCTTTTGGGGATACCTGTTTCTAGTATAGTGCCTTTTAGTGGATTGGAGGAGATTCCCCGGTCTAGTATTATTGCTGAAGCTCTTCACTTAAAGAAGTCTGAGATAGAGGCTCATTGGGTGAAGAAATGAGGTTTATTTGGATTGTCATATGTTTTCCTCATCAAGGAAGCTACCACTTTTGCTCAAGATGGTAGTATGGATGCTTTTGAAGCTATCTTGGTGTTGCTCATCTATGGATTAGCCTTGGTCCCTAACATTGACGATTTTGTTGATGTTAATACCATTAGACTTTTCTTGATTGGGAATCATGTGCCTACTTTGTTGGGTGATATGTATTTCTCTTTGCATCTAAGAAATTCCAAGGGTGGTGGAACGATTGTTTGTTGTATTCCTCTTCTGTACAAGTGGTTTATTTCGCACTTGCCTCAGACGCCTGCTTTTGTGGAGAACAAACAATGCCTAAGGTGGTCTTAGAGACTTATGTCTCTCACTAATAATGATAAAGTTTGGTATGATCCGTCTTTGAGCATTTTGTAGATTATTGAAAGTTGTAGTGAATTCTCTTATATGCTTCTCATTGGTACATAAGGAGGAATTAACTAAAACCCTGCTTTGGCTCTTCATCAACTTGGGTTCCCCTTGAGAGACAAACCTAATAACATGTTGTTAAAAGGTCTTTTCTATCAAGAGGGTAAAGATCCCCAACATTTGAAGTATAAGATTGTACATGCTTGGCATAATGTGCATAGGAAAGGAAGATCCGAGCTTGCTCCGTGCAATTGTATAGCTTTGGAAGCTTACACTCTTTGGGTGAAGAAGAGAGCTATGGAGTTGAAGATGGCGTATCCTTGTGAAATACCTATGTCTGTGGTTGTGGTTGAGCCATTAACTCTCCCTAACCAAGATGTAGAGGAGTTGGAAGACGCGCTCGTCAAGTTGAAGCAAGATAAGGATATGTGGGAAGAGTGTTTCCGTGCTTTGAGCAAGAAGCATGGAGAGTTGCAATTGGAGTCTAAGGACAAAGATGCACTAATTGAGATACTTGAAGACCGAGTGATGAAAAGACAAAAAGAGCCAGAGGTTTCATCTTCTAGCATGCCTCAGTCTTCCGTTGCTTGGAAGAAGATTGTCGATCAGCTTGTCCTCAAGAAGACCCGGATGAAGGCCTCTTTTGAGACTGAGATCTGTCGCATTCGAAGGAAGTACGCGCCTTCAGCCATATCTTCTGACATTGTTGTTAGGGATCCTTAGGATGACTAGTCTCATTTTCTCTTGTATCTTTTTATTTATTTTGGTTTCTGAAATTATACTCAGTGTAATCCTTCCAATTTATATAAATAAAAAGATATTTTTGGTCATATCAAATTATTGCAATTGCCATTTAATTATTATATATTTGTAAATAATAGAGTAAGTTCCTTGATAATAAAAAATAATCAAGCATTGCATTTCATGCATCATTTGCATAAGCAGGTTTTTGCCAGGTGTCTGAATGGTGTTTCTTCTATGCTTTAGCCAAGCTGACTCACCGATACAATACCAGAGCCAATCATCTAAGAATTATGGAGCACTTAGAGCAAGAGAAAAGAGAGCTGAAAGACGAGATCGCTCGACTGACTACCATGATGGAGTCAGTTCTTGCTACTCAAAGCCAAGCTTCTCCAACACCTATAACTCCTCCTGCGAGGACTGTTACTTCAGAAGTGGTTACCTCTACCGTGCCTACTGCTACCGCCCACTTCTTACTAAATCTGCCGGCCGGATTCCCGTGGGGAATGCCACCCAACTTTATGCCAGAAGGCTTTGCGCCTACCTTTGCTTCCATGTCGGCATCCAGCCCGGTCATGTCCGTGCCACCTCTAGTTGTGCATACTTTGCCTTGCGTAGAGGATACCGTCTATCATTTTGATCCGTATGAGGGCTCAGATGTATATGAGAAGATGGACGAAATGAAAGATCAATTTCTTGAGCTGCGCAAGGAATTGAAGACGCTGAGAGGTAAAGATCAGTTTGGGAAGAGTGCTGTCGAATTATGTTTGGTGCCAAATGTCAAAATCCTAGTGAAATTCAAAGTCCCTGACTTTGAAAAATATAAGGGGAACTCTTGTCCGCTCAGTCATCTTGTGATGTATGCCCGCAAGATGTCAACTCAGACAGATAATGACCAATTGCTTATTCACTACTTCCAGGATAGCTTGACTAGTGTTGCACTCTGTTGGTATATGGGGTTGGATAGTGCAAGCATCCACACATTCAATGACCTAGGAGAGGCTTTTGTGAAGCAATACAAGTACAATGTGGACATGGCGCCAGATAGAGACCAGTTGAGGTCTATGTCTTAGAAAGACAAAGAGACATTGAAAGAGTATGCACAAAGATGGAGGGAGTTGGCTGCCCAGATCACTCCTCCTCTAGAGGAGAAAGAGATGACAAAGATCTTCTTGAAAACCTTGAGTTCATTCTATTATGAACGCATGATCGCTAGTGCCCCTAGTGATTTTACCGAAATGGTAAACATGTGGATGAGACTTGAAGAGGGAGTCCGGGAAGGACATTTGTCAAGAGATGAGGCGTCAACGAGTAAGAAGTATGGCAGTAGTTTCAACAAGAAGAAATACAGTGAGTCGAATGCAATTTCGAGTGGGAGGCAGATGAGGCCTTAGATTAGAAGAAATCCACCACCCCGACAACATCATCATCATTAAGTATCTTCCGTTATTCCGGTACTCTTGAATCAACAAGCAACACCAGTTCAATAACAACCACAACATCAACGACAAAAACAACAACCACAACAAAGAACGAACTCCTACAACAACAATAATATCAACAATCAGCATCAGCAGAATTTTGAGAAGAAGAAGGTCTCTTTTGACTTGATTCCTATGTCGTATGTAGAGTTGTATCCCTCGTTAGTTTTCAAGAACTTAATTCAACCGAGGAACCCACCGCATATCCCAGAACCACTTCCCTGGTGGTATAAACCCGAGCTTCATTGTGCTTTTCACTAAGGAGCACCCGACCATGATATTGGAAATTTCTATCCATTGAAATATGAGGTTCAAAAGCTCATGAAGAGTGGTATGTTGTCCTTTGAGGACCGCGCGCCAAATGTGAAAGCAAACCCTTTGCCCGCTCATGGGAACTCTTCAGTGAATATGATGGACGGTTGTCCCGTCGAGTACAATGTTTTCGATGTGTGTTTTATCCGAGGAGCCTTGGTGCAGATACACAAGGACATTTGTATGGTGAGTGACTGTGAACATGACCATGATGGTTGTGTTATTTGTAGCGTGAACCCAGGAGGGTGTGTTATGGTGAAAAGGGACATCCAACATCTGATGGATGAAGGCATGATCCAGATTGTTCAATCCCGTCATGTAGATGACGATGTCAATGTCATAGTGCCTGTTTTCAAGCAACAAGAGCGGTTGTTAATTCAGTATGATAGTAGCAGCAGCAAGAATGTTAGTCAAAGATCAGTATCATCGTTGGTAATACGGTTAGCGGGCCCGGTCCCGTATGCATATGATAAGGTTGTACCGTACCAGTATAATGCTACAATGTTGAAGAATGGTCAAGACGTCTCGTTACCTACGACTAGTTCAGTAGTGAGCATTGCTGATGTTACAAAGGTGACCCGCAGTGGTCGAGTGTTTGGGTCCAGAAAGTAAAGAGGAAACTGTTGTTGGTAAGAAGATGGAGATACCTAATGTAGATCCCATTGGTTGTTCAAAAGATAAGTCGGGTGAATCCAGCAACTTGAAAGCCAATGATGATGATGAGGTACTCCGACTGATCAAAAGGAGTGAATTTAATGTGGTTGAGCAGTTGCTCCAGACCCCCTCAAAGATTTCTGTGTTGTCTTTGCTTTTGAATTCCGAAGCATACAGAGAAGCACTACAGGGAGTTCTTGAACAAGCATATGAATAGCAAGATGTTCCTGTGGATCAATTCGATCACATTGTGGCTAACATCACTTCATGCAATAATTTGAACTTCTATGACGAAGAACTCCCTTAAGAGGGAAGAAATCATAACCTGGCTTTGCATATTTCAATGAACTGTAAGGAAGATGGTTTGTCAAATGTGCTAGTTGACACCGGTTCGTCACTCAATGTGCTTCCGAAGTCAACTTTGTCGAATTTATATTACCAAGGAGCTCCCATGAGATATAGTGGGGTGATTGTCAAAGCCTTTGATGGCTCGCGCAAAATGGTTATTGGTGAAGTGGACCTTCCAGCCAAGATAGGTTCGAGTGATTTTCAGATTACTTTCCAAGTAATGGATATCCACCCGGCCTACAGTTATTTATTAGGAAGCTCAAATTTGTCAAGAATGGCAAGCTAGTGATTATGGGAGGAGAGAAAACGTTGTTGGTTAGCCATCTGTCATCTTTCTCGTATGTTGAGGCTGAGGATGAGGTTGGAACTTTGTTCCAAGCCTTATCTATTGCTGCTGAGAAGATATTTGGGGCACATATGTCCTCGTTAAAAGATGCTCAGAAGATTGTTGAAGAAGGTCCTGTTGATCAGTGGGGGCGCATGGTAGAGGTCTCCGACAACAAAGGCAAAACTGGTTTAGGGTTCCAGAAGGGCTCATCATCTATTAGATCTAAAGAGATGCAACTTAGCTTCTGTAGCGGAGGGTTCATTCATGGCAATTAACAACACTTAGAAGTTGTGCTAGAGAATAGCGAAGAGGAGGACTGCACCAACTTTGTGGCGCATGGGAAGACATGCAACAATTGGACTGCCGTTGATATTCCTGTCATTTTGCATCGATCTAAGTAATTGCTTTTATATTTTGAAAATCCTTCTACTATGCCTAAGGGAGAAGTGAACATTGTTTGGGCATTTTAAATTTATCATCAATAAAATTAATTCTATTCATCCACATCTATGATGTTTGTTTTACTTTTTACTTTATTCTGAAAATGCTAATAAAAAAAACATAAATAAACAATATAATTGTCCATCTGCATGATATTTGGCCACAAATCCACTTCTCTAAAATCAAAATATCAAATCATTATGCAGGGTGGTTTCTAACCCCATTGAATACAATGAACCTTCTCCTTCTCCAAATTTTGAATTCCCTGTGTTTGAGGCCGAGGAGGAAAGTGATGTAGAAGTGAGTGATGAATTGTCTCGTCTTCTTGAGCAAGATGAAAATATTACTAAACCGTTTGAAGAGCAGATTGAGCTAGTTGTAGCGGGAAATCCATGATCATCAAGCTATGGACAAGCTAGAGATCAATTAACAAGAGTCGTCACCGCGCTTTTATTGTTTCCAAGGGAAAATGGAAAAAGTACGAACAAAACCCAGATAGTAAGAAGTTTTCAAATAAAAACTAATAAAAGTCAGAGATCACAGGTAAGGGGGTTGGTTACAGAGAGGGAAGGTGTTAGCACCCAAAGTGTTCTAGGTACTCCTAGGGAGCCCTTTTTGTGTGCATATGTATTTTGTACAAAGTGATGTTTACAAACAAATAGAATGGGGGGATGAGAAAAGAATCCATTAATTATTTTTTTGTGTTTGACAAGACCTTCGGTCTTGTGCCTACGTACCAACATAAAAATGAGGGATCAAAACCTCGTAGTTCGTGCTATAAACTTCAAAATGAGTGTGTTAATTTTAACAAAATTAGGTTTAAAAGGCACAAAGGCCTAAAATGTTTTGAATGGGTTAGTTCTTTTTTGTCTTTTTGAAAGTTTAAGTCAAGTATAGTTATGTTTATTTACAAGTTTTTTTTAAGAAAAGAAGTTTGAAAATGCAAGGGCATAAGGCCAAAGTTTCTATCTTTTTGCAAAAGTGGTCAAAGTTTAGAACAAAAGTAGTTCACACAAAGAAGGTTTTGAAAATGGAGGGAGAGATTTTGAAATTAAAGAAATGGGGAGAAGATGAAGAGACTACCCTATGCACATAATTTAAAAGTTTAAAGTTGAAAATATCTGACCAAATGTGTAGCAATCCATTAGACAAGGATGTCAATAGGAACCCAGAATTCCCTTGGACTTTTAGAATCAAGCAACACACAAAATGCACATTTATATCAATCTGGAAGAGCAAAGGCATCAAATAAATATGGCCTCATCCAAGCTTATCCACTTCATGATCTTCTTCAAAATAGCCCATGTAGCAGATGACTTCCACAAGTCACATGTTCAACATAATAGCTTAACAATGATCAATATTGTAGATGAACTGAAGAGATCTTGAATGATGTATCAGATGAACTTCAAATTGCAAGCACTTAGTTCTTCAACAAATTGGCATTGGCCAAGTCCATTAGCAAAGGAATGTTGCCTAAGTTCTAAGTCTAATTGGGCAAGATCAAACCAACAGTCCTCTCAAAAGTTTTTTAGTGTTTTTGTTGTTATTATGTACATTAATGGTCAAGGACCACACAAACAAACATGGTAACACAAACAAAATAATATCACACAATATGGTCCAAATGGACAAAGTGAAAACTACATTATCATAAAAAATTAGAATGATATGTATAATGGCAAATGATAATAGAGTGCTAAAAGTAAATTGAATTAAAGTATAGACTTGAAGTTAAAAGTTAATAGTTAGTAAGTTAGTAGTTAGTTTTATTTTACTTTTGATTTCAATACATTCTTTGGAGAACACTCAACTCACTTACGACAAGCATGGATCCTTGAACCAAAACATCTTCCAAAGGAAGGAAAAAGGCCAAGTTTCCACACAATACCATGGAAGAGGGGAGACTTACAATCTCACTAACTAGAATGCTTATGCCTCTTGTGTCACAAATTTAGCGTTATATTAATCAATCGTAATTGTACTTATGTAGTAGTCACAACTATTTGAGGTCGGGCAGTAGACTTTTGGTGTTAATGCATGTTGGATACATAGTATTATGAACTATGCTTATTAGACATACCACACACAAAAAATATGCAAAAGGTGTGGCCTAATCTCATCCATACTCATGTTAATCTTTCAATCAACTAGCATTAGGTCTTTGAGATGTCATAGGCCAAAAAATGAATGGATGAAGAAGGGGAATTAGATGAAAAGGGAAAGGGATGAATGAGATCAAAAATTGGTCAAAGGACATCTTTTACCAAATTAATATCATTCATTTATTTTGGGAGATGGAATGTACATTCAATTAATCCCCTAAATTCAATGATATTAACTTGACAAACAAGAAACTCAAAATAAGTCAATACAAATGGTCAACACAATTAAAATGACATTTATTCAATTGAAAAAAGTAAAATAATGCATTAAATTCAAATATGTTTTGTCCAAATCCTAAGATCTCATCAAAACACCAAATAAATGGCAATGAGATATATCATAGGTCAAACAAGGTCAAAGGACCTTGGAGAAAAAAAATCATAATTTTTGGACACTTAAAAATATTTTTAAACAATTAAAAACAAATGCAAAATCAGTTAATTCATGAAAAATATTAATAATGATCCAAAAACTAATTTTAATTCAGAATATGGAAAAGAAAAGTATTTGGAAATTTTTGGTGAAAGTCCCATAATTTTTGGATCAATATTGAATTTAATATGAATTATTGAAGAAAACGAAATTAAAATAAAATTCAGAAAATCCAAAAATACGTGAACCATCAGATCTCCCTCATTAATTGATGTGGCAGATCTGTTGATTCAAAACACGCGTTCCATGTACACCTGAGTCAACCGCGTGGCAAATGGAGTAATCGCAAGGAACGATCCAGATTAAACTGTGAGACTTGGATCAAGTTGTTCAGACACAAGACACATCATCACCGGAGCCAGAGCTCCGATTGTCTTCTCCAGTGAGCTCCATCGGACTGGTCAACATGAACCATCACCAAAAAAAGAAACAGGGACATGATCTTAAAGAAAAAACATCACTAAGCACGAATATGACCTCAAATTCCTCCAATTCCAAATATATTAAGAGATATGTGGAATTGAAAAATGAGATGTATGATCTAAGTTGCTTCGATTTGACCTCAAAGCAACTCAATCTTCTTGCCTACATTGATAGGACTTCAGACAACTCAAGAATCAACGAAATTGAGCAAAAAATTGAGAGAATCTTGATCTGAACTTGATGGATCTTGATCTGAATTGTGCTTGGCTTCACTTCAATTGCTTGCAGTAGAGGAATGGAAAGGTTTAGAAGCAATGGACTCCTGGAGAATTGAATTCCAAAATAGTGGAGATTGAAGCTCAAATTCAAATGAATTTATCAGGGTTATCCTATGAGAGTGAAGGGTTTTGAATGGAGATTCAAAGCTGGTGCAATGTGTGTGTGATTTCTGAGCAAATGCAGTTGTATTTATAGCCAAATCCATGTGATATTTGCACACTCTTTTCAACCTTCCAAATTTGGCAAATGATGATAGCATGGTGCATGGGCGCACATAGGCCCATGAACTGATAGCTTGAAGTCCAAAATGAATGATCAGATGTGTTGAAGCAAGCTTGAAATGCAAGGCAGTTGAACATTGATGCTTGAAGTTAGATCCATGCCAAATGATATCAGCCTGTTTAAGCCATGCGCATCCTATGTATTTCTTATCCAAAATGAATGAATTTGAGCTCTTTGGAAAGGTGAGATCTAGAGGAACAAGTTTTATTTTGAACATTTTTTCATTTGGTACTTGAAACTTGGAAAAATTTGAGGTGGAAGTTTCGAAAAATTTGACATATCAAACATTTTCTAAGTGTCAAGCCATATGCCTCAATATTCCACCTTGCTTACCTTTTAATGGGAGCTTCAAATGAGAAAGGTTTCTTCATCAATGTTGTATCTCTCTCAAAGACCTTCAAAATGGTTACAAATTTCAGGTCATTTGGATTTGAAATGATAGAGTTATGCATTTTTGTAGTTTGGAAAAATCACTTGATCAATGGTATAGGTCAAAAGTGACCTATAATGTAACCTCATATCACATGCTCAAAAAAGTTGAATTATCTCCCACTACAAAGATCAAAGTTGAAGTAGACACATTGAATTTGATTGTGAAACTTGGAAATATTTCATCTCATAAAAATTGAGCAGGTTATGGCCTTGGGAAGTTGACTTTCAAATTAGGGTTTAGACAAAATGACCTATAATGTTTCAACATAGAAAATGATTTTCCAAGCAAAACTAGCTCTAGGTCTCAAATTAAAGTTGTTTATAATGTAATTTAGAGTAAGTTTTATTTTTGAATAATTTTCATATGGTGAAATTTGTAGGAGATAGGGTCTAGGGAGACCCAGTTTTGATCAGATGAATTCATCTGGCCAACCACCATCAACCAACTGTCTAATTTCCAATTCTATTGACTTTCTTGGCTCATGGTAGATCATATATGCATAAGATGATGAAATTTGGAGTGTCCCTTGAGAAATTTGATCAATTGGTGAGATAGCTTGTTGGAGAAGTTGCTTAAGATACCCAGTCAAACTAGGGTTTCCAAGGCAAATCACCCTCAAATTTTTGAACCAAACTTGACCAATATAACAGGTAGAGATCATTGGGACTCATATATGATGCTTATAACCATTATTGAATCAATTCTTGGTTGTGCTCCTTGTTCATGAGGGTCTCAAACCCTAGATGTGATAAATGAATTGATGAAATCATGCCCTACCTACAAAAGAGTTAGATAAATGCAAAGACATATTTTTGGTATTTTGGTTAGTAAAATGATAAAGTACAAGTATGATATAATCACCAAAATGCTTGGTGATCTCTCCCAAAACAATCCCAATGAAAAAGGGGTAAGGAGGATGCCAAGACATGATCCCAATGCTTATGCTTATGATGAAATTGCATGAGGGATCTTAGGGTCAAAATTGGGGTGTTACAACTGCTCCTATTTAAGGACATTCTAACTGAGGAGGCGAAGGTTAAAATCTTCATGTCGACTTAGTAGAATGGGCTTAAATAACAACATAGTGAAACAAATTTTGGTCCCTAAGAGACCTCATGATGAAATGATATGAATGCAAAAGGTAATGCTCTATGGGGAATTATTGCCACAAAGGAAAAAGAAATCAGAGAGACCGAAAGTCCGTAGGAGCATAATGCATTCCATAAGGAAAACTCGTTGGGGAGACAGAGACTCTGGGGGGACAAAAAGGAGTTATGCGTAGCCTAGGCTACGACTTAAAACTATTGGGGTACTCGAGAGATTCCACACAAAATGGAAAGACTCAGTCGGGGAAACAACAACATTTGCAGGGTATAAGTAAAATAAGAGTAGAATAAGAGTAGAAACAATTTGGATAAAGGCTCAACTTTATTTAAGAGGATGGTAGTCTGTAAATGACAAGACTCCATAGATTTTACAAAGTTAAAAATGGTAATTTACATGGAAAAGGGTTACAATGAATATAAATGATCCTTAATCCTTTTATCGACTCTTGATATCCATTGTGCTCTTGACCGTTGCTGGGATGATGAACTGATGTAAACCCTTGTGCTCAAACAAGTCTTCAAAATCACTGAAGATCGGCAGAATGTAGTTACTTGCCATAATCCCTAATTTTTGCATAAGTTGCCCCAAGGTGGGGTACTCAACTTATCGGGAAATTTTTCTGTTTTTATGTCTCTAATTTTTTCCTAGATCGCCCTTTCGGGTTTTCAATCCACCGAGACGCTAATTTTTGCCTAAGCCGCCCTTTCGGGTTAATAACTTAGCGAGTTGTTCTTTTTCTTTTTTAGGTGAAGTATTTCTTGACTACATCTGCATTCACAAGACGAGTGAACTCTTCACCATCCATAGCTGTAAGAATCAGGGCACCGCCTGAAAAAGCTCTCTTAACAACATATGGGCCTTCATAATTGGGAGTTCATTCTCCTCTGGAATCTGGTTTGAACGTTAAAATCTTCTTGAGCACAAGGTCTCCTTCCCTAAATACACGAGGTTTGATCTTCTCATCAAAAGATTTCTTCATCCTCTGTTGATATAACTGACCATGACACATGGCAGTTAACCTCTTCTCTTCAATTAAATTCAATGATCAAACTTGGTCTGACACCATTCAACTTCAGTCAACTTGGCATCCATGAGCACACGCAATGAAGGAATCTTAACCTCTACGGGGAGTACTGCTTCCATACCATATACGAGAGAGAAAGGGGTTGCCCCTGTTGAAGTCTGGACGGATGTACGATACCCATGTAAAGCTAATGGGAGCATCTCATGCCAATCCTTATACGTGACAACCATCTTTTGGATAATCTTCTTGATGCTCTTATTCGCAGCTTCCACCATATTGTTATTCAAGTTCGATCCATTATCAATAATGATCTTACTTGGCACACCATAACGGCATATGATCTGATTCTTGATAAACTTTACAACAACTTGCTTGGTTACATTTGCATACAATGCCGCTTCAACCCATTTTGTGAAGTAGTCGATTGCCACCAAAATGAAACGATGTCCATTCGAAGCTTTGGGCTCAATCATCCCAATCATATCAATTCCCACATGGAGAAAGGCCATGGAGAAGAGATAACATTCAGTAGTGTCGGAAGAACACGAATCTTATTAGCATAAATTTGACACTTGTGGCATTTCTTCACAAATTTGCAACAGTCAGATTCCATTGTCAGCTAATAGTAACATGCTCGCAACATCTTCTTTGCCATTGCATGTCCATTGGATAGAGTACCAAAGGAACCTTCATGCACCTCGGTCATCAATAAGTCTGCTTCATGTCTATCCACGCATTTGAACAAAACCATGTCAAAGTTTCTCTTGTACAATATATCACCATTCAAGTAGAAATTACCGGCTAATCTTCTCAAAATCTTCTTATCTTTCAAAGATGCCCCAGACGGGTAAATCTGACTTTGGAGGAAACATTTGATGTTGTAATACCACGGCTTCTCGTCTTTGATTTCTTCAACAACAAACACATGAGTTGGCCTATCAAGACGCATCATAGCTAAATTGGGAACTTCATTCCAATACTTCACTACAATCATTGATGCCAACGTTGCAAGAGCATCTGTCATCCGGTTTTCATCTCGAGGGATATGATGAAACTCAACCTTTGTAAAGAAAGTTGATATCCTCCTCGCATAATCTCTATATGGTATCAAACCGGGTTGATTTGTCTCCCATTCTCCTTTGATCTGATTCACAACCAAAGCGGAATCACCGAAGACATCCAAATACTTGATTCTGAGATTCATGGCCTCTTCAAGCCCCATAATGCAAGCTTCATATTCTGCCATGTTGTTTGTACACTTGAAAGTCAATCTAGCTGTAAATTGTAAATGCGTTCCTTGCGGAGTAATGATTACTTCCCCAATGCCATTTCCATATTGATTAACAACTCCATCAAATACCATGCCCCAACGGGAACCATGTTCTGCCCTTCTCCTAGCAATGGTTCATCACAATCTTTCATTTTCAACTACAAAATCTCTTCATCTGGAAAATCATTCTGCACTGACTGATAATCTTCAATTGGTTGGTGAGCCAAATGGTCAGCTAAGATACTACTTTTAATCAGTTTCTGCCAACAGAAAATCCTCCTAGTTAAAGCAGACTTCTCAAATATATACTTGATTGGATCCATTTTGGATATCAACCAAGTGGTATGATTTAACATATATTGGTGCAGACGCTTAGCAACCCAAGCCAATGCCAAACAAGTCTTCTCAAGCATAGAATACCAAGTCTCACAGTCGGTGAACTTCTAACTGAGGTAGTAAATTGCAAATTCTTTCTTCCTAGTCTCATTTTCCTGACCAAGAACACAACCCATACTATCTTTGAGCACAGTCAAATACATGATCAACGGTCTTCCTTCAATAGGTGGAGACAAAATCGAAGGTTCAAGCAAATATTCTTTGATACTATCAAATGCCTTCTGGCAATCTTCGGTCCAACCACAAGACTGGTCTTTCCGAAGAAGCTTGAATGTAGGCGCACACGTGGAAGTCATGTGGGAAATGAATCTGGAAATGTAATTCAAGCGGCCAAGAAAACCTCTGACTTGCTTCTCAGTTTTGGGCGCAGGCATCTCTTGTATTGCTTTGACCTGTGCAGGATCAACTTCAATACCCTTCTCGCTGACAATAAATCCTAACAACTTACCAGAACGAACACCAAAAGTACACTTATTGGGATTCAAGTGGAGTTTATACTTCCTCAAATGCTGGAATAGCTTCAGCAAATGCTCAACGTGTTCCTCTTCATCAATTGATTTAGCAATCATGTCATCGACATAAACTTCAATCTCTTTATGCATCATATCATGAAAAAGAGTAGTCATTGCTCTTTGGTAAGTTGCACCAACATTCTTTAAACCGAAAGGCATCACACTATAACAGAATGTTCCCCAAGGTGTAATGAATATGGTCTTCTCCATATCTTCGAGTTCCATCTTAATCTGATTATATCCGGAAAATCCATCCATAAACAAAAAGAATTGGAATTTAGTAGTACTGTCTACCAACATATCAATGTGAGGCAGAGAGAAATCGTCTTTCAGACTAGCTTTAGTCAAATCTCGATAATCGACACACATGCATACTTTTCCATCTTTCTTCAGCACAGGCACAATATTGGCCACCCATTGCGGATACTCAGTAGTCACAAGGAAACCAACATCAATCTACTTCTGAACTTCCTCTTTGATCTTCACAGCCATATCAGGATGCGTTCTTCTCAACTTCTGCTTGACTAGCGGGCATTCTGGCTTCAACGACAATCTATGCTCCACAATATCAGAATCCAACCCAGGCATGTCTTGATAGGACCAAGCAAACACATCTGAATACTCTCGAAGAAGATCAATCAACCCCTTCTTAGCATCTAGACACAATCGAGACCCAATCTTGACTTCCTTCACATCATCTTCGGAACCCAAGTTGACTAGCTCAATTTGTTCTTCAAACGGCTGAATACTCTTTTCATCTTGCTCAAGAAGACGAGACAATTCCTCACTCACTTCTACATCACTTTCCTCCTCGGCTTCAAACACAGGAAATTCAAAATTTGGAGCAGGAGAAGGATCATTGTATTCAATGGGGTTAGGAACCAACCTGCATAATGATTTAATATTTTGATTTTAGAGAAGTGGATTTGTGCCCAAATATTATGCAGATGGACAATTATATTGTTTATTTATGTTTTTTTTATTACCATTTTTAGAATAAAGCAAAAAGTAAAAAGAAACATCAAAGATGTCGATGAATAGAATTAATTTTATTGATGATCAATTTAAAATGCCCAAACAATGTTCACTTCTCCCTTAGGCATAGGAGAAGGATTTTAAAATATAAAAGCAATTACTTAGATCCATGAAAAATAATAGGAATATCAACAACAATCCAATTGTTGCATGTCCCTTCATGCGTCACAAAGTTGGTGCAGTCTTCCTCTTCACTATCCTCTAGCACAGTAGGTGAGTGTTGTTCACTGCCATGAATGAGCCCTCCACTATGAAAGCTGAGTTGCATATCTTCAGATTTAAAGGTTGTCAAGCCCTTCTGGAACCCCAAACCAGTTCTTCCCTTATTGTTGGAGGCCTCTACCATGCGCCCCCATGAATCAACAACACCTTCTTCAACAATCTTCTGTGCATCTTTCAGAGAGGACATAGGTGCCCCAACTCTCTTATCAACAGCAATAGATAAGGCTTGGATCGGAGTTCCAACCTCATCCTCAGCTTCCACATATGAGAAAGATGACAGATGGTTAACCAACAACGCCTTCTCACCTCCCACAATCACCAGCTTGCCATTCTTGACAAATTTAAGCTTCTGATGCAGAGTGGAAGTAACAACCCCTGCCTCATTAATCCATGGCCTTCCCAATAAAAAGCTGTAGGCCAAGAGAATATCCATTACCTGGAAAGTAATCTGAAAATCACTCGGACCTATCTTCACTAGAAGGTCCACTTCTCTAATAACCGTCTTGCGCGGGACACCAAAGGCCTTGACAATTACCCCACTATATCTCATGGGAGCTCCTTGGTACGATAACTTTGACAATGTTGACTTCAGAAGCACATTGAGTGACGAACCGGTGTCAACGAGCACATTTGACAAAGCATCTTCTTTACAATTTATCGAAATATGCAAAGCCAGATTGTGATTTCTTCCCTCCTTAGGGAGTTCTTCATCACAAAAGCTCAAATTATTGCATGAAGTGATGTTAGCCACAATGTGATCAAATTGATCCACAGTAACATCCTGCTCCACATATTCCTGTTCAAGAACTCTCTGGAGTGCTTCTCTGTGCGATTCAGGATTCAAAAGCAGAGAAAACACGAAAATCTTCGAGGGAGTCTGGAGCAACTGCTCAATCACATTAAATTCGCTCCTCTTGATTAGTCGGAGTACCTCATCACTATCATTGGCTTTCAAATTGCTGGATTCACCAGACTTATCCTTTGAACAGCCAACAAGATCTACACTATGCACCTCCTCCTTCTTACCAACAATTGTTTCTTCTTTATTCTCCGGGAACACCGGTCCAAAAACTCGACCACTACGGGTCACCTTCGTTACATCTGCAATGCTCACCACTGAACTGGTCATAGGTAACGGGACCTCTTGACCATTCTCTATCATCGTAGCATTGAATTGATATGGTACAGCCTTATCAGATGCATACGGGACTGGGCCCGCTAACCGTATTACCAACGACGATACTGATCTATTGCTGACGTTTTTGGTACTGTTGCTGCTATCATATTCGATCATCAACCGCTCTGGTTGCTTGAAAACGGGCACTATGACATTGACGTTGTCATCTACATGACGGGATTGAATGATCTGGATCATGCCTTCATCCATCAGACGTTGGATGTCCCTTTTCACTACAACATACCCTATTGGGTTCACGCTACAAATTTCACAACAATCGTGATCATGTTCACAGTCACTCACAAAACAGATATCTTGGTGCATCTGCACCAAAGATCTTCGGATAAACCAGACATCAAAAAATTTGAATTCACCAGGACAACCGTCCATCATGTTCACTGAATAATTCCCATAAGCGGGCAGAGGATTAGCCTTCACATTAGGCGTGCGGTCTTCAAAAGACACCATGTCACTCTTCATAAGCTTCTGCATCTCATACTTCAGCGGATAACAGTTCTCAATATCGTGCCCAGGTGCACCCTGGTGAAAAGCACAACGAAGCTCGGGTTTATACCACCAAGTAAGTGGTTCTAGGATCTGTGGTGGGTTCCTCGGTTGAATCAAATTTTTGAGGACTAAATATGGGTACAGTTCTGCATATGACATAGGAATCGGGTCAAAGGAGACCTTCTTCCTCTCAAAATTCTATTGCTGGTGATGATTCTTGGTATTGTTGTTGTTGTAGGTGTTTGTTCTTTGTTGCGGTTGTTGTTGTTGTCGTTGATTTTGATATTGATGTTGTTGTTGTTGTATTGGTGTTCTTTGCTGATTTGAAAATACTGGAATAATGGAAGATACTTGATGATGATGATGATGTTGACGGGGTGGTGGATTTCTTCTTGCTTGAGGCCTCCTCTGCCTTCCACTAGAAATTGCATTGGTCTCATTATCTTTCCTCTTACTGAAACTACTCCCATACTTCTTGCTCGTCGACGCCTCATCTTTTGACAATCGTCCTTCACGGACCCCTTCTTCAAGTCTCATCCCCATATTTACCATTTCGGTAAAATCACTGGGGGCACTGGCAATCATGTGTTCATAGTAAAATGAACTCAGGGTTTTTAGAAAGATTTTTGTCATCTCTTTCTCCTCCAAAGGAGGAGTGATCTGGGCAGCCAACTCCCTCCAACACTGGGCATACTCCTCGAATGTATCCTTATCTTATTGAGACATGGACCTCAGCTGGTCCCTATCCGGCGCCATATCCATGTTGTACTTGTATTGTTTCACAAAATCCTCACCTAGATCATCGAAAGTGCGGATGCTCGCACTATCTAACCCCATATACCATCGGAGTGCAACACCTGTCAGGCTATCCTGAAAATAGTGAATGAGTAATTGATCATTATTTGTTTGGGTTCAGATTTTACGGGCATACATCACAAGATGGATGAGTGGACAAGAATTCCCCTTATACTTCTCAAAATCAGGAACTTTGAATTTCATTGGGATTTTCACATTGGGCACTAAGCACAATTCAGCAGCACTCTTCCCCAATAGATCTGTGCCTCTCAGCGTTTTCAATTCCTTACGCAGATAAAGAAATTGGTCCTTCATTTCATCCATCTTCTCATAGACATTCGGGCCCTTAGATGGCTCGAAATGATAGATGGTGTCCTCTACGCGAGGCAAAGTGTGCACAATGGAAGGTGGCACAGACATGACCGGGCTAGATGCCGACACGGAAGCAAAAGTAGGAGAAAAACCTTATGGCCCAAAATTGGGAGGCATTCCCCACAGGAATCCAGCAGGCAAGTTCAGAGCGAAGTGGGCTGTGGCAGCAGGCACAATAGAGGTAATCACCTTAGAAATGATAGTCCTCGCGGGAGGAGTTGCAGGCGTTGGAGAAGCTTGGCTCTGACTAGCAAGAACTGACTCCATCATGGCAGTCAGTCGGGCAATCTCCTTTTTCAAATCTTTGTTCTCTTGTTCAAGGTGCTCCATGATTCTTGGATGATTAGCTCTGGTGTGGTACCGGTGAGTCAGCTTGGCTAAAGCACATAAGAACACCAATTAGACACCTGGAAAAAACCTTCTTATGCAAATGATGCATGAAATGCAATGCTTGATTACTTTTATTTCCAAGGAACATACTATATCATTTACAAATATATATAATCGAAATGGTGATTGTAGTAATTTGATAGGACCAAAAATTTCTTTTTATTTATAAAAATTGGAAGGATTACACTGATTACAATTTCAGAAACCAAAAATAAAAAGATACAAGAGAAAAGGAGACTAGTCATCCTAAGGATCCCTAACAACGGTGTCAGAAGATCTGGCTGAAGGCGCGTACGTCCTTCGAATACGACGGATCTCGGTCTGAAAAGAAGCCTTCATCTGAGTCTTCTCGAGGACAAGCTCATCAATAATCTTCTTCCAAGCAACGAAATACTGAGGAATGCTAGAAGATGAAACCTTTGTCTCTCTCTGTCTCTTCGTCACTCGGTCTTCAAGTAGCTCAATCAGTGCATCTTTATCCTTAGACTCCAACTGCAACCCTTCATGCTTCTTGCTCAAAGCATGGAACGCTGGTCCCACATATCCCTCTCTTGCTTCATCTTGATGAGCGCATCTTCCAACTCCTCTACATCTTGGTTAGGGAGAGTTAATGGCTCAACCACAACCATAGACATATGTCTTTCACAAGGATAAGGCATCTTCAACTCCATAGCTCGCTTCTTCACCCAAAGAGTGTAAGCTTCCAAAGCTACATAATTGCGCGTACCAAGCTCGGATCTTCCTTTCCTATGCACATTATGCTAAGCATGCACAATCTTCTGCTTCAAATGTTGGGGATCTTTACCCTCTTGATAGAAAAGACCTTCTACCAACATATTATTAGGCTTGTCTCTCAAGGGGAACCAAAGTTGACGACGAGTCAAGGCAGGGTTGTAGTTAATTGCTCCTTGTGTACCAATGAGAGGCACATTAGAGAATTCACCACAACTATCAATAATCTCCAAACTACTTAAAGATGGGTCATACCAAACTATATCATCATTAGTGAGAGACATAAGTCTCTGAGACCACCTTAGACATTGTTTGTTCACCACAAAAGCAGGTGTCTGAGGCAAGTGCAAAATAAACCACTTTTACAGAAGAGAAGTGCAACAGACAATCGTTCCACCACCCTTAGAATTCCTTAGATGCAAAGAGAAATACATATCACCCAACAAAGTAGGCACAAGATTCCCAATCAAGAAAATTCTAATGGCGTTAACATCAACAAAACCGTCAATGTTAGGAAACAAAGCTAATCCATAGATGAGCAACACAAAGATAGCTTCAAAAGCATCCACACTACCAGCTTGAGCAAAAGTGGTAGCTTCCTTGATGAGGAAATCAAATGGAGACCCAAATAACCCTCCTTTCTTCACCCAATGAGCCTCTATCTCAGACTTCTTCAAGTGAAGAGCTTCAACAATAATACTAGCTCGGGGAATCTCCTTCAATCCACTAAAAGGCACTCTACTAGAAACATGTATCCCCAAAAGATGAGAATACTCCATCAAGGTAGGCACAAGCTGAAAATTTAGGAAATTGAAACAATGGTAGAGAGGATCATAGAACTGCACTAGCACACTCAAAAGTCCTTCAACTACATCAGCAGACAAGACGGACGGAAGCTTCCCATGACGTTGTTTGAAGTCCAAGTGATCTAATACAAAAGATGCTAACTTCCTTAACTCTTTCAAGTCGGGACATCTGAAACTGTACTTCTTAGTGTTCCTTCGTCCATAATCCATGGTCTGAAAATATTTGCAACTGATACCTTAGTTCCTTGAAATTTTGTGTGATGAATGTTATGATGCGCATGAATGCATGAATGCAAAAATCACAAGTAAGGGGTCACACACAAGGCAAACAAAGGTCAAGGGATGAATCAAGTCTTTGTCATGATCAATCATCCATTTTGTTGGATTATGGTTTACACCTTATCAAAACCCAAGTTCCACTGATATTGACAACACTTAATTGGATCAACCAAGAATCAAGGGTTTGTTGCAAATCACGAGCAAGGAGTCTGGGTAAGAACCATCCCAAAGGAGTGAACTAAGGATAAGAACCTGTAGATCATGTTCTAAAAAGTTCCCAGAGTCTTAATTTAATCTATCGGATATTACATGTTAAGATGATTGACTCATCGACCCATAATATTCTCAAGAGAAACTCGTCTGAGTGTAGTATCGCGTAACAACTGTTATCAAGTCTACACTCGAATAGTCTCTGCACTACATTCTAAAATAGGCCAAGATGGGTTAAAGGTTCTAAGGTCCCCAGCTTCTCAGACCCAATTAGAAGTAGTAATTCCTAACCACAAATACTTATGTGACATTTCCAAATCCAAAGGAGTCTCCACTGAGCAGATGGATCTCAAGCCAACTTATTAAGGACTACTCCACACAAGTCAAACATGACTATTTCCATCCTCCTATGTTAATTCCACTCAAGTTCGGGTTAGAACTTATCTCACCACTCAGAGATCACCAAGCATAATAAGCAGATTATATCACAAATACATATATACAAATATCACATATATACAAATATATTCACACAGAAAGTAGGCTAAACCCACTGGAGACTACTCCCCAGCAGAGTCTCCACTTAATTTTTGTAGCGAGAAATTCATGATCATCAAGCTATGGACAAGCTAGAGATCAATTAACAAGAGTCGCCACCCCGCTTTTATTGTTTCTAAGGGAAAAGGGAAAAAGTACGAACAAAACCCAGATATTAAGAATTTTCAAATAAAAACACAGCTTCCCTCTGTGTGCATATGTATTTTGTACAAAGTGATGTTTATAAACAAATAGAATGGGGGGATGAGAAAAGAATTCATTAATTATATTTTTTTTGTTTGACAAGACTTTCGGTCTTGTGCCTACGTACCAACATAAAAATGAGGGATCAAGACCTCGTAGTTCGTGTTATAAAATTCAAAATGAGTGTGTTGATTTTAACAAGATTAGGTTTAAAAGGCACAAAGGCATAAAATTTTTTGAATGGGTTAGTTCTTTTTTTTTCTTTTTGAAAGTTTAAGTCAAGTTTATTTACAAGTTTTATTTAAGAAAAGAAGTTTGAAAATCCAATGGCATAAGGCCAAAGTTTCTATCTTTTTGCAAAAGTGGTCAAAGTTTAGAACAAAAGTAGTTCACACAAAGAAGGTTTTGAAAATGGAGGGAGAGATTTTGAAATTAAATAAATGGGGAGAAGATGAAGAGACTACCCTAGGCACAAAATTTAAAAGTTTAAAGTTGAAAAGATCTTACCAAATGGGTAGCAATCCAATAGACAAGGATGTCAATAGGAACCCAGAATTCCCTTGGTCTTTTATAATCAAGCAACACACAAATGCACATTTATATCAATCTTGAAGAGCAAAGGCATCAAAAAAGATGGCCTCATCCAAGCTTATCCACATCATGATCTTCTTCAAAATAGCCCATGTAGCAGATGACTTCAACAAGTCATAGATTCTACATAACAGCTTAACAATGATCAATGTTGTAGATAAACTAGAGAGATCTTGAATGATGTATCAGATGAACTTCAAATTGCAAGCACTTGGTTCTTCAACAAATTGGCATTGACCAAGACCATTAGCAAAGGAATGTTGCCTATGTTCTAAGTCCAATTGGGCAAGATCAAACCAACACTCCTCTCAAAAGTCTTTTAGGGTTTTTGTTGTTATTATATACATTAATGGTCAAGGACCACACAAACAAACAAGGTAACACAAACAAAATAATATCACACAATATGGTCCAAATGGACAAAGTGAAAACTACATTATCATAATCAATTAGAATGATATGTATAATGGCAAATGATAATAGAGTGCTAAAAGTAAATTGCATTAAAGTAAAGACTTGAAGTTAAAAGTTAATAATTAGTAAGTAAGTAGTTAGTTTTGTTTTGCTTTTGATTTCAAGACATTCTTCGGAGAACACTCAACCCACTTGCCAAAAGCATGTATCCCTGAACCAAAACATCTTCCAAAGGAAAGAAAGAAGGCCAAGTTTCCACACAATACCATGGAAGAGGGGAGACTTACAATCTCACTTACTAGAATTCTTATGCCTTTTGTGTCACAAATTTAGCGCTATATTAAGCAATCATAATTGGACTTATGTAGAAGTCACAACTATTTGAGGTCGGGCAATAGACTTTTGGTGTTAATGCATGTTGGAGACATAGTATTATGAACTATGCTCATTAGACCTATCACACACAAAAAATATGCAAAAGGTGTGGCCTAATCTCATCCATACTCATGTTAATCTTTCAATCAACTAGCATTAGGACTTTGAGATGTCATTGGCAAAAAAATGAATGGATGAAAAAGGGGAATTAGTTGAAAAGAGAAAGGGATGAATGAGATCACAAATTGGTCAAAGGAGGATATTTACCAAATTAATATCATTCATTCATTTTGGGAGATGGAATGTACATTTCATCAATCCCCTAAATCCAATGATATTAACTTGACAAAGTCAAATCAACCTTGACCAAGGACCAACTACGAACAAGAAACTCAAAAAATGTCAATACAAATGGTCAACACAATTAAAATGGAATTTATTCAATTACAAAATAGTAAAATAATGCATTAAATTCAAATATGTTTTGTCCAAATCCTAAAATCTCATCAAAACACAAAATAAATGGTCATGAGATTTATCATAGGTCAAACAAGGTCAAAGAACCTTGGAGAAAAAAATTCATTGTTTTTGGACACTTAAAAATATTTTTAAACTATTAAAAACAAATGCAAAATCAATTAATTAATGAAAAATATTAATAATGATCCAAAACATAATTTTAATTCAGAATATGAAAGAGAAAAATATTTGGAAATTTTTGGTGAAAGTCCCATTTTTTTGGATCAATATTGAATTTAATATGAATTATTGAAGAAAAGGAAATTAAAATAGAATTCAGAAAATCCAAAAATACGTGGACCATCAGATCTCCCCCATTAATTTAGGTGCAGATCTGATGATCCAAAACACGCGTTCCATGTACACCTGAGTCAACCGCGTGGCAAATGGAGTAATCACAAGGAATGATCCAGATTAAAACGTGAGACTTAGATTAAGTGGTTCAGACACAAGACACATCATCACCGGAGCCAGAGCTCCGGTTGTCTTCTCCGGTGAGCTCCACCGGACTGGTCAACATGAACCATCACCAAAAAAAGAAACAAGCACATGATCTTAAAGAAAAAACATCACTAAGCACGAATATTACCTCCAATTCCTCTAATTCCAAATATATTAAGAGATATGTGGAATTGAAAAATGAGTCGTATGATCTAAGTTGCTTCGATTTGACCTCAAAGCAACTCAATCTTCTTGCCTACATTGGTAGGACTTCAGACAACTCAAGAATCAACGAAATTGAGCAAAAAATTGAGAGAATCGAAGAGTTTAAAATTTCTGCAAATTACTTTTAATGGAGGTTTGAACTTGATGGATCTTGATCTGAATTGTGCTTGGCTTCAATTCAATTGCTTGCAGGAGAGGAATGGAAAGGTTTAGAAGCAATGGACTCCTGGAGAATTGAATTCCAAAACAGTGGAGTTTCAAGCTCAAATTCAAATGAGTTTATCAGGGTTATCCTATGAGAGTGAAGGGTTTTCAATGGAGATTCAAAGCTGGCGCAATGTGTGTGTGATTTTTGAGCAAATGCAGTTGTATTTATAGCCAAATCCATGTGATATTTGCACACTCTTTTCAACCTTCAAAATTTGGCAAATGATGATAGCATGGTGCATGGGCGCACATAGGCCCATGAACTGATAGCTTGAAGTCCAAAATGAATGATCAGATGTGTTTAAGCAAGCTTGATATGCAAGGCAATTGAACATTGATGCTTGAAGTTGGATCCATGCCAAATGATATCAGCCTGTCTAAGCCTTGCGCAACCTATGTATTTCTTATCCAAAATGAATGAATTTGAGCTCTTTGGAAAGGTAAGATCAAGAGGAACAAGTTTGATATTGAACATGTTTTCATTTGGAGCTTGGAACTTAGAGAAATTTGAGGTGGAAGTTTGGAAAAGTTTGACATATCAATCATTTTCTAAGTGTTAAGCCATATGCCTCAATATTCCACCTTGCTTACCTTTTAATGGGAGCTTCAAATGAGAAAAGTGTCTCTATCAAAGTTGTAGATCTCTCAATGACCTTCAAAATGGTTACCAATTTTATGTAATTTGGATTTGAAATGATAGAGTTATGTATTTTTGAAGTTTGGAAAAATCACTTGACCAATGGTAAAGGTCAAAAGTGACCTATAATGTAGCCTCATATCAGATGCTAAAAAAAGTTGAATTAGATCCCACTACAAACATAAATGTTTAATTATACACATTAAATTTGATTGTGCAACTTGGAAAGCTTTCATCTCATAAAAATTGAGCAAGTTATGGCCTTGGGAAGTTGACTTTCAAATTAGGGTTTAGAGAAAATGACCGATAATGTTTCAACATAGAAAATGATTTTACAAGCAAAACTAGATCTAGGTGTCAACATTAAAGTTGTTTATAATGTCATTTAGAGTATGTTTTATTTTGTTATCATTTTCATATGGTGAAAATCGTAGGAGATAGGGTCTAGGGAGACCCAGTTTTGATAAGATGAATTCATCTGGCCAACCACCGTCAACCAACTTGCTAATTTCCAATTCTCTTGACTTTCTTGCCTCATGGTAGATCATATATGCATAAGATTATGAAATTTGGTGTCCCTTGAGAAATTTGATCAATTGGTGAGATAGCTTGTTGGAGAAGTTGCTTAAGATACCCAGTCAAACTAGGGTTTCCAAGGCAAATCACCCTCAAATTTTTGAACCAAACTTGATCAATATAACAGGTAGAGATCATTGGGACTCATATATGATGTTTATAACCATTATTGAATCAATTATTAGTTGTGCTCCTTGTTCATGAGGGTCTCAAACCCTAGATGTGATTAATGAATTGATGAGATCATGCCCTACCTACAAAAGAGTTAGATAGGTGCAAAGACATATTTTTGGTATTTTGGTTAGTGAAATGATAAAATACAAGTATGATATAATCACCAAAGTGCTTGGTGATCTCTCCCAAAACAAACCCAATGAAAAGGGGTAAAGAGGATGCTAAGACATGATCCCAATGCTTATGCTTATGATGAAAGTGCATGAGGGATCTTAGGGTCAAAATTGGGGTCTTACACTAGTCAACTTGGGTTCCGAAGATGATTTGAAGGAAGTCAAGATTGGGTTTCGACTGTGTCCAGATGTTAAGAAGGGGTTGATTGATCTTCTTCAAGAGTATTCATATATGTTTGCTTGGTCCTATGAAGACATGCCTGAGTTGGATTCTGAGATTGTGGAGCATAGATTGCCATTGAAGCCAGAATGCCCGCCAATCAAACAGAAGTTGAGAAGAACGCATCCTGATATGGCCGTGAAGATCAAGAGGAAGTGCATAAGCAAATCTATGTTTGTTTCCTTATGACCATTGAGTATCTGCAAGGGGTGGCCAATATTGTACCTGTGCCGAAGAAAGATGGAAAAGTCTGCATGTGTGTTGACTATAGAGATTTGAATAAATTCAGTCCGAAAGATGATTTCCCTTTGCCACACATTCATATGTTGGTAGACAATAATGCTAAATTCAAAGTCTTTTCGTTTATGGATGGATTTTCCGGATATAATCAGATCAATATGGCACCCGAAGATATGGAGAAGACCATATTCATTACACCCTGGGGAACATTCTGTTATAGAGTGATGTCTTTCGGTCTAAAGAATGTTGGTGTAACTTACCGGAGATCAATGACTACTCTTTTTCATGATATGATGCATAAAGAGATTGAAGTATATGTGGATGACATGATTTCCAAATCGATTGATGAAGAGGAACATGTTGAGCATTTGTTAAAGTTATTCCAGCGTTTGAGGAAGTATAAACTCCTCTTGAATCCCAATAAGTGTACTTTTGGTGTTCGTTCTGGTAAGTTGTTGGGCTTTATTATTAGAGTGAAGGGTATTGAAGTTGATCCTGCCAAGGTCAAAATAATACATGAGATGCCTGCGCCCAAAACTAAGAAGAAAGTTAGAGGTTTTCTTGGCCGCTTGAATTATATTTCCATATTCATTTCCCACATGAATGCCACATGTGCGCCTATATTAAAGCTTCTTCAGAAAGATCAGTCTTGTGATTAGACTGAAGACTGCCAAAAAGCTTTTGACAGTATCAAGGAATATTTGCTTGAACCTCCGATTTTGTCTCCACCCGTTGAAGGAAGATCGTTGATCATGTATTTGATTGTGCTAGAAGATAGTATGGGTTTTGTTCTTGGTCAGCAAGATGAGACTAGGAAGAAAGAATTTGCAATTTACTACCTCAGTAAGAAGTTCACCGACTATGAGACTCGGTATTCAATGCTTGAGAAGACTTGTTGCGCATTGGCTTGGGCTGCTAAGCGTCTACATCAGTATATGTTGAATCATACCACTTGGTTGATATCCAAAATGGATCCAATCAAGTATATATTTGAGAAGCCTGATTTACCTAGGAGGATTTCCCGTTCGCAAATGTTGTTATTAGAGTATTATATCGAATACCAATCTCAAAAAGCAATCAAAGGTAGTATCTTGGCTGACCATTTGGCTCACCAACCAATTGAAGATTATCATTCAGTGCAGTTTGATTTTCCCGATGAAGAGATTTTGTACTTGAAAATGAAAGATTGTGATGAAGCATTGCTTGTAGAAGGGCCAGAACCTGGTTCCCGTTTGGGCATGGTATTTGATGGAGTTGTTAATCAATATGGAAATCGAATTGGGGCAGTGATCATTACTCCTCAAGGAACGCATCTACCATTTACAACTAGATTGACTTTCAAGTGTACAAACAACATGGCAGAATATGAAGCTTGCATTATGAGGCTTGAAGAGGCCATGAATCTCAGAATCAAGTATTTGGGTGTCTTCGGTGATTCGGCTTTGGTTGTGAATAAGATCAAAGGAGAATGGGAGAAAAATCAACCCGGTTTAATACCATATAGAGATTATGCGAGGAGGATTTCAACTTTCTTCACAAAGGTTGACTTTCATCATATCCCTCAAGATGAGAACCGGATGGCAGATGCTCTCACAACGTTGGCGTCAATTATTGTAGTGAAGTGTTGGAATGAAGTTCCCAATTTATTTGTGATGTGTCTTGATAGGCTAGCTCAAGTGTTTGTTGTTGAAGAGTTCAAAGACGAGAAGCCGTGGTATTACAACATTAAATGTTTCCTCTAAAGTCAGATTTACCCGCCTGGGGCATCTTTGAAAGATAAGAAGACTTTGAGAAGATTAGCCGGTAATTTCTACTTGAATGGTGATGTACTATACAAGAGAAACTTCGACATGGTTTTGCTCAGATGCATGGATAGACACGAAGTAGACTTGTTCATGACCGAAGTGCATGAAGGCTCCTTTGGTACTCATTCCAATTGACATGCAATGGCGAAGAAGAAGTTGCGAGCAGGTTACTATTGGCTGACAATGGAATCTAACTGTTGCAAATTTGTGAAGAAATGCCACAAGTGTCAAATATATGCTGATAAGATTCATGTTCCTCCGACACTTTTGAATGTTATCTCTTCCCCATGGCCCTTCTCCATGTGGGGAATTGATATGATTGGGATGATTGAGCCTAAAGCTTCGAATGGACATCATTTCATTTTAGTGGCAATTGACTACTTCCTAAAATGGGTTGAAGCGGCATCGTATGTAAATGTAACCAAGCAAGTTATTGTAAGGTTTATCAAGAATCAGATCATATGTCGTTATGGTGTGCCAAGTAAGATAATTAGTGATAATGGGTCGAACTTGAATAACAATATGGTGGAAGCTCTTTGCAAAGACTTCAAGATTGCACATCATAATTCTTCTAACTACAGACCCAAGATGAATGGGGTTGTTGAAGTTGCGAATAAGAACATCAAGAAGATTATCCAGAAGATGGTTGTCACATATAAGGATTGGCATGAGATGCTCCCATTTGCTTTACATGGGTATCATACATCCGCCCGCACTTCAACAGGGGCAACCCTTTTCTCTCTCATATATGGTATGGAAGCAGTGCTCCCCGTAGAAGTTGAGATTCCTTCTTTGCGTGTGCTCATGGAAGCCAAGTTGACTGAAGCTGAATGGTGCCAGACCAGGTTTGACTAGTTGAATTTGATTGAAGTGAAGAGGTTAACTGCCATGTGTCATGGTCAGTTATACCAGCAGAGAATGAAGGAAGCTTTTGATAAGAAAGTCAAACCTCGAGTGTTCAGAGAAGGTGACCTTGTGCTCAAGAAGATTTTATCGTTTAAACCAGATTCTAGAGGAAAATGGACTCCCAATTATGAAGGCCCATATGTTGTTAAGAGAGCTTTTTCAGGTGGTGCCCTGATTCTTACAACTATGGATGGTGAAGAGTTCACTTGTCTAGTGAACGCAGATGCAGTCAAGAAATACTTCGCCTAGAAGAAAAAAAAGAACGACTCGCTAAGTTGAAAACCCGAAAGGGAGGGTTAGGCAAAAATGAGCGTCTCGGTGGATTGAAAACATGAAAGGGCGATCCAAGAAAAAATTAGAGACATAAAACAGAAAGAATTTCCCGATAAGTTAAGTACCCCACCTTGGGGCAACTTATGCATTCTGCTTATCTTCAGTGGTTTTGAAGATTTGTTTGAGCACAAGGGTTGACACCAGTTCATCATCCCTGCATCGGTCAATAGCACAATGGATATCAAGAGTTGGTAGATGGATTAAGGATTATTTGTATTCAATATACCCCTTTTCCATGTAAATTACCATTTTAAAACTTTGTAAAATCAATGGAGTCTTGTCATTTACAGACTACCATCCTATTAAATAAAGTTGAGCCTTTATCAAAATTGTTTCTGCTCTTATTTACTTCAGCCAATAGTTTTAAACTTTATTATGATCATTTTGAAATTAAATTTTTAAATCAAAGTCAAGTGTTCTTTAAAATATAAAAGCAAGAACTTTTCCAAAGCAAGTAACAGTAATATCAACAACATTTCAATGGATAACAAGTCCTTAAGTGCGAAGCATCTGTGGTTCCGCAAGTAGTACATCTTCGGGTATCCCTAGACGTCAGTGTTGATTCATTGGAATGCCGTTATCCCCAGTTGTCGCATTACAAGAAAAACCGGCGGGAAAACGAAACAACAGAGCCGCCACCGTGCATTATTTATCCCAAAGGACGGAAAGGAAACGCTCGAAGTAAACCTGAAAAGGACATGGTCTCGCGACCAAAGAGAATGGGATCGGGAGTCGGTTATGCGAAGGGAAGGTATTAGCACCCCTACGCATCCGTCGTACTCGACGGGATCCACGCACCAAAGGAAGGATAAAGGTTGCTAAACACACTGCTCAAACATCACACAAGGCTGGAAAGAGACACAGGAAAGACAAAAGAAACTAACTCGGCAGGATATCGCATCCTGGGCCTATGTAGTCTATCAGGCACAGACATCAGAGTCGACGTAGTTAGGGACAGGGGGAAACGTGCTCGCTAGGATGTCGCATCCTATGCATACGTATCTTCTCGGACTAAAGAAGAATCAGAGCACTCGTAGCTCGGCTAACGCACGCCAAACAAAACCACACAGGAAACCGACTGCCAATCGCTGGACTTACGTCAGACTCCACACAAACAGGCAAACATGGAAACCGAATGCCAATCACTGGACTTACATCAGACTCCGAACCAACAAACACACACAGGAAACCAACTGCCAATCGCTGGACTTATGTCAGACTCCAACAAAGAAAATGGAAACCGAATGCCAATCGCTGGACTTACATCGGACTCCAACCAGAAAAGGAGAAACAACTCACACAAACAAAACAAAAGGGCGCCCGGAGAGATCTGCTCATCTCCTGCCTACGTACCTCATCTGGTATGAGGATCAGGGCGACGTAGTTCCCCTACGCAGGGACAAAGGACTAGCCTAACCAGATACAAAGGGAGACACAACTAGGGAGACTACGACTCGAGCCTAGATGTTATCATGCATATCATCCCTAAGTTAAGGTTGCTATCTAACTTGCACAGGGAGCAAGCTATCCTAAACAGCACAAACAAAAGATCTTGGGTTACTGTCCACAATGCATCAACACAAGGTGTGTGAGCAAAGGGATGACTCAACTGAATAGCAGGAGATGGATTGCACATCTCTTTTATCTGCTAATTGCCTCATAGAGGTCTTTTCCTGCTTGACACAAACATAAACAAACACAAGCATTGCCTCTTAAGGAGGACTTCAGACAGGTGTCTGACCAAATAACAGGCCAGGTCTTCCAGACTACATGGAGTCAGAGACACTATACCTCAATGATCAAGCTATCAAGCAAAGCAAAAGCAAGTTCACAATGAACTATAGCAACTAAGGTACCTGAAAACAATCTAACACAATCAGTATACAATCCAAAAGTCAAACAGACAACAGACAGTCAACTGTACACAAGCAATGCATCGAGCAAAGCAATTGCTCAACTCAAAAGAGCTAATACACCTACAAAACAACTTAATGTTAATCAACATCAATCAACTATCAATCCAAATGAGCAAATGAATCAAACTCCTCAAGGCCATATGCTTCTTGTCCTGAAAACACAACTCAAACATAAGCACTAACCACTAGGACAAGGCCTAGGGTCAAAGGGGGAGAAATAATTCAAAACAGAACATGAAAATTGGCATGAATCAATTTTAATCAATTAAGAACATCATCCAAGTGGTCTCATATCCATATCATCAACCAATTTCATTTCACAAAGCACATAAGGCAAAGCATGCAATTTGAAAGCTCATTGAAGAAAACAGAATGAACCAATTCACATCAACTCAAACATAATTCAATAAATCCCAAGAAAAATCATGGATAAACAGAATCCATCACATGATCATCATACCAAAAATCAAGTCATTTGGATAAGTGGAAGCATGGCAAATAAATTCCATAAGGCAAGGTATGCACAAACAAGCTTAAATGAGTCACAAAATGGTACATCAACTTCACACAAGCATAAAACAGAATCCACACATGATAAAAACATCCAATCAAAGCCACAATAAACGTCAAAGTGTCTAGAATCCATGTGCAAAATTTCAGGTTCATATGATAAACATCAAGCATTTCACAAATCATTTAAATTCATGACTATCCAAAAGTCCACAAATGACAAGCCAGAAAGGAAAATCTCAAACAAATCCAAAATGCATCCATAAATTCCATAAATATTCACAAGCCATCCTAACATCCATAAGTAGCATCATGCAAAAAATCATATCAATTGGCATTGAATTGGCATGGTAAATAAAATCAACAAATCAAGAAAGCAAAGGTGTGACACATATTGTCACACCTACATTCAACAGATCATATCTCATCAACCAGAAATGGGAAAAATGCAAACTTTATACCAAAATGACCAATAGGATGTCTATTTTAAGCACAAAAAATTTCAAGAGTGTTGGATAAAATCTCATCATTTCACAATCAAAATGGCAAGGCATGTCAAGAAAACACATGTATACACAATCCCTAGCCAAAACTAAAATCCATACGTGCACAATTTCTGGAAAAATCATCAAAAAATATTAGACATCATGAGGAACATCAGGCAAAAAATCTCAGGTCAATTGGACAATTATTCATGGAGATATGGATTTTTGAATGAATGGAAAAAATAAAAAAACATGAGAGCATGTACATGAAATGGCATGGTGGTCAAAGAATAAAATGCAAAGCGCTTATGTGAAATTGCTTCAGCCAAGTATCGAACTGGCCAACAATTTGAACCAAGGCCCGCTTCCAATGAAACTCACCGTTTCATTAAAGCTGATGTGGCAGCGCCAATCAGTCTGGACCAATCATCACGCCATGTAATGTCCACGCGTACCAATACATGAGCGGAAACACTAAAACGCATGCAAACGGGCGAGGCAAAGATCTAACACGTTCCTGGACTCAAAACCCTAAATGTTCTTCATTTTCATACACATTCGTCACAAAATTTCCAGGTCAAGAACATTTGTCACAGAAATTCACAAACAATACACCATTGCACTCGTCTTTGCACGTACATCAACAATCTAAACTCAATTTATCCTAATTCTCACTAACATGAACGGATCGAACAGAATAAGATTTACACATCAAACCTATATTCAACATAACTTATTCATTTCTGGATGAAAATCAACGAGACAAAGCTCAGCATACTCAGGGATCAAAGATCTACAAAATGCATATCATGATTTCAAGAATTACAAGATTCGAATCCTAACCTTCAAAGAGATGCAGAACTGAAATCAGTGTTTTCAAGCCTTGCAAGGTAGCAACAGGTGATCCTATGCTCTTGAATGAGTGAATGGAAGAAGGATTTGATGTTAATCTTGCACGATTTTGCTGGAAACTTCACTTGCCATTAATGATGCAACCTTCAACAGTCCTTGATTCAGCTCGAAATCCTTGAATCTTTGCTTCCAAAATCTTCAATTACACTTGTGGATGATGAATCGAGCAAGAACAATGCAAGGTTTCAGAAGAATTTTGCAGAAAAATTGAGAGGAAAAAATTGTGAAGAAGAAGCAAATAGATCTAGATCTGAACCAAAATGAATGTTCACCAGGTTTTCTGTTAGGATTATCTTTATATATGGTGGACTAATGATTCTCCTAATCACAATTAACCAAATGCAATTAGATTAAGTGAAATGCAAGTGTTTTGGCAAATTGGTCAATTCACCCTATATGCATGTAAATGAATGCTATTTTTCAAATTAGATTTTTCAAATTATAATTAGATTTTTCAAATTAGATTTTTCCCTCCAAATGCAAAAGTGTAAAGCCAATGCCTATTTTTCAAATTAGATTTTTCCCTCCAAATTGCAAATGAAAAATGCCAAAATTTTGTAATGGAGATGCATGGTTTTTGATGTATGTTTTGGATAGCTCATGTCAAAATAAGAATGTTACAAAAAATCCCACTTCAATTGGCCTTTTGGTGTGAAAGTTATCCCCTTTTGAACTTCAAATTTCCTTGGCAAAGATTCATCCATAACTTTTCAACCATACATGAGAAATTCATGCTCTTGGACTTTTTGAAAATGGGAGAACAAGATCTTCAACTTTCATGTTGGACAAAATTTCATTTGAAGCTTGATTGATGATGTAAACTTGAGGAGAAAACCTTTCCATTTTTGGCAATTTCAAATTACAGGTCACTTACTATTTTTGGAAACTTTTCATCTGACCTCAAATTCTTCATTGTTGATGTTTGTAATGTCAAATGAGACTTGTATGGACATGAATGAGGCCTTTCTAACCATCTCCCACCTTCCAATCCATGATTTCATGCACAGTTGACTTTGGTTGACTTTCTAGGGTTTCAGATGAATTGCATCTTGACTGATGATCTTTGAGCATCCAATCTTTGGCCAAACCACTTCAAAATGATCCCTAGGTCATAAGAAATCAATGAACCAACCCTAGGGCTTTACTTCCATAGGAAATGCACTTGCTTGCTTGCACAACTGGATCTCCTGACCAGTCTTGACTGTTGACTTGCACTTGGGCAATGGACAATGCAATGTTATGCAGTGGACCATGCAATGCTAATGACCTAAAATGAAAATGTATGCACAAAATGGGAGGTGCAAATTTGAGGTGCTACAGCTGCCCCTATTCAATCAACTGGGAACCCGAACGGATGAGAGCAACGGCTGTCAGACTTTCAGGGTAAACAGGGATTGAATACCGAAGAACCGTAGAAATTTGCACAATGCGGGGATCCACCAGGAAAATTCACCAACGGAAGCTTCCACTGGGATCTGATATTATTTACTGGGGATTTTGATTTTTCCTCTCAAAGGTACAATCACATCCAGACATCGAAAGTTGATGAATGGGAATAGAAATCACAACTAGACGCCAACGGACGACTAGGAAAAACTCAACGTTTATCGAAACCAACGGAGAGGTAACCAAACATCAAAGAATGACTGGAAAAGAGATACAACCATACGTCAACGGACGTAGTGGGAAAAACTCAACGTTTACCAAAACCAACGGAGAGGTAACCCATCATTAATGAATGACTGGAGAGAAATACAACCATACGTCAGCGGACGTAATGGGAAAAACTCATCGTTTACCAAAACCAACGGAGAGGTAACTCTACTGGGGATGACCAGGAAAAACTCGACGTTTATCGAAACCAACGGAGAGGTAACTCTACTGGGGACGACCAGGAAAAACTCGACGTTTACCAAAACCAACGGAGAGGTAACAGACATCAACGGATGAATGGGAAGACTCGACCAGACGTCAACGGACGAACGGGAGAAGCTCGACGTTTATCGACACCAACGGAGAAGGAGAAGCTCGACGTTTATCGACACCAACGGAGAAGGAGACCAGACATTAATGAATGACTGGAGCAAAAAGAAATACGTCTAGATGTTAACGGACAACTAGGAAAAACTCGACGTTTATCGAAACCAACGGAGAGGTAAACAGACATCAAAGGATGACCTGTGGGGGTAATACAACTAAACGTCAACGGACGCATAGGAAAAACTCAACGTTTACCAAAACCAACGGAGAGGTAACCGGACATTAATGAATGACTGGAAAGATACATCTAGATGTCAACGGACAACTAGGAAAAACTCGACGTTTATCGAAACCAACGGAGAGGTGACCAGACATCAACGGATGAATGGGAAGACTCGACCAGACGTCAACGGACGAACGGGAGAAGCTCGACGTTTATCGACACCAACGGAGAAGGAGAAGCTGCTGGGGAAGAAACAACTAGATGTCAACAGACAACTAGGAAAAACTCGACGTTTATCGAAACCAATGGAGAGGTAGCTCACTGGGGATCAAGGTCACGACAGAGAGCAGACAGGAAGGAACACCAAGGATACCGGGTTGTAGGCATAAAACAGGTGGCCAACCAAAGCGTGAATTGGTTTGTGTTCCAAAACACTCATCATCCTGAAGAGAGCGAAAGCAATCTTGTTAGAGGATGGACATTCGATTCCACAAGGAATACGAATCTTACTCAACTGGGGAAACAAACAAAGGGTTCAACCAAAGAGCGCATGAGATATATTATCTATAGCCGTCAACATGTAGATAATACACTCGCATGGAAGATTATCCATAACCGGATTGTAGGTTGTTAAATGGATAAATCGACCGAAAAGAAAGGCATCAGGATACCAGGCCTAGGTAGGTAAGGATGACCAATCAAAAGGGGAAACCACAAACATTACCAGCAAATGGTGAATGAAAGAGGACCCGCTGGGGATAAAGTTGCTGACTCAGAGCAAGTATCCAAAAGGACGGGAATATCAATACCAACTGGATAATGATAACCATAAAGAGGGGATTACATCTACCGGTTTGTAGGCAGAAAACCACGGAAAAGTAACCGTCATCACTAGGATGAGCACAAAGGTTGACTCCACAAAGGGAGAACAGAGGATTCACATCTACCGGTTAGTAGGTAGAAGACCACAAAGATAGGACTTACAACCACCGGTTCGTAGGTAGAAGCCAACAAACAATCTACTGAGAGACAGAGTGAGACAAAGGATTTACAACTACCGGGTAGTAGGTAGAAGACCTCCAAATCCGCCAACAACCAGAATGAACCACAAAGGTTACCTCTGTTAGGGGATGAAAGTGGGGTTTATAACTACCAGTTTGTAGGTAGAAAACCGCAAAGATCGGACTTACAACTACCGGTTCGTAGGTAGAAGCTAACGAATTCCACTGAGGATAAAATAAATGAGTGCCGGTTAGTGAGAAACTATTCGTTTATACCACAGGGAAGCACAAGAGACAGCCCAAGGAAGCCAATTTAGGATCGATCCAAAAAGGCACACTGAATCAAGACTCATCCTAATGAGGAAAGAACTCAATAGGGAAAACCCATCCCATTATATGTGTGTAGGGAGGGAACGGAACCAACCGTCATCCATGAGGATATAACTCAGTGGGGAATGCAGAAGGAAATGGTAGACACTTTATGCCTAAGGGGTCGACTCTATATGGAGAGATCAGACACACCCGCATCTGCTAGGGGAATTGATCCAAGCTTGCAAGATGCTACCAATTCTGGGGAGTAACACTGCTGGGGGATACCCGCTCAACTAAGGAGTCACTTGTTGGGAAAACACCAACCTCTCAACCATGCTGGGGAACCCAATTCTGAAATCGATCCAATGGGGATGCTAAACTCTTTCCAACAACCCAATCTCAGGTGGTCACCACGGCCTAAGGCTAGTCTATGTTGCAATGCTGATGCATGAGTTTTTTTTTTAGCGCAATGCCCCATGATCATGGAAATGCTACGCACTAATGATGCAATATGCTATGCTTGTCTAAATGATGAATGCATAAAAACACGTCTCCTTCAGAGACAACACCGGGGAACTCCAGGAACTATGCTGAAGATTTCAATACCATGTCAATTTCCTCCCTGCTGGGGAAAGACAAACCTTGCTGGGGATGACCTCCATCGAACCCGAACTGTTTGGGGATTACCCTGCTAGGGGAAAACACCCATGCTTATCTCTACTGGGGATTATTTCACTGGACTCGATCCGCTCGGGGACCTTGCTAGGGGAAAACCATCACCACAAACCCTCTGCTATGGAGATCCACTAAGGGAAAACACTCCACACCCTGATGGGGAAATGCATAACTTTGTTGGAGAAAGGCCTACACCACTCTGCTGAGGAAGTAATATACTAGGCCACATTGGGGATAGACATCCACAACCCTGCCGGGGACAAGCGTTCACGACCACGCTAGAGATACATCCTCAACCCTTAGGAATAATCTACCCATCGTAGCTTCCACTGGGGATATGGCAACCTTCAAGCTCGCTGAGGAGACACCGATCTCGAATCGGCTAGGGAAATAATACTTTCAGATCCCCTGGGGAGATACGGCCTTTTTGACACGGAACACCTATCAATTCCTCGAACATTGGCATTCATCATCCAACTACAGTGTCGACTTTCCACCTTAGAGAACTCCCAGACTCGTCCGGACTTTTATGATTCATCACCTTGTATTCCCGACTACTCCGTACTTTACGGGGATCGAACTTCTAGGATTCATACAAATTTCCCAGTCCTCAGACTTTGAAGAGTCTTCTTGATTATTCTTCCAGGATCACCGTCGTAATCCGTCACCGCCCTTTCACTGTTCGTCTATCCCTTGACCCTGGTCGGGCTCTGCAGGGACCCTTTTCAAACGGCTTCATATCACAACCCACCAGTGAATGAAGATATCTAACAATACCTACACAAGAGATCGTTAGATAAAAGCGTGCCTCAGGCGTGCCCCATATTTCAACACCTAGGTCACTCAAACATCCGAATAAGGTTTCCAGATTTCAATCTTATAAGCATGCATCGGAAGGGATCTCCATGTTTCAAAATGCAAGTATTCTTATCAAAATAAACGGATGTTTTCGTAATCAAAGCGGTAATGAAAACAAAACAAAACTATTTGACTGAACATACATTTATTGACTGAAAAAGGAGTGACTCAAAATCGAGCGACACATAGGAAGCAAACCCTGAAATGAGGTGATTGCACATAAAAGTGAAAAATCTATCCTAATGGCAATGTGAAACCATGATCTCATCGAGTTCCAACTCGGTTACACCTCATATGTCCTCAAGACTCTCCGCACTTTCTGTCTTCTGAACAAGACGCTTCCAATCAATCTCTGTCTGGGATCAGCCGAGTCATATCCAAAGCACTAACAATCATGCTGGACGCAGTTGTTCGATTCATTCCCTCTTTTGCCTGGACCGCCCTTTCGGGTTTTCAGTCCACCGGGATACCCTTTTTTCCCCAAGTCTCCCTTGTGGGGTTTTCGACTTGCCAGGTGTACAGTTCTTTTCTTTTCTTATCCCTAACTTTTGCCCGAACCTTTTCTCTTTTTTTCTTGGTTCGCCGGGATGCCTTTTTTTCCTGGACTATTTTATTCTTTTTGTCCAGCGGGTCTCTTTTACGAAGTATCTTTTAACTGCGTCCGCATTCACAAGGGATGGAAAATTCGTCATCCGTGGTCGTTAACAACAAGGCTCTGTTTAGAGACAACCTTCTTGACCACGACCACGAATGGACATTCATAACTGTTTATCCATTTTCCCCATGATGGTTGAGGAGGAAGGATCCTTTTCAACAATAACTCTTCCACGTGGTACGGACGAGGTCGCACTTTTTGGTCAACAACACGCTTCACTCACTGGGTACAACTGCCCCATGACAAGTAACGACCAGACTCTCTTCCTCAATCAGGCTCCATGCGTCATACCGAGTCCTTATTCACTCAGCCTTTTTCAATTTTATATCCAATAAGGCTCTCCATGATGGGACCTAGACTTCAGTAGATAACCACTCCATACCTGAGTGAGAAAGGCGTTGCCCCGATAGATGCACGCACCAAACCCAGGATACAAGCTTCCTACTCAGCCACCATCGTTGGTGCGTTCAAATGTTATCCGGGAAACGCTAACTCATCCACTTTAAACTCCCCATCAGACATTAGAATCCGTTCGGATTCAGGGTCAGGCCCCTCCTCCGGGATCGGTTCCTCACAATCTTTCGATCTGAGCACCTCGAGATGTCCTCATCAGGGACCTCAAACTTCCTTGGTTGATAATACTCCATGGGTTTCTGGGCGAAGTACTCAAACAGTACACTCAATCAAAATCATTTGCCCTCTCACAACCCGTCCGGTTAATGCTGGCTTCTCAAGCACATACTTGATCGAATCCATCTTGGAAGTCCACAAAGTGGTATGAACCAGCATATACTGTCTCAGTCGGCGAGCAGCCTATGCCAAAGTACAGCAAGTTTTCTCGAGCAGTGAGTGCATTGTTTCACAGTCGATAAACTTTTTGCTAAGGTAAATTGCATGCTCTTTTCGACAAGACTCGTCATGCTGACACAATACGCACCTCATAGACCCCTCGAGGGCTGTCAAGTACCAGTTGTTCCTTCCACGGGAGGCATCAGAATCAGAGGTTCCTGCAACTTATTCTTTTATCTTTCAATGCCCCTTGGCAATCATTATCCACCTGACCGTTTGATCTCTTTTGTTTTCGGTTCAGGCATTTCTTGCACTGCTTTTCCATTTCTTTTCCTTTCTTTCTTTTTTGCTTTGCAGGATCGACCTCGATTCCTCTTTTGTTCACAATAAACCTCAGCAGTTTACCGGACATCACTCCACAAGTGCACTGATTCGGACTCAACCTCAGTCTGAGTTGTCTCAACCCGGTCAAACGACTTTCCCCGGATCCACCAGATGTCCTTCTTCTGTTTGGGACTTTGTTATCATGTCATCAACATAGCATTTGATTCCACGATGAGTCATATCATGAAACAAAGTCACTCTGATACGTGGCACCGGCGTTCTGCTTCACTAGAGGACAATCTTCTCTCCATGGTAGCTTATGCCCAACGACATCGGTATCTAACCCTGGCATGTCCTGACATGACCAGGCGAAGGTATCCACATGCTCTTTTGGCAGTGCTACCATTCTGCTCTCGGCATCTGCCTCTGAAGCGGCCTCGACTTTCCCTTCCTTTCTGACCTCGGCGGTACCTGGAATAACAATCTTGAATCGCTCCTCGTGCGGTTGAATCACCTTCTCCTCTTGTCTTAACAACCTGGCTAATTCCAGCAGATCACAATCTTCTTCGCCTTATTCTTTGGCATGATAGATCGGATTGTCGAAGTCATACAGAGGTGTAACCGAATTGTTATCAATGAGATCAGGAGAATAGTCACTTCTGAGGTCGGAACAGGACGAATCAAAAGGAAAGAAAAATGAAAATACACATTGCCATTTTTATTTTTTAAAACTGCAAAAATAAATGAAAGACAGGGAACACCGCTTTTTAATCACAAAAACATCCATTTATTAATGATGCAAAATGTTGCAAAATGAAACACACGAGATGGCCCTTACAATGGACCATTACGTTTCGGGCAAAACGTATGACTTTCATGCAAATATAATTGAAAAACAGAAATACTACTCTTCAGGATGAGCGACAGTGGTGATCTTTGAGGCCTTCCAGTTCCCTGGTACGCACGATTTTATCCACAACTCAAGCTCGCGGTCACTATCGATCTCTTCACCCACTGAACAGGCGTGACCAGGATCCAACATTCCTGCACTGACGAAGGTGAACGGTGGACGACGTCCTCTGTTTGGTCTAGACGACTCTTGATCTGGCTGATAACCGACCCCAAACATGTCTGCTTTTACCACGATGTCGATGATCCTTCCCCAGCCTTGGGCCTCTCTGTTCTTCACCACTTCCAGGGCTTGTTTATAAGAAGAAATGGACAGCTTCTTCCCTTTCTCAGCAACAAGGGCGCTTTCCACCTGGACGGCTTCAACTGCCTGACTTGGTGTTTCAAATTTTTCACCATCCATTTCTACTTCCTTCATCCTCTGGGTCGTGTCTCTCATCACTACACACCCCTTTGTGGCGACGGCCGCACAACAATTATCTGCACCAGGAAAAACTCCATCCTTCATCAGAGGTTTTGGGACCACAGACATTGGAACTTTTAACTGATCCTCTTCAGTCACCTTCATTCTTACCTTGTCCTTCCTCACCATCTTCACTTTTATAGGACCCTTCCTGGGTACGGGGTTGACATCCCCATTCATTATCTGTGCCAAGCTGATAACCTTAGAGTCCACCATGTCCTGGACGACATGTTTGAAAGCTCTACAACCCTCAATGTTGTGTCCGGGTGCCCCAGAATGGAAATCGCAATTAGCATTTTCATCGTAGTTTGGAGGCCTCCGCTGCCGTTCCACGGGAATCAATATCCTTGGTCGGACTAACCCCAGATCCCTCAACCTTTTGAACAGAAGAGTATAAGTCACAGGTGGCTCATCAAACTGACGATCTGGCTTCCCCTTCTTTACTTGGCTCTTAGCTTTCGGTGCTTTCTGTTGAGGTGGTGGTTGTTGCTATGGTACAGGTGGATTACCAACAGGAGTGGTTACAGCGGCAGCATAAGGGTGATAACGATCTTTACCGCGTTCTTTCTTTGCCTCCACACCTCCTGATTCAACCTCCTTTTTGAGTGGACCACTGCCAAATGGTTTCTTTACTACTGTGCCAGAGGGGTTGTTTGCTTCGGCTGACAGAGCCTTTTCTTGAACTTTCTCCTTGATCATCCAGCCTTCAATCCTTCCCAATCTCTCAGCCATGGCCTTCTTCCCCAAGGCAAGCCCTTGCACAACACTGAACAACTCCCTCATCATCTCTTTCAACTCGAGGATGTCGGCGTTGGGTGGATCCATCAGTTCGGATTTGTTGCCCCTAGCAGGATATCTGAACAGACAAGCTATGCGCACCGGTTGACACCTACAAAACAGCAAATGGATTAGTATGACTCACGCATGCAATGTCTATCCGTACCAGGAATATTCTGTCCTTTGATTCTAGCGTCACCGAGATAGATAATTTTTCATCAATAACATTCCGACATCTGGATGTCTCTCAACCAGAATCTCAATCAAAAAATGGACCCTAAGTACGGATAGACACGGGTTGAATGCAGATGAATGCGAAATGAGAATGATGCAAATGCATGAATGCAGGCCACTGTGCCACCAAGTCATCTGAAGACCCATCAAGTCTCTGAACCAGTCACAGTCATCTGAGGGACTAAGTCACCATAAATCCAACTTGGGGAGTTCCGAAATAAACGGAACCGGAGGTTACATCACTATCATCACAGGAACATCCACTGAATGGACGACAACCAGATCCTCTGAACAAGTACTCTCAAATTCAACCCGGGGATCCGAAATAAACGGAACCCGCTGATAGATATCATGGACAGAACTCCGGCGTGTCAGAAGTAAGTACCCACAAGTTCATTAGAACCACAGTCACCATCAGTACCCCAAGTCACCAATAAGTCACCGACAAGTCACCAATTGTACCTGTAATAATGATCATTCCCTCCCCACTCACGGGTGTCATCTAGGCCAGGGTACGGTCGAGAGAAACGCAGCATAAATAACCTTTCGCAGAATATCATCATATACACACCCGAAGTATGTCACGATAATATCCCACCAGGGTCTGAACTGCTCGTGATATCAATGTTCCGCTAAGTGGCGCATACCACCCGCTTCCCATGAATCACTCTATTCCTAGGTTTCCTAGATTTCACTCATAGCCTGGGTATTGGGCCTTTTACCTCATGTAACTCCCACCCCAAACAGAGAAACACAGCACAGCCAGCACAGATGAATATGAATGAATGCAATTGTAGCGGTGTATTCGTCGCTGTATGATCTATCGATTAAACCATAAGCTATGAGATACATTGAAATTTTCGAGTCGCCACCGCACTTTTATTTATCCAAAGGATTGGCTAAAAAGCGAACAAAAGCCTAAGAAGTTTTACACGTAGAAAACTAATGAAAAGATCAGAGATTCTGGGTAAGGGGTAAATTACGCAATGGGAAGGTGTTAGGCACCCATCACGTCCTAGGTACTCCTAGGGAGCCCTTTTCACACTTGTTGTAAAATATTGTTATTTGTTATGACATAAGGATTGTGCAAACATGATTGGGATGGTGAGAAAAGAATATACAAGTTTTTATTTGTTATTGGGTTCGAACGGATGAACCCGTTGCCTACGTACCTTCCATCAAAGGTAAGGATCAGAACGCCGTAGTTCGGCTAAAAGATTTCCAAAAGTTGGTGGATTCAGTTTTAAACACAAGCACTGAGGCTTTTCATTATCAATGGGAGAACACTCGACCAAAAACAACATCCACCATGTGAGGATAGCTTCGACGTACTAGAGGGGTTAGCCCTGTTTGAAGTACGGAAGTCTTACTGTCGACTCACTAAGGATAGGCAAGATTTACATCAACCACAAAGATAATTGAAGCCTATGGCTAATGCATGAAAAGATTAATGGACAAAGCCAAAACAAGTGAATGAGTGAAGTTAATTGATTGTGATTATGAAAAATGGAGTCAAGGTATAATTAAGGTTAATTCAAAGAAGTATTATGAAATGAGTTTGAAAAAGGTCAAGGACTTGAGTCCAGGTTTTAGTTAGAAAAACATGAAGATGTTTGCACAACACTTATGTCAAATTTGAAAGATAGAGTGTGAAAAGTCTTAGGACATAATGGATAGTGAATGGATGAAGGATGGATAGTAAAACTTCTTAGAAGGTTCACTTCTTGAGATCATATAGCAGATGATTCAAGTGTGTCCTTTGGAATAGCAATTAATAATAACAAACAAGCAAAGCAAGCAAAGCGGATATCGGATGCCAATCAATGGTCTTATACCAATCTCCTAAAACGAAATGGGATATCAGATGCCACTCAATGGTCTTACACTAATCTCCACAGGCAACGAAATAAAAGCGGATACCGGATACCAATAGATGGATTTACACCAGTCTCCTAAAACAGAACAGGATATCAGATGCCACTCAATGGACTTACACCAATCTCCTCAGAAGAAAACAAAGATGAAACAGGGAAGTCAACTGCCAATTTATCTGGACTTAGGTTAATTCCACAGTATGGTCCTAGGAAATCCAATGCCACATCACTGGGACTTACAATGGATCCTCACATACAAGAAACAAAAGCAACAATATGATCACAGGAATGCAAATGCCAACTTACAGGGACTTACAATTGCAACCTCTCACACAAACAGATAAACAACTATGATCACAGGAAAGCAGACGCCAACTTACAGGGACTTATAACTGCAACCTCACATACAACATCAAACAGATCAAATTATGATCACAGGATAACAGATGCCAACTCACAGGGACTTATAACTGTATCCTCACATACACACAGATAAACAGAAGATATGAGTGACCAATGAGGTCTTACACTCTATCCTTCCATATCACAGGAGCAAATGCCAAAGCAATGGACTTACAATTGTCCTCAATGGGCAAACAACAATGATAGCATCACAAAACAAATGAGATGATCATGCATTAATGGCAATTGATGGTGAAGATAAATGCATAGCATATAAGCAAGCAAGTGCATACGAAGCAATCAATCAGTCAATGAATATCAAACAGCACACTCTATAGCCAAACAATGGGGGCTCACACAAGAGGGTTTGACTTTGAAAGTCCACTGTAATGGGTGAAGGTCGCTCTTAACCTGGCCATTGAGGGGCTCAGGTGAAGCAGATGAATAGGAAATGAGGGGTGTGCCTCATTGCTTCAATCTCATATCAGAGAGAGCATATAAGAAAGTGTGGGAGTTCAGAAAGTAGGAACTCTCTCCACATTATTGACTCTATAGATCTTGGGTATTTATCTCAATGCTTCAACCATGTAATGGGAGCAAAGAGAGGACACACTGAATAGTGGGGGATAGATTGCTTATCCCTACCTTCCACCAATTGCCTTACTTGAAGGACTTTTCCTGCTTAGGACAAAATTAAACACACACAGGCATTGCCTCTTAAGGAGGGCTTCAGACAGTTTGCCCGGTCAAATAACAGACCGGGTCTCCAGACTACATGAAGAAGAAGGGTTTATACCTCAAAGCAAATGCTAAATAGCAAAGCAAGCAAGTTCAAAGAACTTAGGCAACTAAAGTACCTGAAAAAAGTCAAACCAATCATTAAACAGCTCAACAGTCAAAATCAGAAGCAAATGGATAAACAAAAGTCAACCACAGAGGGATCAATTGTACAAGGCACAAAGACTCAAGCATATGAATCACCTAAAAAACAAGTGTTAGCACAAAACAAACCAACTCAATCAAAATTGAAAGGTCTTTGGGGCATTGGTGCTCAACCTGAAACAGATGAACTCAACATAAGCTTAGAAGACCACTAGGGCTAGCCTAGGGTCAAAGATGAAAGGAAAAGTCAAGGCAGCCAGAAAAAAGTCAACCCAAACCAAGTTTAAACATTCAAGAAGCATTCTCAATTGGATTCAAACTTATATCATGCATCATGGTCATTTCATATGCAAAAGGATGCAAAGCATGGCAAGAGAAGCATACAAAAGTCAACAGCAAAGACTTCATTCAAAAGTCAACTCAAACATTCTCAAAAATTATGAAATAAATCACACTCAATCCTAACATCTAACATGGTATACATGTCAAATTTCATGGCATTTGGATGAGAGGAAGGCAGTCAAGTAAAATCATGAAGTCAAACCAAATTCAAGTAAGCATGGTGAAAGTCAACAAACATGGGTCAACTTCAAAAAATCATATCAATTTGAAAACAAACGAGAAATGAATGAGATTAACACCAATGCAAAGCTTGAGATGTCTAGTTATCACATATGAAATTTCATGGTCATACAATAAGATTTGAGAATTTCACAAAAGATTTGGCAAGGCATAGCACAAAAAGTCAACAAATGACCAAATATGGAATGAAATTCTCAATCAAATGGAAAACAGCAAGATTAATTCCAAGAAAATTCATACATGAACTAGACATGCAAGGGATCATTCATGCAAAATTTAGAGTCAATTGGATAAGAGGAAGCATGTGAACAAAAATTGGGAAAATGCATGATCATGGTATAGCACCAAATTCAACACATAACTTCAAAAAATCATAACTCTCAAATCACAAATGATAAATGCACAAACTTTATATGGAAATGAAGATCAATGTGTCTAGTTTCACCACAAAAAATTTCAAACTCATTGAATGCAACATGAGAATTTCACAATTGAAATGGCAAAGGGTGTCATTTATGCATACATGTTGGGAAAATAATTATCAATTAAAATCCAACCGATGGAAAAATAATTAAAATTCACAATTAAATGAAGGACACATTCATGAATATGAGGAAAAAATTTCAAGATTTTTGGAATAAAAATGAATGAGAAATTAATTTGTGAAGTTGGATGATAAATTGGTGCAAGCATGAGCAAAAGGCATGAACTAGTGGTCAACAAAGGTCAACGCAGTGGCACAAGCGTAAATAACGCATCACTTATCAATGCTGTGCGTTTTGGCAAAGGGAAATGAAATGTTTTGATTAGCTCCCAGCCAATAAAACAGTGGACACGGCCAATGAACGAATTTTCTGAGTTTAAGACATAAACCCTAGGGTTTCTACAGCCAGGCAATTGTTCAGCTTATCTTTCAGCAATCCAACAGACAAAATCAACTAACAGCATCATGCAACATTCAGTGTTCATCATCAAAGCATCAACCATAAAACAAAACAACATAACATCATTACTAAATAACATCAGCTAACAACCAAACCAACACAAACATCATGAAAAATTCTGGAAAAGATGTCGGGTTTCAAAACTGCATCAAGTTCATGGTGTCTTCAAGCAAGCATCAACAACATCAAGCAACATGATTTGACCAAGCATACAACAGCATAGTATTATCAATCAAATAAACACAACTCATGAACACCACCCTCATGCATCACCAAACAACAACAGCATAAATATACTCATGAGATTTTCTAGGCAACTTAAGGTTTAAACACACAGCAACATTCATTCATCATTCTTCATCATACATAGTCATCAAGCAAACAGCAGGAAAACTTCTGGAAATTAATCTTAGAGTTTCCAAAACAACACAGCAGCAACAACAGTACATAACAGAACCAACATAACAGCAGCAGGGTTCATTTTACCATTCAATGTTCATCATCATAAAACCAGTCATGAACAACCCAACATAACAGAAGCAACAATGATCAAGCATGGCCATGAAGCATCATTATTAAACAACATTTAGCTAACAACAGAACCAACACAACCATGGGAATTCAAACTGCAGCAAGGTTTCACAACAGCAATGATCATCAAAAAACAACAGCATGGCATATAAATGTTCATCAATCATCATCATTCGACCAACATTTCAAAAGTAAGGTAACAGTATTCAACTGGCATACTAACACAAACAGAACATGAATCAATATGAATTTCTGAGCATGTTCAAGGTTGCGATGACAGCAGGGTATTAACAGCATGGTTAAGCATCATTCAATATTTGTCAAAACTGCAGCAGGACTTTAGCAGCATGGTATGATGTGTTCATTAGCATCCAAACAAAACAGACAACAGCATAGTAATGGTATGGCAAAATCATTCAGCAACATTTATCAACCATGAACAAAATAAACCTAACCAGCCTCAATGCTCATGCAATAACTGACATCAACTAACATCAAAATGACTTAGCACAAACATACATCAGCATGGATTTAGCAAGCAGTCAATAGCAACTTCCATCATTATGAACTCATTCAAAAAAAATAAGCATCAAGCAAGCAGCATGGCACTCATGTATTCATCATCGATTTGCATTCAAAAACCAATCATGAACAACAGCATACATCATACTCATGAGATTTCTTGGCAGGTTTTAGGGTTAGAATAGCAGTAAGCAACATCATGAGCCAAACATCAACCAGTATTAACAAATAATCATGGCCTGGCATAGTGAGTTTCAAGCAACATGTAACAAATAGCAAACCACACAACATGAATTGGAGTTCTGGAACATAGTATAAGGGTTTATCACAACAGGATATTCATCATCACTATGAACTTGAAAAAAATGGACATGCCCAGAACAGCAAATTAAGCACAGCAATAGCATTAGCAGACCTTAAATAACAAAATTCCAACCATGATTGTTACTGAACCCACCACAAATGAGTAAATCGATGGAAAATAGATTTGTATGCAAAAATAAAAAACTCAGATTTCTCCCTCATGTCACAACCATTTCCTTCGAAACAAATTGCATTGAAACTAGCATACCAAGACCTTTCATAAACATAACATAGCAAGGCATATGAGGGAGGTCGATAACTTACTTGGTTTGGAAGAAATCGTAGCAACAGTTATGTATTGATGGAATAAGGTGCAAACAGGTGATGCTTATGCTTTGTAGTGAAGGATGTTGAAGCTTTTCTAGCTCGAGAACACTTGGAGCTCTTCAAATCTCATCTTGCCATTAAAGGTCCTTTGTAAAACAGAGCTTGAAAATGTTGGTCCAGCTAGGATTTTTCAATTGGAAAGCAGTCTACAATGATGATGGATGATGAGGAAAGCCAAGAAAGCTCGAGGGTTTACAGCTTTTTGCAGAAAATCTCAGTCAAGCAAAAATGCAAGATGAGAGAGTAAGAGTATTTTTTTTTCTGTATGGCTGCCAAAAACTAGGGTTGGAATCAGAAAATGAAAGCTTAAATACCATCTGTTTAGCATCACTTAATCCAATGGTAAGTTGGTTTTTGCTTAATGATGCATTTTGCCTTTTTGCTAATTATGGAACAAGTGGAAAATGGGGTGTGTTTGTCTGCTTGAGTGGGCTTGGACAGACTGCAAATGACCAAACAAAATGCTGTTTGTGGTCTGCTGCAGCATGCTGTACCTTGCTTTGCTTATGTACTTCTATTTGCAACAAATGCCAAATTTGCATTTTGATTCAAAATGATGTGAAAATGGTGGTATGATGATGGTTTTGGAATTGGAACAAGTCACAAATGTGATATGGAACATTTCCCAATTGACCAAATCAAGAAAAAGTCAAAAACTCAAAAAGTCAAAGTTTGGTCAAACTTTGAATTTAAATGAAAAAGGTCCAAAAATGCCATTTTGAATGGTAAGGTTTTAGGTCATGAAATTTATATTTTTGGAAAGAGGATGAAAAATGTGGTTTGTAGGAAAAAACCCCACCAAATTTGGCCTTATGGTTTGGGAGATATGGCTTGTTGAAGTTCAAAAATTGGTGAAAATGATTTGATCATATCTTGACAACCACACATGGGATTTGGGTGTTCTTGGACTTTTTGAAAATGGGAGAACAAGATCTTCAACTTTCATGTTGGGCAAAAATTCATTTGAAGCTTGTATCATGATGTAAGTTTGAGATCAAGAAGTTTCCATTTTTGGCAGTTGAAATTACAGGTCCACTTGCTATTTCTGGAAAATTTCTGATTGATTTGATTTTCTTCCGTGATGGGGTTGAACATGATAGATGAGGCTTATACAAGCATGAATGAACTCCTTCAAATCAATTCTATCCATCAAATCTCTGATTAAATCAACAGTTGACCAAGTTTGACTTTTCTAGGGTTTTGGACTGACTGGAGCATTTCTGATGAATTCCAAACCCTAAATCCTTGAGAACTTGACTTCAAATGATGTCTCAAGATGTATGAACTTTTGATTGTTGATCATGGTGCCCAAATTCTGCAAGAATGGCCACCATCCATTGCTTTGACTGACCAATGACTGACTTTGACCTAACTGCTGATGATTGCTTCAACTGCAAGCAAAAAGGTTAGACTGACAATATTTTTGCACTTTTTGAATGATAAACATATGAAAGCAAAGATATACAAATGCAAAGTATGCTTGGTGATCAAGAAACAAACCCACAAGGCAATCTATCCACTAAGAGGAAAGCAAAGGCATGCATTGATCCTTGAGGTTATGATATGAATGATATGGGCCATGAGGGATCTTAGGGCCCAAAATTGGGGTCTTACAGATGCCCCTATTTAAGGTCATTCTAGCCGGAGAAGTGAAGTTTAGAAATCTTCATCTCGACGCGGTAGAATGGGCTTAAATAACAGTAATGAGACAAATTTTGGTCCCTAAGAGACCTCATGATGTAGATGTATGTATGTAAAAGACACAAATTCTGTGGGGAATATGATTCGCACAGAAGAAAAGACGATCCGTCGGAGTGGTACACTCACCAGGAACAGAGACTCAAACAAGACTCTATGGGGATAATAAAAGAAAAAGAAATGTGTGAACAAGACACGACTCCAAACTGGGGAAAAACAAAACTGACATAACGTGATCAAAACACGACTCTGATTAAGGAAAACAGAAAAACAGACTGGAGAACTCACTGGGGAGTGAAGAACTCACACTGGGGAACAGAATTCCAAAGGAAAATAAATCCATTGGAGAGACACAAGCTGACTCCTGAGGAGAAGCAACAAAAAGTTCCACTGGGGAAGTAACAAAACAAATGAGATGTTACCGAGCATACGGGTAACAAACTCAGGAAAATCTGACTCCACAGGGGGGACCGAGGTCATAATAGGGAGTAGAAAGGAGGGAACACCAAGGATACCGGTTACTGGGTATATGATAGGTGACCGACCAAAGCGTGAATTGGATTTCACTTCCAAAACACTCATCATCCTGAAGAGAGCTAGAGAAGCAAACTTGTTTTATAGGATGGATGTTCAATTCCACAAGGAATATGAATCTTACTCTGAGGGGAAAACAATCAAAAGATTGACTCAAGAGTGAACGAGATATAATATCCATTACCGTCAGAACGTGGATAGAATACTCAGATGAGACATATTATTCATTACCGGCAGACCGTGAATAATATACTCGAAAGGAAAATTATCCTGAACCGGTTACTGGGTTGTTTATAGGATAAAATCCGAAGACGTGAATTGGTTTTCACTTCCAAAACACTCATCATCCAAAAGGAGGGCTTGAAAAAGCAAATCGACTTACAGGATGGACATTCGAATCCACAACGGGAAAACGAATCTTACTCAACTAGGGACACAAATCCAAAGAGTGCATGAGATATAATATCCATTACCGGCAGACCGTGGATAAGAATACTCGCATGAGATATATTATCTATTACCGTCAGAACGTAGATAATAAACTCGCATGGTAAGAAACACCAGAGATACCGGTTACTGGGTATATAATAGGTGATCTACCGAAAACGTGAATTGGTTTTCACTTCCAAAACACTCATCATCCGAAACACAAACTGGTTAAAGGATGGCTATTCGATTCTACAAAGAATACGAATCTTGCTCAGTTGGGGAAAATCAACAAAGGATTCCAACTAAAGAGCGCATGAGATATATTATTCATTACCGGCAGACCGTGAATAATACACTCGAAAGGAAAAGACACCAGAGATACCGGTTACTGGGTATATAATAGGTGACTAACCAAAAAGAGAGACAATCGATACCAAGCATACGGGTAAACGAAAGACAACTCAAAGGGATAAATTGCAAGCATCCGGCAATTATCCAACAACAAGAATATATTCGATTCCGCAAAGGGAAATAACGAATCTTACTCGACTGGGGAAACACAAAAGGTCTCGACTGAAGAGTGCATGAGATATATTATTCATTACCGGCAGACCGTGAATAATATACTCGCATGGAAGATTATCCTGAACCGGTTACTGGGTTAATAAAGGATAAATCAACCGAAAAGAAAGGCATCGGGATACCAAATTAGGTATATAATGATAACCAATCAAAAGGAGCAACAAACATTACCAACAGAAAGGTAAATGAACGGCGAACTGCTGAGGATAAATTGCAAGCATCCGGCAATTATCGACAGAAGACTAGCTGGGGATGCACTGGTAAACAACCAATGATCCGGGGAACAAATCACTAGCATACGGTGAAAAGACCCACTGGGGATAAAATTGCTAGCATACGGCAATTATCCACAAAAGACTTGCTGGGGGTATAAGTGCTGATCTGAGCAACTTATACAAGCAAAGGAAAATCATCATCAAATATTGGATGAAGACAACCACAAAAATTAGGGTTTACATCTACCGAATACGGGGTAGAAGACCAACGACTCCACGTGGGGATAGAACAAATCACAAATCCGCACGGGAAACCAAAATAGGGTTTATAACAAACCACAAACTGCTGAAGAGCAGGAAAATAGGATTTACAACTACCGGTATGAGGGTAGAAAACCAAAACTCTGGCTGGAGAATAAAAGGTGTATAACCACAAATTCTGTTAAGAAAGCCAGGAAAGATAGGACTTACAACTACCAGTTATGAGGGTAGAGGCCCAAAAACATTCCGCTGGGGAACAACCCACTGGGAAGCACAAGATTTTTGACAAATAGTCAATTCGGGAACGATCCGAAAAGACAGACTGAATCAAGACACGTCCTAATGAGGATATAACTCAAATAGGAAAATCCATCCCAATATATGTTGGGAGGAAACGGAAGAAACCGTCATCCACGAGGGTATATCTCAGTGGGGAACTGCAGAAGGAAAGACAATATTTTCTGCTTATGGGCTGACTCTATATGGAGAGATTTATAACACCCGACATCTGCTTGGGGAGATCTGTAAAGAGATCTATATCACCATAGCAGGAGACACGACAAACAAAAGATATATGGCAAGAAATGCAACATGAATATTTGAATGTTTTATGAATATGCATGAATACGCGTGATTTATGTGTGATGAATGCTGACAAAACAGACAATTCTAACACAAACAGGTTCAGGAACAACGTCCGGTATTATACTTCCAGGGGAAAAAACCAACTGGAGAGCCAATCTGCGGAGATCTATATGCTGTAAAGCAAAGATCTGCAGGTACTGCTGAAGAAGCAGCGAATCAAAAATATCAGGAAACAGTCCAATCAGGGTACAGAAAGTCACAACGGGCAAAACAGCCACCAAGACAAATCTGTAGGGGAACAAGAGAAATCCCAAAGATATCCGCAAGGGGGAGGTCCCAGTGTCAACTGAGAAACAAAAGGGTGCATAAACACGAACTGCTGTAGAAGCAAATCCACATAATTCCGCTGGGGAACAACCCACTGAGGGAGAATAATACCATCCAAATAGAATCTAACTGCATAATCAACTCTATTGGGGAAAAACTGTCAGCTACTCTCTTGGGAACAAACCACTGAGGGAGGACAGATCAAACAAATATATTCTGTAACGGACCACTCCACTTGGGAGAATACACAGCAAACTGATCACAACAAGTAGATTCTGCAATGTAAGCCACTCTACTGGGGATCACAAACAGTCAAGAAATACATCCGTTCACTGGAGGCCAAAGCCATCATCCAACCATATCGGGAGATTGAAGGAGTATTCGACAGGCGAAACTGCCACAACAAACATTCTGCAGACTAAGCTGAGGAAAAGATGATTGCAATACTGGGATGTCAACCCAAACAAACACTGAGTAGGAAAATAAATCCTGCTCTGCTGAAGAGAATAACTCTGATGGAGAGATAGCAACAATTCCACAGACGACTTCGCCGGGGAAAGGGTAAAGTACCGGGTATCAAACCACTGACTTACTGAGTCTTCAAAAGAAAACGAACGTGCTGAGGAAACAGACAAATCCTGCTGGCGCACTGCATGGGGAGAAAAGCGGTAACAACTCCACTTGCAGCCCTGGTGGGGATGTTAATAACAGTCTCTACTCGCGACTCCGAGGGGAGTATCAATCAATCAGTTATACTCATGACTGTTGAGGAGACAAATAAAGTCTGGGGATATACGACCCACTGGAGAAAGTGACGGGGCACCAAGGTGACAAACCATCAACCGCCGCAACTTCTCAAGAAAAACACCCATGCTAGGGGAAAACTGCTGCTGGAGAGTACGAAGCCTTCAGCAACAAATTACTTGCGACTGTACTGGGGAACAACCCCAACAACAAATCTGCTCGAGGAACAACCTCAACCGAGATCTGAAGAAAGAAGATACCACCAAACCAGGAATATGAACCAATGTCTTACCTGTTGGGAATCATGCCACCCTCGGGAGAGCACTGAGATATTCTTGAGTGTCCTTTCAATCTTGTGAATGTTCACTTTGTTAAAACAAAAATTTTGAAAAAATTGATTTGTTTAAAACAATGACATTTTATCAATTTAAAACATGCAAAACATTTGTTGAATTGAAACAAATAAGAGTGCAAATAATTGGATAAAAAGCTCAAATTGATTTGATAGAATGGTAGTCCGCAAATGGCAAGACTCCATAGATCTGTACAAATTTGAAATCAGTGATATATATTGGAAGAGGGCTACATTGAACATAATGATCCTTTCTCCACCAATTTGAATCTTGATGTATCCGAAGCTTCAGTTGACGACGAATCGAGAATCTTCTGACGAAATGACAACTGATGAACCAGAAAGTCTTGTCAGGATGCAGTTACTTGCCAAATCCCTAATTTTTGCCCAGATTGCCCCAGAGTGAGGTACTCAATCTAGCGGGATGCAAATATATCTCTTTTTTTTCAAGTCTCTAATTTTTGCCTGGATTACCCTTGCGGGTTCTCCACCGAGACGCTCATTTTTGCCTAAGCCGCCCTTTCGGGTTTTCAACTTAGCGAGCTATTCTGTTTTTTTTTCATTCTTTTTTCATTTGCATATACTTTTTTTCTTTAGGCAAAGTATCTCTTAACTGCATCTGAATTCACAGGACGAGTGAAATCCTCCCCATCCATTGTTGTAAGCATCAAAGCTCCGCCTGAAAAGGCTCTCTTAACAACATATGGACCCTCATAGTTTGGAGTCCACTTGCCCCTGGAATCGGGCGTGAAAGACAAAACTTTCTTGAGCACAAGGTCACCTTCTCGGAACACGCGAGGCTTGACCTTCTTGTCGAATGCTTTCTTCATTCTCTGCTGATACAACTGACCATGGCACATGGCAGTCAATCTCTTCTCTTCAATCAAATTCAGCTGGTCATAACGACTCTGAATCCATTCAGCATCTGTCAACTAGGGACTTGAGGGTATACTTTTTCTTTTTTCCTTGGAAAAATCTTGAAAAATTTTTCCTGCTTTTTGATTTTTTTTTCTTATTTTTCACCCTCTTTCTTTCTTTTTTCTTCTTTTTTTTTTTTTTTTTTTTTTTTTTTTTTTTTTTTTTTTTTTTTTTTAATGCCCCAGTTTGACTGTTTTGCTGATTCTCATGATACAGCTGAATGAGCTTCTCTGGTGCTCAAGAAGGTGGGTAATCTCGTCAGGAATCCCCTTCAACATCATCTTCCTCTGCCTCAGATACAAGGACTTCAAGATTGGGAGATGGCGTTGGATCATTATGTTCAATGGGTTTTGAAATCCCTGCATAATGACTCTGGATAATGAAAAGCATTTGAATTTAACAAGCAAATCATTTATGCAGATGAAAAAAAATGTTGTTTTATTGTTTTTCAGGGTTTTTTGTGATCACTGATTTCATGCAAAAAGCAAAAAGTGAAAACAAAGGAAAAACAAATGTTTGACAATGCAAAAATTGAATGAAAATATCATTGTATATATGCTTTGCCAACAATGTCATCACTTCTCCTTTTGGCATGGGAGAAGGGTTTTGCACAAAGTGAACAAATCACGCTGACTTATGAATGACCGTAGGAACATCCACAGCGACCCAATTGTGGCAGACACCACCAGGTATGATGAAATTGTTCAGATCTTCTGCATCTTCCAAGATAGCAGTAGCCTCTTCTTCTTCAGGCTGATCCGCATGGGTGAATCCTCCACTTGCGAACAATCCTTGCTCCTTAAGTGCCCCAGAACAGTAGCCAATGCTAGCCCGGGATTGGTTAATCAGGAATAAATCCATCAACAGTAATAAATCCACCAACAGGAATAAATCCATCAGCAGGAATAAATCCATCAGCAGGAATAAATCCATCAAAAGCACTTAGGCTGGCAAAATCCTCTCTGAATTCACAATTCTCTTGCTCAGGATGATCCATCAATCTGGCAGAGTTGGCTTTAGTATAATACCGGCAAAGTGCGTCTTCAAAATAAATGAAGATCGCAGGGTCAGACCACTGGACTGGAGACCGGAACGAAACACCTGTTTATGCAAATGATGCATGAAGTGTTTATGCATATGCTTGTTTTTTATCAAAGGAACCCGAGGGTTTTATTTGCAAACTTTGAAATATTTAAGCATTTTGATCTTACATGAGAATATCTCATCAAATATATCAGGTGAAAAAATTTTTCCGGTTTTTTCATGTTTTGAAAATTTTTGCAAATAAACTCCTTTGAGTTCCTTGAAAATTTTCTCTTTTCTGATGATATGAATGCGGATGAATGCGTGAATGCATGAATGCAACAATCACACTCAAGGATCAAGCAAAGCACGCCAAACAAAGGTCGTGGGAAAGCTCTATGTATCCCTAATATCAATCATCCATTTTGGTGGATTTAGGTTTTCACCTTATCGACACCCAAGTTCCATTGATATTAACGGTACATGAACCGGTTCAGACATTCTTAATATCAACCAGCCGCTTTGGTGGATTTTTGGTTTTACACCTGATCCGGGATCCATTGATATTAACAATGTTTGAACGACTCAACCACGAATCACGGGTTTGTTGAGAGTCACGAGCATGGGGTCTCGGTTAAGAACCACCCAAAGGGAGTGTACTAGGGTTTAAACCTGCCAGACATGTTCTATCAGAGGTTCCCATAATCATCGTTCCATCTTTCGAATATTATCGGAGGAACGAATACTCGTATTCCAAGAATATTCTCAAGAGAAACTCTTATGAGTGTAGTATCGCGTAACAATCGTATCAGAACTGACATCTGAACGACCTCCGCACTACGGTCCTAAAAATAGGCCATGATGGGTTTGGTAAACTAAGGTCCTTGGCTTCTGCGGAACATGATTGAAAGAATAATGTCTATCCACAAATAACTTGCGTGACATTATTAGTTCAACATGACCTCCACCAAGTGAATGGACTCGCAAGTCAACTGGCTAAGGACTACTCCACACCAGTCGACAAGACTATGCCATTCTCCTATCCTAGAGTGCACTCGAGTTCGGGTATAGAACTCATCTCACAGATCACCAAAGCAAACAGCAAATGTATATCAAGCAATTCACACATTACAATCAATACATTCATCCCAAATTGTACAAAAATATGTCAGATAAAGAATAACAATATAGCACAACAAGGGTGAAAAGTAGGCAATACCACCAAGGATTCTGGTGAGAGACTCCCCAGCAGAGTCGCCACTTTTCTGTAGCGGTGTATTCGTCGCTGTATGATCTATCGATTAAACCATAAGCTATGAGATACATTGAAATTTTCGAGTCGCCACCGCACTTTTATTTATCCAAAGGATTGGCTAAAAAGCGAACAAAAGCCTAAGAAGTTTTACACGTAGAAAACTAATGAAAAGATCAGAGATTCTGGGTAAGGGGTAAATTACGCAATGGGAAGGTGTTAGGCACCCATCACGTCCTAGGTACTCCTAGGGAGCCCTTTTCACACTTGTTGTAAAATATTGTTATTTGTTATGACATAAGGATTGTGCAAACATGATTGGGATGGTGAGAAAAGAATATACAAGTTTTTATTTGTTATTGGGTTCGAACGGATGAACCCGTTGCCTACGTACCTTCCATCAAAGGTAAGGATCAGAACGCCGTAGTTCGGCTAAAAGATTTCCAAAAGTTGGTGGATTCAGTTTTAAACACAAGCACTGAGGCTTTTCATTATCAATGGGAGAACACTCGACCAAAAACAACATCCACCATGTGAGGATAGCTTCGACGTACTAGAGGGGTTAGCCCTGTTTGAAGTACGGAAGTCTTACTGTCGACTCACTAAGGATAGGCAAGATTTACATCAACCACAAAGATAATTGAAGCCTATGGCTAATGCATGAAAAGATTAATGGACAAAGCCAAAACAAGTGAATGAGTGAAGTTAATTGATTGTGATTATGAAAAATGGAGTCAAGGTATAATTAAGGTTAATTCAAAGAAGTATTATGAAATGAGTTTGAAAAAGGTCAAGGACTTGAGTCCAGGTTTTTAGTTAGAAAAACATGAAGATGTTTGCACAACACTTATGTCAAATTTGAAAGATAGAGTGTGAAAAGTCTTAGGACATAATGGATAGTGAATGGATGAAGGATGGATAGTAAAACTTCTTAGAAGGTTCACTTCTTGAGATCATATAGCAGATGATTCAAGTGTGTCCTTTGGAATAGCAATTAATAATAACAAACAAGCAAAGCAAGCAAAAGCGGATATCGGATGCCAATCAATGGTCTTATACCAATCTCCTAAAACGAAATGGGATATCAGATGCCACTCAATGGTCTTACACTAATCTCCACAGGCAACGAAATAAAAGCGGATACCGGATACCAATAGATGGATTTACACCAGTCTCCTAAAACAGAACAGGATATCAGATGCCACTCAATGGACTTACACCAATCTCCTCAGAAGAAAACAAAGATGAAACAGGGAAGTCAACTGCCAATTTATCTGGACTTAGGTTAATTCCACAGTATGGTCCTAGGAAATCCAATGCCACATCACTGGGACTTACAATGGATCCTCACATACAAGAAACAAAAGCAACAATATGATCACAGGAATGCAAATGCCAACTTACAGGGACTTACAATTGCAACCTCTCACACAAACAGATAAACAACTATGATCACAGGAAAGCAGACGCCAACTTACAGGGACTTATAACTGCAACCTCACATACAACATCAAACAGATCAAATTATGATCACAGGATAACAGATGCCAACTCACAGGGACTTATAACTGTATCCTCACATACACACAGATAAACAGAAGATATGAGTGACCAATGAGGTCTTACACTCTATCCTTCCATATCACAGGAGCAAATGCCAAAGCAATGGACTTACAATTGTCCTCAATGGGCAAACAACAATGATAGCATCACAAAACAAATGAGATGATCATGCATTAATGGCAATTGATGGTGAAGATAAATGCATAGCATATAAGCAAGCAAGTGCATACGAAGCAATCAATCAGTCAATGAATATCAAACAGCACACTCTATAGCCAAACAATGGGGGCTCACACAAGAGGGTTTGACTTTGAAAGTCCACTGTAATGGGTGAAGGTCGCTCTTAACCTGGCCATTGAGGGGCTCAGGTGAAGCAGATGAATAGGAAATGAGGGGTGTGCCTCATTGCTTCAATCTCATATCAGAGAGAGCATATAAGAAAGTGTGGGAGTTCAGAAAGTAGGAACTCTCTCCACATTATTGACTCTATAGATCTTGGGTATTTATCTCAATGCTTCAACCATGTAATGGGAGCAAAGAGAGGACACACTGAATAGTGGGGGATAGATTGCTTATCCCTACCTTCCACCAATTGCCTTACTTGAAGGACTTTTCCTGCTTAGGACAAAATTAAACACACACAGGCATTGCCTCTTAAGGAGGGCTTCAGACAGTTTGCCCGGTCAAATAACAGACCGGGTCTCCAGACTACATGAAGAAGAAGGGTTTATACCTCAAAGCAAATGCTAAATAGCAAAGCAAGCAAGTTCAAAGAACTTAGGCAACTAAAGTACCTGAAAAAAGTCAAACCATCATTAAACAGCTCAACAGTCAAAATCAGAAGCAAATGGATAAACAAAAGTCAACCACAGAGGGATCAATTGTACAAGGCACAAAGACTCAAGCATATGAATCACCTAAAAAACAAGTGTTAGCACAAAACAAACCAACTCAATCAAAATTGAAAGGTCTTTGGGGCATTGGTGCTCAACCTGAAACAGATGAACTCAACATAAGCTTAGAAGACCACTAGGGCTAGCCTAGGGTCAATGATGAAAGGAAAAGTCAAGGCAGCCAGAAAAAAGTCAACCCAAACCAAGTTTAAACATTCAAGAAGCATTCTCAATTGGATTCAAACTTATATCATGCATCATGGTCATTTCATATGCAAAAGGATGCAAAGCATGGCAAGAGAAGCATACAAAAGTCAACAGCAAAGACTTCATTCAAAAGTCAACTCAAACATTCTCAAAAATTATGAAATAAATCACACTCAATCCTAACATCTAACATGGTATACATGTCAAATTTCATGGCATTTGGATGAGAGGAAGGCAGTCAAGTAAAATCATGAAGTCAAACCAAATTCAAGTAAGCATGGTGAAAGTCAACAAACATGGGTCAACTTCAAAAAATCATATCAATTTGAAAACAAACGAGAAATGAATGAGATTAACACCAATGCAAAGCTTGAGATGTCTAGTTATCACATATGAAATTTCATGGTCATACAATAAGATTTGAGAATTTCACAAAAGATTTGGCAAGGCATAGCACAAAAAGTCAACAAATGACCAAATATGGAATGAAATTCTCAATCAAATGGAAAACAGCAAGATTAATTCCAAGAAAATTCATACATGAACTAGACATGCAAGGGATCATTCATGCAAAATTTAGAGTCAATTGGATAAGAGGAAGCATGTGAACAAAAATTGGGAAAATGCATGATCATGGTATAGCACCAAATTCAACACATAACTTCAAAAAATCATAACTCTCAAATCACAAATGATAAATGCACAAACTTTATATGGAAATGAAGATCAATGTGTCTAGTTTCACCGCAAAAAATTTCAAACTCATTGAATGCAACATGAGAATTTCACAATTGAAATGGCAAAGGGTGTCATTTATGCATACATGTTGGGAAAATAATTATCAATTAAAATCCAACCGATGGAAAAATAATTAAATTCACAATTAAATGAAGGACACATTCATGAATATGAGGAAAAAATTTCAAGATTTTTGGAATAAAAATGAATGAGAAATTAATTTGTGAAGTTGGATGATAAATTGGTGCAAGCATGAGCAAAAGGCATGAACTAGTGGTCAACAAAGGTCAACGCAGTGGCACAAGCGTAAATAACGCATCACTTATCAATGCTGTGCGTTTTGGCAAAGGGAAATGAAATGTTTTGATTAGCTCCCAGCCAATAAAACAGTGGACACGGCCAATGAACGAATTTTCTGAGTTTAAGACATAAACCCTAGGGTTTCTACAGCCAGGCAATTGTTCAGCTTATCTTTCAGCAATCCAACAGACAAAATCAACTAACAGCATCATGCAACATTCAGTGTTCATCATCAAAGCATCAACCATAAAACAAAACAACATAACATCATTACTAAATAACATCAGCTAACAACCAAACCAACACAAACATCATGAAAAATTCTGGAAAAGATGTCGGGTTTCAAAACTGCATCAAGTTCATGGTGTCTTCAAGCAAGCATCAACAACATCAAGCAACATGATTTGACCAAGCATACAACAGCATAGTATTATCAATCAAATAAACACAACTCATGAACACCACCCTCATGCATCACCAAACAACAACAGCATAAATATACTCATGAGATTTTCTAGGCAACTTAAGGTTTAAACACACAGCAACATTCATTCATCATTCTTCATCATACATAGTCATCAAGCAAACAGCAGGAAAACTTCTGGAAATTAATCTTAGAGTTTCCAAAACAACACAGCAGCAACAACAGTACATAACAGAACCAACATAACAGCAGCAGGGTTCATTTTACCATTCAATGTTCATCATCATAAAACCAGTCATGAACAACCCAACATAACAGAAGCAACAATGATCAAGCATGGCCATGAAGCATCATTATTAAACAACATTTAGCTAACAACAGAACCAACACAACCATGGGAATTCAAAACTGCAGCAAGGTTTCACAACAGCAATGATCATCAAAAAACAACAGCATGGCATATAAATGTTCATCAATCATCATCATTCGACCAACATTTCAAAAGTAAGGTAACAGTATTCAACTGGCATACTAACACAAACAGAACATGAATCAATATGAATTTCTGAGCATGTTCAAGGTTGCGATGACAGCAGGGTATTAACAGCATGGTTAAGCATCATTCAATATTTGTCAAAACTGCAGCAGGACTTTAGCAGCATGGTATGATGTGTTCATTAGCATCCAAACAAAACAGACAACAGCATAGTAATGGTATGGCAAAATCATTCAGCAACATTTATCAACCATGAACAAAATAAACCTAACCAGCCTCAATGCTCATGCAATAACTGACATCAACTAACATCAAAATGACTTAGCACAAACATACATCAGCATGGATTTAGCAAGCAGTCAATAGCAACTTCCATCATTATGAACTCATTCAAAAAAAATAAGCATCAAGCAAGCAGCATGGCACTCATGTATTCATCATCGATTTGCATTCAAAAACCAATCATGAACAACAGCATACATCATACTCATGAGATTTCTTGGCAGGTTTTAGGGTTAGAATAGCAGTAAGCAACATCATGAGCCAAACATCAACCAGTATTAACAAATAATCATGGCCTGGCATAGTGAGTTTCAAGCAACATGTAACAAATAGCAAACCACACAACATGAATTGGAGTTCTGGAACATAGTATAAGGGTTTATCACAACAGGATATTCATCATCACTATGAACTTGAAAAAAATGGACATGCCCAGAACAGCAAATTAAGCACAGCAATAGCATTAGCAGACCTTAAATAACAAAATTCCAACCATGATTGTTACTGAACCCACCACAAATGAGTAAATCGATGGAAAATAGATTTGTATGCAAAAATAAAAACTCAGATTTCTCCCTCATGTCACAACCATTTCCTTCGAAACAAATTGCATTGAAACTAGCATACCAAGACCTTTCATAAACATAACATAGCAAGGCATATGAGGGAGGTCGATAACTTACTTGGTTTGGAAGAAATCGTAGCAACAGTTATGTATTGATGGAATAAGGTGCAAACAGGTGATGCTTATGCTTTGTAGTGAAGGATGTTGAAGCTTTTCTAGCTCGAGAACACTTGGAGCTCTTCAAATCTCATCTTGCCATTAAAGGTCCTTTGTAAAACAGAGCTTGAAAATGTTGGTCCAGCTAGGATTTTTCAATTGGAAAGCAGTCTACAATGATGATGGATGATGAGGAAAGCCAAGAAAGCTCGAGGGTTTACAGCTTTTTGCAGAAAATCTCAGTCAAGCAAAAATGCAAGATGAGAGAGTAAGAGTATTTTTTTTTCTGTATGGCTGCCAAAAACTAGGGTTGGAATCAGAAAATGAAAGCTTAAATACCATCTGTTTAGCATCACTTAATCCAATGGTAAGTTGGTTTTTGCTTAATGATGCATTTTGCCTTTTTGCTAATTATGGAACAAGTGGAAAATGGGGTGTGTTTGTCTGCTTGAGTGGGCTTGGACAGACTGCAAATGACCAAACAAAATGCTGTTTGTGGTCTGCTGCAGCATGCTGTACCTTGCTTTGCTTATGTACTTCTATTTGCAACAAATGCCAAATTTGCATTTTGATTCAAAATGATGTGAAAATGGTGGTATGATGATGGTTTTGGAATTGGAACAAGTCACAAATGTGATATGGAACATTTCCCAATTGACCAAATCAAGAAAAAGTCAAAAACTCAAAAAGTCAAAGTTTGGTCAAACTTTGAATTTAAATGAAAAAGGTCCAAAAATGCCATTTTGAATGGTAAGGTTTTAGGTCATGAAATTATATTTTTGGAAAGAGGATGAAAATGTGGTTTGTAGGAAAAAACCCCACCAAATTTGGCCTTATGGTTTGGGAGATATGGCTTGTTGAAGTTCAAAAATTGGTGAAAATGATTTGATCATATCTTGACAACCACACATGGGATTTGGGTGTTCTTGGACTTTTTGAAAATGGGAGAACAAGATCTTCAACTTTCATGTTGGGCAAAAATTCATTTGAAGCTTGTATCATGATGTAAGTTTGAGATCAAGAAGTTTCCATTTTTGGCAGTTGAAATTACAGGTCCACTTGCTATTTCTGGAAAATTTCTGATTGATTTGATTTTCTTCCGTGATGGGGTTGAACATGATAGATGAGGCTTATACAAGCATGAATGAACTCCTTCAAATCAATTCTATCCATCAAATCTCTGATTAAATCAACAGTTGACCAAGTTTGACTTTTCTAGGGTTTTGGACTGACTGGAGCATTTCTGATGAATTCCAAACCCTAAATCCTTGAGAACTTGACTTCAAATGATGTCTCAAGATGTATGAACTTTTGATTGTTGATCATGGTGCCCAAATTCTGCAAGAATGGCCACCATCCATTGCTTTGACTGACCAATGACTGACTTTGACCTAACTGCTGATGATTGCTTCAACTGCAAGCAAAAAGGTTAGACTGACAATATTTTTGCACTTTTTGAATGATAAACATATGAAAGCAAAGATATACAAATGCAAAGTATGCTTGGTGATCAAGAAACAAACCCACAAGGCAATCTATCCACTAAGAGGAAAGCAAAGGCATGCATTGATCCTTGAGGTTATGATATGAATGATATGGGCCATGAGGGATCTTAGGGCCCAAAATTGGGGTCTTACAGCAATCATTAATGCACACATAAATGCAAACAATAAATAAATGAATGCAATAAATAACAGCAAACAGCAACCAAAACCCTAACCTAGAGAGCGCTAGGAGAGACTCGCTTGGGGAAGATGGACCAGCAAGAGGTCAACTTCTCTATTGTTCCCAGCAGAGTCGCCAGCTGTCGCATTACGCGAAAAACCGGCGGGAAAACGAAACAACAGAGCCGCCACCGTGCGTTATTTATCCCAAAGGAGGGAAAGGAAACGCTCGAAGTAAACTTGGAAAGGACATGGTCTCGCGACCAAAGAGAATGGGATCGGGAGTCGGTTATGCGAAGGGAAGGTATTAGCACCCCTACGCATCCGTCGTACTCGACGGGATCCACGCACAAAAGGAAGGATAAAGGTTGCTAAACACGCTGCTCAAACATCACACAAGGCTGGAAAGAGACACAGGAAAGACAAAAGAAACTAACTCGGCAGGATATCGCATCCTGGGCCTATGTAGTCTATCAGGCACAGACATCAGAGTCGACGTTGTTAAGGACAGGGGGAAACGTGCTCGCTAGGATGTCGCATCCTATGCATACGTATCTTCTCGGACTAAAGAAGAATCAGAGCACTCGTAGCTCGGCTAATGCACGCCAAACAAAACCACACAGGAAACCGACTGCCAATCGCTGGACTTACGTCAGACTCCACACAAACAGGCAAACATGGAAACCGAATGCCAATCGCTGGACTTACATCAGACTCCGAACCAACAAACACACACAGGAAACCAACTGCCAATCGCTGGACTTATGTCAGACTCCAACAAAGAAAATGGAAACCGAATGCCAATCGCTGGACTTACATCAGACTCCAACCAGAAAAGGAGAAACAACTCACACAAACAAAACAAAAGGGCGCCCGGAGAGATCTTCTCATCTCCTGCCTACGTACCTCATCTGGTATGAGGATCAGGGCGACGTAGTTCCCCTACGCAGGGACAAAGGACTAGCCTAACCAGATACAAAGGGAGACACAACTAGGGAGACTACGACTCGAGCCTAGATGTTATCATGCATATCATCCCTAAGTTAAGGTTGCTATCTAACTTGCACAGGGAGCAAGCTATCCTAAACAGCACAGTCAAAGCAAACAATCACAAATAGCACACACTATATACACACAAAGTGGGCTCACACAAGGGTTAGGCTGTGAAACACAAGCCAACTGGAATCGGATGATGTTAGCTCTTAACCCTAACATTGAGAGTTAGGGTGAAGCAGATGAAATAGGAAGTGAGGGGTGTGCCTCACAGCTCTTATCCCTGGCCTGGGAGAGCTTTAGACAGATGAAAGTGTGGGTTCAGAAAGTTGGAACCCTTCTACACATATGACTGACTCAACAAAAGATCTTGGGTTACTGTCCACAATGCATCAACACAAGGTGTGTGAGCAAAGGGATGACTCAACTGAATAGCAGGAGATGGATTGCACATCTCTTTTATCTGCTAATTGCCTCATAGAGGTCTTTTCCTGCTTGACACAAACATAAACAAACACAAGCATTGCCTCTTAAGGAGGACTTCAGACAGGTGTCTAACCAAATAACAGGCCAGGTCTTCCAGACTACATGGAGTCAGAGACACTATACCTCAATGATCAAGCTATCAAGCAAAGCAAAAGCAAGTTCACAATGAACTATAGCAACTAAGGTACCTGAAAACAATCTAACACAATCAGTATACAATCCAAAAGTCAAACAGACAACAGACAGTCAACTGTACACAAGCAATGCATCGAGCAAAGCAATTGCTCAACTCAAAAGAGCTAATCCACCTACAAAACAACTTAATGTTAATCAACATCAATCAACTATCAATCCAAATGAGCAAATGAATCAAACTCCTCAAGGCCATATGCTTCTTGTCCTGAAAACACAACTCAAACATAAGCACTAACCACTAGGACAAGGCCTAGGGTCAAAGGGGGAGAAATAATTCAAAACATAACATGAAAATTGGCATGAATCAAGTTTAATCAATTAAGAACATCATCCAAGTGGTCTCATATCCATATCATCAACCAATTTCATTTCACAAAGCACATAAGGCAAAGCATGCAATTTATAAGCTCATTGAAGAAAACAGAATGAACCAATCCACATCAACTCAAACATAATTCAATAAATCCCAAGAAAAATCATGGATAAACAGCATCCATCACATGATCATCATACCAAAAATCAAGTCATTTGGATAAGTGGAAGCATGGCAAATAAATTCCATAAGGCAACGTATGCACAAACAAGCTCAAATGAGTCACAAAATGGTACATCAACTTCACACAAGCATAAAACAGAATCCACACATGATAAAAACATCCAATCAAAGCCACAATAAACTTCAAAGTGTCTAGAATCCATGTGCAAATTTCAGGTTCATATGATAAACATCAAGCATTTCACAAATCATTTAAATTCATGACTATCCAAAAGTCCACAAATGACAAGCCAGAAAGGAAAATCTCAAACAAATCCAAAATGCATCCAAAAATTCCATAAAAATTCACAAGCCATCCTAACATCCAGAAGTAGCATCATGCGAAAAATCATATCAATTGGCATTGAGTTGGCATGGTAAATAAAATCAACAAGTCAAGCAAGCAAAGGCGTGACACATATTGTCACACCTACATTCAACAGATCATATCGCATCAACCAGAAATGGGAAAATGCAAACTTTATACCAAAATAACCATTAGGATGTCTATTTTAAGCACACAAAATTTCAAGAGTGTTGGATAAAATCTCATCATTTCACAATCAAAATGGCAAGGCATGTCAAGAAAACACATGTATACACAATCCCTAGCCAAAATTAAAATCCATACGTGCACAATTTCTGGAAAAATCATCAAAAAATAGTAGACATCATGAGGAACATCAGGCAAAAAACTCAGGTCAATTGGACAATTATTCATGGAGATATGGATTTTTGAATGAATGGAAAAAATAAAAAAAACATGAGAGCATGTACATGAAATGGCATGGTGGTCAAAGAATAAAATGCAAAGCGCTTATGTGAAATTGCTTCAGGCAAGTATCAAACTGGCCAACAATTTGAACCAAGGCGCGCTTCCAATGAAACTCACCGTTTCATTAAAGCTGATGTGGCAGCGCCAATCAGTCTGGACCAATCATCACGCCATGTAATGTCCACGCGTACCAATACATGAGCGGAAACACTAAAACACATGCAAACGGGCGAGGCAAAGATCTAACACGTTCCTGGACTCAAAACCCTAAATGTTCTTCATGTTCATACACATTCATCACAAAATTTCCAGGTCAAGAACATTTGTCACAGAAATTCACAAACAATACACCATTGCACTCGTCTTTGCACGTACATCAACAATCTAAACTCAATTTATCCTAATTCTCACTAACATGAACGGATCAAACAGAATAAGATTCACACATCAAACTTATATTCAACATAACTTATTCATTTCTGGATGAAAATCAACGAGACAAAGCTCAGCATACTCCGGGATCAAAGATCTACAAAATGCATATCATGATTTAAAGAATTACAAGATTTGAATCCTAACCTTCAAAGAGATGCAGAACTGAAATTAGTGTTTTCAAGCCTTGCAAGGTAGCAACAAATGATCCTATGCTCTTGAATGAGTGAATGGAAGAAGGATTTGATGTTAATCTTGCACGATTTTGCTGGAATCTTCACTTGCCATTAATGATGCAACCTTCAACAGTCCTTGATTCAGCTCGAAATCCTTGAATCTTTGCTTCCAAAATCTTCAATTACACTTGTGGATGATGAATCGAGCAAGAACAATGCAAGGTTTCAGAAGAATTTTGAAGAAAAATTGAGAGGAAAAAATTGTGAAGAAGAAGCAAATAGATCTAGATCTGAACCAAAATGAATGTTCACCAGGTTTTCTGTTAGGATTATCTTTATATATGGTGGACTAATGATTCTCCTAATCACAATTAACCAAATGCAATTAGATTAAGTGAAATGCAAGTGTTTTGGCAAATTGGTCAATTCACCCTATATGCATGTAAATGAATGCTACAGTGCACGAACTCTGTGCCAAATCCACATGAAATGCTGTTTTGAAGCCAAGGCAAGTGCAAAAGTGTAAAGCCAATGCCTATTTTTCAAATTAGATTTTTCCCTCCAAATTGCAAATGAAAAATGCCAAAATTTTGTAATGGAGATGCATGGTTTTTGATGTATCTTTTGGATAGCTCATGTCAAGATAAGAATGTTACAAAAAATCCCACTTCAATTGGCCTTTTGGTGTGAAAGTTATCCCCTTTTGAACTTCAAAATTCCTTGGCAAAGATTGATCCATAACTTTTCAACCATACATGAGAAATTCATGCTCTTGGACTTTTTGAAAATGGGAGAACAAGATCTTCAACTTTCATGTTGGACAAAATTTCATATGAAGCTTTCTTGAGGATGTAAACTTGAGGAGAAAACCTTTCCATTTTTGGCAATTTCAAATTACAGGTCACTTACTATTTTTGAAAACTTTTCATCTGACCTCAAATTCTTCATTGTTGATGTTTGTAATGTCAAATGAGACTTGTATGGACATGAATGAGGCCTTTCTAACCATCTCCCACCTTCCAATCCATGATTTCATGCACAGTTGACTTTGGTTGACTTTCTAGGGTTTCAGATGAATTGCATCTTGACTGATGATCTTTGAGCATCCAATCTTTGGCCAAACCACTTCAAAATGATCCCTAGGTCATAAGAACTCAATGAACCAACCCTAGGGCTTTACTTCCATAGGAAATGCACTTGCTTGCTTGCACAACTAGATCTCCTGACCAGTCTTGACTGTTGACTTGCACTTGGGCAATGGACAATGCAATGTTATGCAGTGGACCATGCAATGCTAATGACCTAAAATGAAAATGTATGCACAAAATGGGAGGTGCAAATTTGAGGTGCTACACCAGCTGATAGATTCAGTTCCCTGGTGGAGTGTTTGATCCCTAGTGGAACTTCTATCTCCCCCAGCCGAGTTGGTTGATTTAGATACCCTGTGATGTATCCTTGTCCCCAACAGAGTTTCAGCCTTCCCCAACGGAGTTTGTATATCCCTAGTGAAGTTTGTATCTCCTCAGCAGGGTTGATCTTGAGAGATTGGTTTATCTTCCCTAGTAGATTGCATTTGCTCCCAATCAGAGTTTCCTCCTGGTTTCTGAGCGGCTTTTGTTGATTGTGTTCTCTGTAGTGTTGTCTCCTATTTTTATGGTGTTGACCTAAAATTCCCCATAGATTGGATGTTATATCCTCGATAGATCTCTTCTTTCCCCAGCTAGGGTGAGCCCTTGAAATGTTGCTCTAACTGTTCTCCGGCAGTTGTCTCCATATTTTGTGGATTGACCGAGGATTGTACCGGTGATTCAATTCCTTTGCGACACCTCTGTATCCTTTGTGATCTTTTTGCCACCATAATCATCATATATATATATATATATATATATATATATATATATATATATATACATATACATTCAGATAATTTCATGATTTGCATATCTCTCATCTTCATTTGCTTGAGATTCTCATTCACTATTATGGCGGTACTTTATCCCCATACCAAATCTAGTGTCTGTCCTCCCTCAAATTGTAGAATGTCAGCCCCTTAAGCAAAAAAACTTTAACCTTTCTCCATTTCCCCACTGAGTTTGTTTCCTCGTGGATGATTGTTATTTCAGTTTCCTCTCCAGTGGATGTTCTGGATGTAATTACTCCCCTTGAGTTATGTCCTCATTGGGATGAGTCTTGATTGACCGTTTTCTTTCTAGCTCTTACCTAGATAGATGTTTTGGTCCCCTAAGAGTCTATTACCTAGTAACTGGTAATAATCTTCTTAGTTTGCAGTTTGATACTTCTTGCCTAATACCCGACAAAAGTACCCTTTTTCTCCCCAGTGGAGTCCCCTGGAAGTATATCCTTGATATGTTCATCCTAACCGGTGACAAATATCTTTCTTTTCCCTTGCAGGAGTCTATCCTTGATATGTTCACTTTAACCAGTGACGGATTTTCTCTTCTTTGGTATTCTATCCAGTAACTAGTAGATGTAATCCCTATTTTTTGCTCCCCTTTTGAAAGTCTATCCTTGATATATTCATCTTAACCAGTGACAAATTTTCTCTATGTTGGTCTCCTACCCAGTAACTGGTAGTTGTAAATCCTACTTTGTCCCCTCGCAGAGTTAATCCTTGATATGTTCATCCTAACCGGTGACGGATTTTCTCTCCGACGGTTTTCTATCCAGATTTTGATAGATGTAATTACTACCCTTTTTTTAGTTGGTATATCCTTGATATATTCATCCTAACCGATGACAGATTTTCTTCCCTGTTGAGTTTATCCTTGATATGTTCATCCAAACCGATGACGGATATTCTCATCCTTGGTCTTCTGCCCAGTAACTGGTAGTTGTAAATCCTATTTTTCTGAAGTTTATCCCCAGCCAGGCTATTCTTAACTAGTAACCGGTAATGAATACTCCCTCCTGACATTTCCTCAGCGAGTCATCCTTGATATAGTCATCCTAACCGATGACGGATGTTCTCTTTGTCAGATCTTTATTATCTCCTTACCCAGTAATAAGTAGTAGATAATAAATTTCTGCTTCTCCTGTGTTGAAGTTTATTTCTTCCCCAGTTGAGTTGAGTGCGCATTTCCTTAGTGAATTCATCTTCTAAAGGAGAAGGGTGATCCAAAACGCAGCGGAATTTAAAATTTCTCCTTTAATGATCCTTACGAATGGGCATGATCAGTTATAGAATCGTTACCTCTTGTGGCGATTATAACCTTTGATACAGATCTACGGAGCGATCACGAACGTTGAACGATGACAACACCTCTACTCAGTCCACACGAACGGATTCCTTCAATCTCAGTGCTAGCTGCTACGAATGAAGGCTTTGAGTGAGAGAGATAGAGAGAGAAACGAAATTGCAACTGCAACTATGCTTCTACACAAGGGTTCTATTTATAGAACCACTTGTGTGGGCTGCAAGCTAAAAAGCCCACTCAAGTGTATATGGCCCATATCTTATAATATGCCAAAATCACTTAAGCGCGTGGTACCTTACCATATTTCGTATTCTACTTAAGTACATTGTACCTTACGATGTTCTATAATTCACTTAAGGGCACTGTACATTACGGTATTCCTTAGTTACTCTATCTCTCATCAATCCGTCATTTGTGTGTGACCCTATAGGTTTTCGCGGCATTGACAATTATATTAAATCACGTATTTAACATAATAAACAGTGAGCGGTATCTAGCAACACATCAGTACTACCCAAGACACGAAAATGTCATGTGATCTGACAAATCCTTCTGTGATAATATTTATGTGTACAATTACCCTTTTGCCCTTATATCTATATTGACCACAAGGCATAGACCATGTCATCCTTGTCCAGTTAAATATTGGGCCCATAGACATTTATCCTGTTACGCAGGATGGGCAAATTCCATCTAGGTCACTCATGTCCCTTAGCATGCTTTGTGGAGTACCCATCAACTGTCTTTATGGTCATCCAATTACGGACAATGTTTGATCAGCAATAAGGCACTCGACTCTACATCTAGGGTCCATAGTGGTTTCAGGTCGAAGGGTGGTATACACCATTATCACCATGAGAATAACTTATGACACTTTGCATAACATTCTATATAGTATTCTCATAGCGGGTCAATCCAGTATAAATATTACTCTTAATATTCATACCTATGTTTAAGACTTGATAACTCTTTATCCATGATCCATGATATGTGATCATCAATCTATAAACATAATAGTCTTCATGCTTTAATGTTATCCCACTTCATAATAAAGGTTGACTATGGATAGTTTAAGAATTGTGTCCTTATGTTTAATGTGATCTCATGATTAAGTCAAACTCGATACATTAAACAGACTAGCTATTCTAGGGACTTTATTAAACAAACGTAATAAAGAAAAAGCCCTTTTTATTATTAATGAATAATTTGATACAAGTACCAAAAGAATTGGCCTCTAGGGCTTACACCAACATTTTCTCCTACGCGAGTTGAGTAATTCAGTTTTATCTTGACTTACTCATATCCCCTGCAGATGTTGTTATTTCCCCGACTGAGCCTTTCCATTTTGTGTGGAATCCCTCGAGTCCCCCAGTAGTTTTAAGTCGTATCTTGGCCTACGCATAACTCCTTTTTATCCCCCCAGAGTCTCTGTCTCCCCAACGAGTTTTCCTCATGGAATGCATTATGCTCATGCGGACTTTCAGACTCTCTGATTTCTTTTTTTCCTTTGTGGTAATATTTCCCCACAGAGCCTTAACTTTCGCATTTACATCATATGCATCATGAGGACCAAAATTCGTTTCTATATGTTCTTTTAAGCCCATTCTACTGAGTCGTCATGAAAATTTTAACCTTCGCCTCCTCAGTTAGAATGCCCTTAAATAGGGGCAGCTGTAGGTCCCCAATTTTGACCCTAAGATCCCTCATGCAATTCCATCATAAGCATTAGCATTGGGATCATACCTTGGTATCCTCCTTACCTATCCTTCATTGGGTTTGTTTTGGGAGAGATCACCAAGCACTTTATGATTATATCATACTTGTATATTATCATTTTACTAACTAAAATACCAAAAATATGTCTTTGCATTTATCTAACTCTTTTGTAGGTAGGGCATTGATCTCATTAATTCATCAAGTTCACATCTAGAGTTTGAGACCCTCATGAACAAAGAGCACAACAAAGAATTGATTCAAGAATTGTTATGAGCATCATATATGAGTCCCAATCATCTCTACATGATATATTGATCAAGATTTCTTCAAGAGTTTGAGGGTGATTTGCCTTGGAAACCCTCTGGGTATCTTGAGTAACTTCTCCAACAAGCTATCTCACCAATTCATCAAATTTCTCAAGGGAAAATTCAAATTTCATCATCTTATGCATATATGATCTACCATGAGCCAAGAAAGTCAAGAGAATTGGAAATTAGCAAGTTGGTTGATGGTGGTGGGCCGAATGAATTCATCTGATCAAGACTGGGTCTCCCTAGACCCTATCTCCTAAAGTTTTCACTATATGAAAATGATTCCAAGAGAAAACTTACTCTAAATGACATTATAAACAACTTTCATGTTGAGACCTAGATCTATTTTTGATTGGAAAATCATTTTCTAAGTTGGAACATTATAGGTCATTTTGTCTAAACCCTAATTTGAAAGTCAACTTCCCAAGGCCATAACTTCCTCAATTTTTATGAGATGAAATATTTCCAAGTTGCACAATCCAATTCAATGTGTCTAATTCAACTTTGATGTTTGGAGTGGGAGCTAATTCAACTTTTTTGAGCATGTGATATGAGGCTACATTATAGGTCACTTTTGACCTATACCATTGATCAAGTGATTTTTCCAAACTTAAAAAATGCATAACTCTACATTATAGGTCACTTTTGACCTATACCATTGACATGAAATTGGTGACCATTTTGAAGGTATTTGATATAGATACAACTTTGATGAAGACACTTTTCTCATTTGAAGCTCATATAAAACGTTAAGCAAGGTGGAATATTGAGACATATGGCTTGACACTTAGAATTTTTTTTATATGTCAAACATTTCCAAACTTCCACCTCAAACTTCTCCAATTTCCAAGCTCCAAAATGAAAAAGTGTTCAACATGAAAGTTGTTCCTATTGACCTCACCTTTCCAAAGAGCTCAAACTCATTCATTTTGTATGAGAAATGCATAGGTTGCACATGGCTTAAACAAGGTGATATCACTTGGCATGGATCAAACTTCAAGCATCAATGTACATTTGCCTTGCAATCTAAGCTTATTTCAGAGCATTTGATCTTCAATTATAGACCTCAAGCAATCATTTCATGGGCCTATGCACACTCATGAAACATTACATCACCATTTGCCAAAATTGGAAAGTGAAAGAGAGTGTGCAATTATCAACTATTCTAGCTATAAATAGAGCTTCAATTGCTCAGAATTTCACACACAATCGCGCCAGCTTTGATCCCCTATTGCAAACCCTCAACTCTCAAAGGATAAGCCTGATAAATTCTTTCGAATTTGAGCTTGAATCTCCACTGTTTTGGAATTTAATTCTCCAGGAATCCATAGCTTCTGAACCATTCAATAATCTTCCTGCAAGCAAGTGGAGTGAGTCCAAGCATTAGCAAGATCAAGATTAAGTGAATCCTGACCTCCATTGAAGGTATTTTTCAGAAATTTTGAACTCTTCGATTCTCTCAAATTCTTTCTCAATTCTATTGATTCTTTGGTTGTCTGAATTCCTACCAATGTAGGCAAGAAGATTGAGTTGCTTTGAGGTCAAATCAAAGCAACTCTGTTCATGTACCTCAAATTTCAACTCCACATATCTCTCAATATATTTGGAGTTGGAGTAAATGGAGGTCAGATTCGAGCTTAGTGCCATTTTTTCTTCAAGATCATGTCCTTGTTTTTCTTTATGGTGATGGTTCATGATGGACCAGTCCGGTGACGTCCACCGGAGAAGATGACCGGAGCTCTCGCTCCGGCGATGACTTGGCAAGGGTGAGAACCACATGATCCATATATTTTGTTTTAATCTCGTGCATTGGTTTTAAATACCACATTTGCGACGCGCTGACTAAGGTCTAGGATGGAATACGCTCTAGGGACTATCAGATCTGCCACCTCAATTAATGGGGGAGATCCGATGGTCCATGTAATTTAGATTTTCTGAATTTTTATTTTAATTTCATTTTCTATAATAATTCATATTAAATTCAATATTGATCCAAAAAATATGGGACTTTCACCAAAAAAATTCAAATATTTTTATCTTTCATATTCTGAATTAAAATTATTTTTTGGATCATTATTAATACTTTTCATGAATTAATTGATTTTACACTTTTTTTTAATTGTTTAAAAATATTTTTATATGTCCAAAAATTATGAATTTTTTTCTCCAAGGTCCTTTGACCTTGTTTGACCTATGATAAATCTTATGGCCATTTCTTTGATGTTTTGATGAGATTTTAGGAATTCGACAAAACATATTCGATTTAAATGCATTATTTTATTATTTTTAATTGAATAAATGCCAATTAAATTTTGTTGACCATTTTTATTGACTTAATTGAGTTTGCTTGTTTATTGTTGGGCCTTGGTCAAGGTTGATTTGACTTTGTCAAATTAATATCATTGGATTTAGGGGATTGACGGAATGTACATTCCATCTCCCAAAACGAATGAATGATATTAATTTGGTAAAATTCCTCCTTTGACCAATTTGTGATCTTATTCATTCCCTTCCCACTTCATCTCATTCCTCTTCTTAATTCATTCATTCCATTTGGCATATGACATCTCAAAGTCATAATGCTAGTTGATTGAAAAATTGACATGAGTATGGATGAGATTAGGCCACACCTTTTGCATATTCTTTTTTTTTTTGTGGTATGTTTCATGAGCATAGTCCATTAACTATGTCTCTAACATGCATTAACACCAAAATTCTATTGCCCGACCTCAAATAGTTGTGACTTCTATATAAGTCTGGTGTGGGAAATTCATGATCATCAAGCTATTGACAAGCTAGAGATCAATTAACAAGAGTCGCCACCGCGCTTTTATTGTTTCCAAGGGAAAAGGGAAAAGTACGAACAAAACCCAAATAGTAAGAAGTTTTCAAATAAAAACTAATAAAAATCAGAGATCATAGGTAAGGGGGTTAGTTATACAGAGGGAAGCTGTTAACACCCAAAGTGTCATAGGTACTCCTAGGGAGCCCTTTTTGGGTGCATATTTATTTTGTACAAAGTGATGTTTACAAGCAAATAGAATGGGGGGATGAGAAAAGAATTCATTAATTATATTTTTGTGTTTGACAAGACCTTCGGTCTTGTGCCTACGTACCAACATAAAAATGTGGGATAAAAACCTCGTAGTTCATGCTACAAATTTCGAAATGAGTGTGTTGATTTTAACAAAATTTAAGTTTGAAAGGCACAAAGGCCTAAAATTATTTGAATGGGTTAGTTCTTATTTTGGGCTTTTTGAAAGTTTAAGTCAAGTATAGTTAAATTCATTTACAAGTTTGATTTAAGGAAAGAAGTTTGAAAATGCAATGGCATAAGGCCAAAGTTTCTATCTTTTTGTAATGAAAAATGGTCAAAGTTTAGAACAAAAGTAGTTCACACAAAGAAGTTTTGAAAAATGGAGGGAGAGATTTTGAAATTAAAGAAATGGGGAGAAGATGAAGAGACTACCCTATTCACAAAAATTTAAAAGTTTAGAGTTGAAAAAATCTGACCAAATGGGTAGCAATCCAATGGACAAGTATGTCAATAGAAACCCAGAATTCCGTTGGACTTTTTAGAATCAAACAACACACAAATGCACAATTATATCAATCTTGAAGAGCAAAGGCATCAAATAAAGATGCCCTCATCCAAGCTTATCCACTTCATGATCTTTTTCAAAATAGCCCATGCAACATATGAATTCCACAAGTCATAGGTTCAAAATAGCAGCTTCACAAATGATCAATGTTGCATATGAATGTTAGAGAGATCTTCAAAGATGTATCAGATGAATTTCAAATTGCAAGCACTTGGTTTTTCCACAAATTCGCACTGGCCAAGTCCATTAGCAAAGGAATGTTGCCCAAGTTCTAAGTCCAATTGGTCCGCAGATCAAGCCAACAGTCCACACAAAAGTTTTTTTAGGGTTTTTGTTGTTATTATGTAATTAATGGTCAAAGACCACACAGCAAGCAAAGGAACACAAAAAATGTATATCACACAATATGGTCCAAATGTACAAAGTGAAAATTACATTAACATAAACAATTAGAATGATATGTATAATGGCAAATGATAATAGAGTGCTAAAAGTAAATTGCATTAAAAGTAAGAGCTTGAAATTAAAAGTTAATAGTTAGTAAGTTAGAAGTTAGTTTTGTTTTTCTTTTGATTTCAAGACATTTTTTGGAGAACACTAAACCTACTTGCCACAAGCATGGATCCTTGAACCAAAACATCCTCCAAAGGAAGGAAAGAAGGCCAAGTTTCCACACAATACCATGGAAGAGGGGAGACTGACAATATCACTAACTAGAATGCTTATGCCTTTTATGTCACAAATTTAGCGCTATGTTAAGAAATCGTAATTGGACTTATGTAGAAGTCACAACTATTTGAGGTCGGGCAATAGACTTTTGGTGTTAATGCATGTTGGAGACATAGTATTATGAACTATGCTCATTGAACATACCACACACAAAAATATGCAAAAGGTGTGGTCTAATCTCATCCATACTCATGTTAATCTTTCAATCAACTAGCATTAGGACTTTGAGATGTCATTGGCCAAATGGAAATGAATGAATGAAGAAGGGGAATTAGATGAAGGGGAAGGGGATGAATGAAATCACAAATTGGTCAAAGGAGGACTTTTACCAAATTAATATCATTCATTCATTTTGGGAGATGGAATATACATTTCATCAATCCCCTAAATCAAATGATATTAACTTAACAAAGTCAAATCAACCTTGACCAAGGCCCAACAACAAATAATCAAACTCAAACAAGTCAATACAAATGGTCACCACAATTTAAATGGCATTTATTCAATTAAAAATAATAAAATAGTGCATTAAATTCAAATATGTTTTGTCAATTCCTAAAATCTCATCAAAACACCAAAGAAATGGCCATGAGATTTATCATAGGTCAAACAAGGTCAAAGGACCCTGGAGAAAAAATCTCATAATTTTTGGACATTAAAAAATATTTTTAAATAATTAAAAACAAAAGCAAAATCAATTAATTCATGAAAAATATTAATAATGATCCAAAAAATAGTTTTAATCAATCTTCTTGCCCACATTGGTAGGACTTCAGACAACCAAAGAATCAATGGAATTGAGCAAGAATTTAGGAGAATCGAAGAGTTTAAAACTTTTGCAAATTACCTTCAATGGAGGTCTGAACTTGGTGGATCTTGAGCTTGCTTGCACTTGGACTCACTTCAATCACTTGCAGGAAGAGAATGGAAAGGTTTAGAAGCAATGGGTTCCTGGAGAATTGAATTCCAAAACAATGGAGATTCAAGCTCAAATTCAAATGAATTTATCAGGTTTATCCTATGAGAGTGAAGGGTTTGAAGAGGGGGAACAAAGTTGGTGCAATGGTGTGTGTAATTCTGAGCATAAGGGCCTCAATTTATAGATGAATTCATGTGATATTTGCATATTTTCACCATTTTCCAAAATTGGCAAATGATGATGGAATGCTGCATGGGTGCGCATAGGCCCATGAAATGATAGCTGAAGGTCCAAAATGAATGATCAGATGTGTTGAAGTTAGCTTAGATTGCAAGGCACATGTGCATTGATGCTTGAAGATTGATCCATGCCAAATGATATCAGCTTGTTTAAGCCATGCGTAGCATATGCATTTCTCCTACAAAATGAATGAATTTGAGCTATTTCAAAAGGTGAGATCAAGAGGAACAAGTTTGATGTTGAACACTTTTTCATTTGGAGCTTTGAACTTGGAGAAATTTGAGGTGGAAGTTTGGAAAAATTTGACATATCAAAATTTTTCTAAGTGTCAAGTCATATGTCTCAATATTCCACCTGGCTTAAAATTTGATAGGAACTTCAAATGAGAAAAGTGTCTTCATCAAAGTTGTAGCTATCTAAAATTCCTTCAAAATGGTCACCAATTTCATGTTATTTAGATTTGAAATGATAGAGTTATGCATTTTTGAAGTTTGGAAAAATCACTTGATCAATGGTATAAGTCAAAAGTGACTTGTAATGTAGCCTCATATCACATGCTCAAAAAAGTTGAATTAGCTCCCACTCCAAACATCATAGTTGAATTAGACACATTGAATTTGATTGTGTAACTTGGAAATCTTTCATCTCATAAAAATTGAGCAAGTTAGAGCCTTGGGAATTTGACTTTTAAATTAGGGTTTAGACAAAATGACATATAATGTTTCAACATAGAAAATTATTTTTCCAAGCAAAACTAGCTCTAGGTCCAAACATGAAAGTTGTAGGAGATAGGGTCTAGGGAGACCCGGTTTTGATCAGATGAATTCATATGGCCAACCACCATCAACCAACTTGCTAATTTCCAAATCTCTTGACTTTCTTGGCTCATGGTAGATCAGATATGCATAAGATGATGAAATTTTAAGTGTCCCTTGAGGAATTTGATCAATTGGTGAGATAGCTTGTTGGAGAGGTTACTCAAGATACCCTATGAAACTTGGGTTTCCAAGGCAAATCACCCTTAAACTCTTGAAGAAAACTTGATCAATATAACATGTAGAGAACATTGGGACTCATATATGATGTTCATAACCATTCTTGAACCAATTCTTGGTTCTGCTCTTTGGTCATAAGGGTCCCAAACGCTAGATGTGATCTTGATGAATCAATGAGATCATGTCCTTCCTACAAAAGAGTTAGGCAAATGCAAAGACATATTTTTGGTATTTTGGTTAGTGAAATGATAAAATACAAGTATGATATAAATACAAAGTGCTTGGTGATCTCTCCCAAAACAAACCCAATGAAAGGAGGGGTAAGGAGGATGCCAAGATATGATCCCAATGCTAATGCTTATGTTGAAATTGCATGAGGGATCTTAGGGTCAAAATTGGGGTCTTACAGCTGCCCCTATTTAAGGATATTCTATCTGAGGAGGTGAAGGTTAAAACTTTCGGCTCGACTCAGTAGAATGGGCTTAAATAACATCATATAGAAACAAATTGTGGTCCCTAAGAGACCTCATGATGTGTATGATATGAATGCAAAAGGTTAATGCTCTGTGGGGAAATATTACCACAAAGGAAAAAGAAATCAGAGAGACCGAAAGTCCGCGGGAGCATAATGCATTCCATGAGGAAAGCTCACTGGGGAGACAGAAACTCTAGGGGAAAAGGAGGTACGCGTAGGCCAGGCTACGACTTAAAACTACTGGGGGACTCGAGGGATTCCACACAAAATGGAAAGACTCAGTCGGGGGAACAAAACATTTGCAGGGGATACGAGTAAGTCAGGATAATACTGAAGTACTCGAATCGCGCAGGGGAAAAAATGATTTCACTAAGGAAATGCGCACTCAACTCAATTGGGAAGAAATGAACTTCAACACAGGAGGAGCAAAAATCTATTATCTACTACCTGTTACTGGGCAAGGAGACAATAAAGATCTGACAAAGAGAACATCCATCATCGGTTAAGATGGCCATATCAAGGATGACTCGCTGAGGACCACCAGGAGGGAGTATTCATTACCGGTTACTAGGTAAGAATAGCCTTGCTGGGACAAACTGCAGAAAAAGTAGGATTTACAACTACCAGTTACTGGACAGAAAACCAAGGGTGAGAGTATCCGTCATCGGTTAGGATAAACATATGAAGGATAGACTCGATAGGGAAGAAAATTCGTCACCGGTTAAGATGAACATATCAAGGATGGAGTTGCCTGGGAAATGTCAAGGAGGATACCCGTCATCGGTTAAGATGAACATATCAAGGATATACCAACTGAACAGAAGGGTAGTAATTACATCTATCAAAATCTGGATAGAAAACCATCGGAGAGAGAATCCATCACCGGTTAGGATGAACATATCAAGGATCAACTTTGCGAGGGGACAAAGTAGGATTTACAACTACCGGTTACTGGGTAGAAGACCAAAGGAGAGAAAATTTGTCACTGGTTAAAGTGAACATACCAAGGATAGACTCTGCACAGAAAAAAGTTGGGTTTACGACTATCAGTTACTGGGTAGAAAACCAAAGGAGAGAAGAAAACCCGTCATCGATTAAGATGAACATATCAAGGATTAACTCTCTGAGGAACAAAATAGGGATTACAATTACCTTTTTACTGGGTAGAATACCAAGGGTGAGAGTATCTGTCACTGGTTAAAGTGAACATATCAAGGATAAACTCCTGCGGGGGGAAAGAAAAGATATTTGTCACCGGTTAAGATGAACATATCAAGGATATACTTTGCTGGGAATAAATCCATAGGGGACTCTACTGAGGAGAAAAAGGGTACTTTTTTCGGGTATTGGGCAAGAAGTGACAAACTGCGAACTAAGAAGAATATTACCGGTTACTGGGTAATAGACTCTCTGGGGACCAAGATATTTATCTAGGTAAGAGCTAGAAAGAAACAGTCAATCAAGACTCAACCCAATGAGGACATAACTCAAGGGGAGTAATTCCATCCAGAATATTCTATTGGAGAGGAAACTGAAATAACAACCATCCACGAGGAAATAAACTCAGTGGGGAAACGGAAAAAGGTTAAAGTCTTTCTGCTTAAGGGGCTGACACTCTACGATTGAAGGAGGACAAACACCAGATTTGGTGTGGGGATAAAGTACCGCCATAACATAGAATGAGAATCTCAAACAAATCAAATATGAATATGCGAGATATGCAAAAATCATGAAAGTATATGAATATATGAATATATGTATATGTATATATGGTGATTATGCTGACAAAACGATCACAAAGGATATAGAGGTGTCGCAAAGAAATTGAACCACTGGTACAATCCCTGGTCAATCCACAAAATATGGGGACACACTGTTGAAGAACAGAGAGATCAACATCCCAAAGGCTCAACCCTAGCAGGGGAAAGACGGAGGAGATCTGCTGAGGACAAAACCTCCAATCTGTGGGGAATTTTAGGTCAACACCATAAAAATGGGAGAGAATCCTACAAAGGAACAATCAACAAAATGCTGCTCAAAAACTAAGAGGAAACTCTGATTGGGAGCAAAGATACAACGATTGGTGTGGATACCAAAGCGATCTACTGGGGAAGATCAAACATCTTCTGATGACGATCCACTTGTTGAGGAAATACGAACTCCATTGGAGAAGGCCGAAACTATGTCGGGGACATGGACACGCCGCTGGGTATCTGAATCAACCAACTCAGCAAGGGATAAGGAAATAAACTCTGCCTAGGATCAAACACTCCGCCGAGGAACCAAATTAACGCAAACTCCTATGGATATCCGAAGGGTTAACTGCTGGGGGAACCTCAGATGCTTCGCACTTAAGGACTTGTTTTTTACTGTAATGTCGTTGATATTCTTTTTTACTTGCTTTGGAGGCAAAATTCTTGCTTTTATATATTAAAGAAAACTTGATTTTGATTTTAAAAATTAATTTTAAAATAATCATAATAAAATTTAAAACTATTGGCTGAAGTAAATAAAAGTATAAACAGTTGGATAAAAGCTTAACTTTATTCATTGGAATGGTAGTCTAAAAATGACAATACTCCATAGATTTTACAAAGTTGAAAAATGGTAATTTACATGGAAAAGGGTTACATTGAATACAAATGACCCTTAATCCTTCTACCAAATCTTGATATCCACTGTGCTCTTGACCTCTGCTGGAGATGAACTAATGTCAACCCTCGTGCTCAAACAAATCTTCAAAACCACTGAAGATCAGCAGAATGCAGTTACTTGCCATAATCCCTAATTTTTGCATAAGTTTCCCCAAGGTGGGGTACTCAACTTATCAGGATTTTTTTTTTCTGTATTTAATGTCTCTAATTTTTGCCTAGATCGCCCTTTCGGGTTTTCAATCCACTGAGATGCTCATTTTTGCCTAAGCCTCCCTTTCGGGTTTTCAACTATAGCGAATTGTTCTTTTGTTTTTAGGAAAATTATTTCTTGACTGCATCTGCGTTCACAGGACGCGTGAACTCTTCACCATCCATAGTTGTAAGAATCAATGCACCGCCTGAAAAGGCTCTCTTGACAATGTATGGGCCTTCATAATTGAGAGTCCATTTTCCTCTGGAATCTGGCTTGAACGATGAAATCTTCTTGAGCACAAGGTCACCTTCTCTGAACACTCGAGGTTTGACCTTCTTATCAAAAGCTTTCTTCATCCTGTACTGATATAACTGACCATGACACATGGCAGTTAATCTCTTCTCTTCAATTAAATTTAGCTGGTCAAATCTGGTCTAACACCATTCAGCTTCAGTCAACTTGGCTTCCATAAGCACACGCAACAAAGGAATGTCAACCTCTACGGGGAGCACTACTTCCATCCCATACACAAGAGAGAAAGGGGTTGCCCCTGTTGAAGTGCGGACGGATGTACTATACCCATGGAAAGCAAAAGGGAACATCTCATGCCAATCCTTATACATGACAACCATCTTCTAAATAATTTTCTTGATGTTCTTATTCGCAGCTTCAACAACCCCATTCATCTTGGGTCTGTAGGGAGAAGAATTATGATGTGCAATCTTGAAGTCTTTGCAAAGAGCTTCCACCATATTGTTATTCAAGTTCGATCCATTATCAGTAATGATCTTACTTGGCACACCATAACAACATATAATCTGATTCTTGATAAACCTTACAACAACTTTCTTGGTTACATTTGCATACGATACGGCTTCAACCCATTTTGTGAAGTAATCAATTGCCACTAAAATTAAACGATGTCCATTCAAAGCTTTGGGCTCAATCATCCCAATCATATCAATTCCCCACATGGAGAAGGTCCGTGGGGAAGAGATAACATTCAAAAGTGTCTGAGGAACATGAATCTTATCAGCATAAATTTGACACTTGTGGCATTTCTTCACAAACTTGCAACAATCAAATTCCATTGTCAGCCAATAGTAACCTTCTCGCAACATCTTCTTTGATATTTCATGTCCATTGGAATGAGTACCAAAGGAACCTTCATGCACTTCTGTCATCAATAAGTATGCTTCGTGTCTATCCACGCATCTGAGCAAAACCATGTCGAAGTTTCTCTTGTACAGTATATCACCATTCAAGTTGAAATTACCGGCTAATCTTCTCAAAGTCTTCTTATCTTTCAAAGATGCCCCAGGCGGGTAAATCGGACTTTGGAGGAAACATTTGATGTCGTAATACCATGGCTTCTCGTCCTTGATTTCTTCAACTCAAACACATGAGCTGGCCTATCAAGACGCATCACAGACAAATTGGGAACTTCGTTCCAATACTCCTCTACAATCATTGATGCCAATGTTGCAAGAGCATCTGCCATCCGGTTCTCATCTCGAGGGATATGATGAAACTCAACCTTTGTAAAGAAAGTTGAAATCCTCCTCGCATAATCCCTATATGGTATCAAACCGGGTTAATTTGTCTCCCATTCTCCTTTGATCTGATTCACAACCAAAGTCGAATCACCGAAGACATCCAAATACTTGATTCTGAGATTCATGGCCTCTTCAAGCCCCATAATGCAAGCTTCATATTCTGCCATATTGTTTGTACACTTGAAAGTCAATCTACTTGTAAACTGAAAATGTGTGCCTTAAGGAGTAATACTCACTGCCCCAATGCCATTTCCATATTGATTAACAGCTCCATCAAATACCATCCCCAACGGGAACCAGGTTCTGGCCCTTCTTCAAGCAATGGTTCATCACAATCTTTCATTTTCAAGTACAAAATTTCTTCATCTGGTAAATCATACTGCACTGGCTGATAATCTTTAATTGGTTGGTGAGCCAAATGGTCAGCCAAGATACTACCTTTGATCGCTTTCTGAGATCGGTATTCGATATCATACTCTGATAACAACATCTACAAACGGGTAATCCTCCCAATTAAAGCAAGTTACTCAAATATATACTTGATTGGATCCATTTTGGATATCAACCAAGTGGTATGATTCAACATATACTGACGCAGACGCTTAGCAGCCGAAGCCAATGCGCAACAACTTTTCTCGAGCATAGAATATCGAGTCTCACAGTCGGTGAACTTCTTACTGAGGTAATAATTTGCAAATTCTTTCTTTCCAGTCTCATCTTGCTGACCAAGAACGCAACCCATACAATCTTCGAGCACAGTCAAATACATGATCAATGGTCTTCCTTCAACAGGTGGAGACAAAATCGGAGGTTCAAACAGATATTCCTTGATACTATCAAATGCTTTCTGGCAGTATTCGGTCCAATCACAAGACTGATTTTTCCGATGAATCTTGAATATAGGTGCACATGTGGCAGTCATGTGTGAAATGAATATGGAAATATAATTCAAGCGGCCGAGAAAACCTCTAACTTGCTTCTCAATTTTGGGCACATGCATCTCTTGTATTTCTTTGACCTTGACAGGATCAACTTCAATACCCTTCTCGCTGACAATAAAGTCCAACAACTTACCAGAACGAACACCAAAAGTACACTTATTGGGATTCAAGCGGAGTTTATACTTCCTCAAACACTGGAATAGCTTCAACAAATGCTCAACATATTCCTCTTCATCAATTGATTTATCAATCATGCCATCGACATATACTTCAATCTCTTTATGCATCATATCTGGAAAAAGAGTGGTCATTGCTCTCTAGTAAGTTGCACCAACATTCTTTAGACCGAAAGGCATCACTTTATAACAGAATATTCCCCCGGGTGTAATGAATGTGGTCTTCTCCATATCCTTGGGTGCCATCTTAATCTGATTATATCCGGAAAATCCAACCATAAATGAAAAGACTTTGAATTTAGCAGTATTGTCTATCAACATATCAATGTGTGGCAGAGGGAAATCATCTTTTGGACTGACTTTATTCAAATCTATATAATCAACACACATGCAGACTTTTTCATCTTTCTTCGCCACATGCACAATATTGGCCACCCATTGCGGATACTCAACAGTCACAAGGAAACTGACATCAATCTACTTCTGAACTTCCTCTTTGATCTTCACAGCCATATCAGGATCCATTTTTCTCAACTTCTGCTTGACTGGCGGGCATTTTGGAATCAATGGCAATCTATGCTCTACATGCTCCACAATATTAAAATCCAGCCCAGACATGTCTTGATAGGACCAAGCAAACACATCTGAATATTCTCGCAGAAGACCAATCAACCCCTTCTTAGCATATGGACACAGTCGAGACCCAATCTTGACTTCCTTCACATCATCTTCGGACCCCAAGTTGACTAGCTCAATCTGTTATTCAAACGACTGAATAATCTTTCCATCTTGCTCAAGAAGACGAGATAATTCATCACTCACCTCTACATCACTTTCCTCCTTGGTTTCAAACATAGGGAACTCAAAATTTGGAGAAGGAGAAGGATCATTGTATTCAATGGAGTTAGGAACCAACCTGCATAATGATTTGATATTTTGAGTTTAGAGAAGTGAATTTGTGACCAAATATTATGCAGATGAACAACTATATTGTTTATTTATGTTTTTTGTGATTACCATTTTCAGAAATAAGAAAAAGTAAAAAATAAACATCATAGATGTGGATGAATAGAATTAATTTTATTTAATGATCAAATTGAAATGCCCAAACAATGTTCACTTCTCCCTTAGGCATAGAAGAAGGATTTTTTAAAAACATATAAAAGAAATTACTTAGATCGATGCAAAATAACAGGAATATCAATAGCAGTCCAATTGTTGCATGTCTTTCTATACGTCACAAAGTTGGTGCAGTCTTCCTCTTCATTATCCTCTAGCACAACATCCGAGTGTTGTTCATTGCCATGAATGAACCCTCCGTTACGGAAGCTAAGTTGCATATCTCCAGATCTATCGGTTGACGAGCCTTTCTGGAACCCCAAACCAGTTCTTCCTTTGTTGTCGGAGACCTCTACCACGCGCCCCCAGTGATCAACACGACCTTCTTCAACAATTTTCTGAGCATCTTTCGAAGAGGACACAGGTGCCCCAACTCTTTTCTCAGCAGCAACAGAGAAGGTTTGGAGCGGAGTTCCAACCTCATCCTTAACTTCTACATACGAGAAAGATGATAGATGGCTAACCAACAATGCTTTATCTCCTCCAATAATTACCAGCTTGCCATTCTTGACAAAATTGGGCTTCTAATGCAGAGTGGAAGTAACAGCTCCTACCTCATGAATCCATGGCCTTCCCAATAAACAGTTGTAGGCCGGGTGGATATCCATTACTTGAAAAGTAATCTGAAAATCACTCGGACCTATCTTAACCAGAAGGTCCACTTCACCAATGACTATTTTGCGAGAGCCATCAAAGGCTTTGACAATCACCCCACTATATCTCATGGGAACTCCTTGGTAAGATAACTTTGACAATGTTGACTTCAGAATCACATTGAGTGATGAACTGGTGTCAACGAGCATGTTTGACAAAGCATCTTCCTTATAATTCATTGAAATATGCAAAGCCAGATTGTGATTTATTCCCTCCTCAGGGAGTTCTTCATCGCAAAAGCTCAAATTATTGCATGAAGTGATATTAACCATAATGTGATCAAATTGATCCACATTAACATCCTGATCCACATATGTCTGTTCAAGAACTCTCTAGAGTGCTTCTATGTGCGCTTCAGAATTTAAAAGCAGAGACATCACGAAAATCATTAAGGGAGTCTGGAGCAACTACTCAACCACATTAAATTCACTCTTCTTAATCAGTCGGAGTTCCTCATAATCATCATTGGCTTTCAAATTGCTGGATTCACCAGACTTATCCTTTGAACAACCAACCGGATCTACACTAGGCAGCTCCGCCTTCTTACCAACAGTCATTTCTTCTTTATTCTCCAGGAACACCGGTCCAAAAACTTGACCACTACGGGTCACCTTCGTAAGATCGGCAATGCTCACCACTGAACTGGTCGTAGGTAATGGTACCTCTTGACCATTCTCTATCATTGTAGCATTGTACTAGTATGGTATAGCCTTATCAGATGCATACGGGACTGGGCCCGCTAACCGTATTACCAACGGCAATACTGATCTATTGTTGATGTTCTTATTGCTACTGCTATCATACTGAATCACCAACCGCTCTTGTTGCTTGAAAACGGGCACTATGACATTGACGTCGTCATCTTCATGACGGGATTGACAAATCTGAACCATGCCTTCATCCATCAGACGCTGGATGTCCCTTTTCACCACAACACACCCCCATGGGTTCACACTACAAACAACATAACCATCATGGTCATGTTCACAGTCACTTACCATACAGATGTCCTTGTGTATCTATACCAAGGATCCATGGGTAAAACGCACAACAAAAACTTTATACTCACCAGGACAACCGTCCACGATATTAACTGAAGAGTTCCCATGAGCGGGCAAAAGATTAGCTTTCACATTAGGTGTGCGGTCTTCAAAAGACACCATGCCACTCTTCATAAGCTTTAGCACCTCATACTTCAATGCATAACAGTTTTCAATATCATGTCCGGGGCGCACCCTGATGAAAAGCACAGCGAAGCTCAGGTTTATACCACCAAGGAAGTGGTTCTGGGATTTGCGGTGGGTTCCTCGGCTAAATCAAGTTTTTGAGGACTAATGATGGGTACAGTTCTGCATATGACATAGGAATCGGGTCGAAAGAGACCTTCTTCCTCTCAAAATTCTGTTGTTGATGATGATTGTTGGTATTGTTGTTGTTGTAGGTGTTCGTTCTTTGTTGCGGTTGTTGCTGTTGACGTTGATTTTGATATTGATGTTGTTGTTGTTGTTGAATTGGTGTTGTTTGCTGATTAGAAAATACTGGTATAATGGAAGATACTTGATGATGATGATGATGTTGACGGGGTGGTGGATTTCTTCTGATCTAAGGCCGCCTCTGCCTCCTACTGGAAATTGCGTTGGTCTCACTCTCTTTCTTCTTGCTAAAACTACTGCCATACTTCTTGTTTGTCGACACCTCATCTTTTGACAATCTTCCTTCACGGACCCCTTCCTCAAGTCTCATCCCCATATTTACCATTTCGGTAAAGTCAGTGGGGGCACTGGCAATCATGTGTTCATAGTAAAATGAACTCAGGGTTTTTAGAAAGATTTTTGTCATCTCTTTCTCCTCCAAAGGAGGAGTGATCTGGGCAGCCAACTCCCTCCATCGCGGTGCATACTCCTTGAATGTCTCCTTGTCCTTATGAGACATGGATCAGGGGCACGGCATGTTTTTTATTATGTTGACTTAAGAAGTAGTCAGTGTAAGACAAATCTCAAGGCATCGGTTGATCAGGGAGGAAAAACACTTCAATACTCAGTCCGCAAGGGGCAAGTCCCACAAAACCTCAATCAGGGGAAAATTACCCCAAGAGTACAATGAAAACTAACTCCTAAGGATCAGTAGATTAAAGAAGACCTTTCAAGAATCGGCAAGTCAGGGGAAAGACAAGTTACAAGGGGCAAGTTCCCTTGAAATCTTCAAGACAGTCAAGCAGATTGCGTCAAATATTAGTGACTGTTTGAATTCACAACCAAAATGTCGAAAGTTCATACCAGTGCAATATCATATCTTGACAAGAAACCTTGGGGCGCGTAAACTACATACTCATATTGTGTTGATCACGTCGCTATTACATGCTGGCCGAACATCTCAGAAGAAGTCGAGATCGCCTCATGGGCAAAGACACAACGTACCAGTAAAAGATAAAACTCGGGGCACCAAGTGTGTCCATATCTGTTGGGTGTTCATCACATCATCAACTACCGAGTGTCGGGAAGTCAGATCCTTTCACCAATCAATAGTCCAATCCACATCGACAGTACCTAGAGAAACCAAAGTCCACCTTGCTGGCACCCGCATAAAAACAAATACAACCAGCATTAGTTTTCCAGAAAATACATCGCCTTTGAAAAGGGGGCCAATCCCAAACAAACCAATCATTATTTGCATTCAAACATGCATCACATACGCTGCATGCATCACCTCATACATAACGTATACATGACATTTATGCATATAGAACGAATCAAGATCCAAGGTTTAGTTGTAGGCATCCAGGCCAACCCTCAGTTGAGATATTTTTTTTCTTTGAATAAGTTCATACCCCACTATCGGGCGTTCCCCATTGAGTCACATCTTTCAACCTTTTGTTGATAAGTTGTTATCCTCAGCTAAGTCAAACATTGTTTCTTTAAACACCTACCTTGTTTCGCGTTAAGCGTCCCTTAATGAGTTATAACCTTTAACCTTTTGTTGAGGGAAATTATATCTTTCAGAGTTTTGTTCTGCAACCTTTTGTTATTGATATCCTCAAGCGAGTTTTACCTAGTGTTATTCCAATACTATCCAATAGGTCTGTTCTATTTTGAACTTCTGTCGGTAGTCTGATTTTCCAACATGGTTTTTCTTACTATCATCCTTTTCATGGAAGCCCCTTAATGAATAATGATCATCGTCCTGCTTACAATAACCATTATCCTTTTGGTAATGGTAAATTTACGACATTTGTGATCTTACCGTCATCCTTTTGGTGTCGGCGATCCTTGAAATTTTGTCTCAACCTTCATCCTTTCAGTGAATGGCGACCTCTGCAATTATTATGGCGACCTCTGCAATCATTTTTTCCTCAACCATCATCCTTTTGTTGTTTGTGATCTTTGTTATTATGTCTAATCTTCACCCTTTTCGTGATGACGTCCAGTTCAATCTAAATATCATCCTTTTGGTGATAGAGATTATGGAGTCTAGTTTAAGTTGTCATCCTTTTGGTGATTGTGACCTAGGGAAAGTCCAACCCTACTGCCATCCTTTTGGTGTCAGTGATATTTGCAGTTATCGATTTATTATCATCCTTTTGGTGATAACAAGTTTTGTTGTTGATCTTACCCTCATCCTTTATGTGACGGTGAGCATAAATGTTGTGACTTATTATCATCCTTTTGGTTGTAACAAGTTTTGTCTTGATTTTATCTTCATCCTTTTGGTGATGGTTATCATTTAAAGTTGTCGTAACTTATTATCATCCTTTTGGTGGTAACAAGTTTTGTTATTTAAACCTTACCTTCATCCTTTTGGTGATGGTGATTGTTGACTCATTATCATCCTTTTGGTGGTAACAAGTTTGGTCGTTTAATTGTACCTTCATCCTTTTGGTGATGGTGACCATTGAAGTTATTAACTCATTATCATCTTTTTGGTGGTAACGAGTTTTTGTTTTGATCTTACCTTCATCCTTTTGGTGGTAACATGTTTTTGTTTTGATCTTACCTTCATCCTTTTGGTGATAATGGTCATCGAAGTTATTTGACTTATCACGTTTGACTTTCATCCTTTTGGTGATAGCAAGTTTTGTTGTTGATCTTACCACCATCCTTTTGATGATGGCGATCTTTGTTTGTTACTGTGACTGTCATCCTTTTGGTGATGGATATATTTGTAGCTTGGTTTATCCATCATCCTTTTGGTGATGACGATCCTTGAAATTATGGCGAATTACTATCGTCCTTTGGATGATGTCAAATCTACTGTCATCCTTTTGGTGCCAAAAAGCCTGTTCAGTTTTAGTCTCCCATTTGTCTTTACATCAAAAATGACCTTTGCAATATTTAAATGTCGACTCGAGGGTTGACATTGATATGGAATTCTGCCCCTAATACCTTAGTGCTATTCGAATTCATTGCATTTTCTCTATGCATTTCTCCATTGCATTTCAGAGGACAAAATTGGGGTCTTTTCGTATTTAAGTACCTTCCACCATGAATGTATGAAGACCGTTGTCATTCTTACCTTCTAAGTTCAAGTTAAATAAATAGGGGCAGCTGTCAACCCCAAAATTTGCTTTTTCCTTTTTTGTTTTGTGTCCATCTGACTATAAATTGATATCCATCTAACATCATTCATAATTATGCATGTTCATTCAATCCATTCATGACTTACGTCTGCTAACAGGTGTCACATACTTAGGGTTGTGGTTGATAAAATTGGGGTTCTGGATTGAGGAATATGGTGTTACACATCATGTGGGTTGAAACCCGGATTCATGACTTTGCTAGTTAAGGGCCTTATGTACAAACTGTCGTTTGGTTGATATTTATCCAGTTTGGTTCATAATCACTGGCCTAGGTCATTTGATTTAGGATACTGTGGTCCATATTCGATTTCCCGTAAGAATATAGGCACTGTTACCCAGTTGACCCAAATCGACCATTTACCTTTAAGCCTTTAAATGCATAATCTCTGATTCATCTTTTCATCATGTCAATCACAAATTCCGTTCTTAGTCTTGATTCATGTTCATATTGCTAAACCAAATTTAAAACCAAAGTCATCTTTCATTTTTTAAAAAATCATGAATCATCTTGACTTTTAAAATCATAACCCTTGATTCATTTTTACCTCAATAAACATCCATATTACATTCACCATCCACATTACAAAATCATAACGACGTTCTACATTTTCACAAAATCATACCTACATATCCAAATCACACAATTACAACAACATTCCCAAACAGACATAGTTATTACATTCAAAATCTATAATTAACTCAAATGATAACCCCATTTTCATTTCATTAAAACATGCATCCTTATTAATTTCCACAATTACAACTCGTAATCATACTCATTACAAATATGGATTTTACTCATTTACAAAGTTTCAATAGGAAAATCCTAAAACCATCCAATGAAAACCGTGAAGCAAGAACAATCAGTAGTGTCACCACATTGGTTCGACATAAGAAAAATGATGTTGTGCACAAAAACTGTTGGAATCATGGTGAGACACCTTCCAACTGCAAATCAAGACTGCGACTCCAAAGCCGAGATAGCCCATTCAGGCTATAGAACCAGCAAGCCATGACCAAAACTGCAACCTGCAAAATGCAGCATACACAATTTTAAATACATGAAGCTGGGGATAACTTAGAGGTTAACAAACCATAGTTGTTCCTACATATGACTCTACGAGTAAACACAGTTTTCGGAGATTTGGAAAATCTTTCAAAAGTATCATGGGATTAGCCTGGTTTGAATGTGACAAGGTTAGTGCAATAATTTTAAGTGGAAACTGGGACAGAACATATGAACTATTTAAGCATCCCAGCAAATATATGCCAGTGAGATTCGTATAATTCACAAAGGAGTTCAAGTGCAAAATCCAAGGCTTCCGATGTTCATCCCTTGAGTTTAGTCGCAGTGATTGAAGGCGTTCTAGTTTTGTAATCCAAACAGCGATAACTTCAAGTTGTTTTTTTTCATTGCCTCTTCCTGTAATGACATCGATTGGCATGCTAACCCCAAGTTCTGGATGTGGATCAAATTGTCCAACCCACCTGGAGAATGATGGAGTCTTTTGGGTCTGCATCCATATTTGTGGTAGTTTGGCGGCCTTGTAGAGATCGCGAATCTGTCAGCCAAAATTGCCTCAAAGCGTTGGGGAGACGACATGTTTTAACCTTGCCAAACACTTTGAAAACATAATGCACAAACCATGTTGAACCATAAGAGGAATACCAGTTAAGGCAAGTTGCAAATAGTCTGTTCCTGTAAAGAACCACAAGCCAAGCAAAGAATAAACTAACGAAAAGGGTTAAGCCTCATCTCCAAGCTCTAAGAGGTTACCTCGTTTGGATGTTATTCATGACCACTTCTCAAGGATACTCCCCAAAGTGTTTCGAACCTGCAGGATGAAACCAAGAATCAATCAATTGTTTCCGGTGAATTTAAGTAAAACAGTTAGTGACACAAACCACATGTCATATTTACAAGCTTACTTTCTGTGACAGTAAAATCAAAATTCTCACCATGACAAATGAAGGTCTTACCACTGTAAAAGAGCTATTAAGAATGGTTACGCACTTTCCTTATGATCTTACGAAGGAAGACAACTTACCTTGCCACCTGCGTTAGGTTGAGGACCACACCAGATCTAAAAGAGATTTCATTCTAACAGAATGATTTGGAGGATCCACAACCAGCTCATTACCCACACGCAACAGGGACTAACCGTTTTCGCTCTATATAAAGAGACATCCCAATCACTACGAGGAGGAGCCTAGACTAACGTTTTTACTCTGTAGAAAATAAATCAAAACATTCATTAGAGCTCGAAAAATTCCTAAGCTTGCTAAGATTTCACACCGAATCTCAACAAGTTTGAGCTTAAAAAAACCAGTATCCTAACAACAACGAGACAACGACAATCATACAGGCAGAGGAGCGTGGAGTAGAAGGAGGGGAATCGAAGCAATCGACAAATAAAAAGAGAGACAATTATCGAAAACGATTACCTAAGGTATCCATGGTCATCATGCCTTTGCCGGAGTTACGACACTTTGGTGGAATCTTTTCTCCCTTGATTTAAGTGTTTTTGTATCATATTCTTTGTGCATTTAGCACCATTTGACTTTAAAATTCAAAATTTTTTGTTGATGATTGTTGATCTAAAAGGCAAATTAGGAGCTAGGTTTTTTTTATGGTTAAATTTGCCAAACGGAAATTGTTGATGTTCTAAAATTATTTGGGGCTTAGAAATAGGAGGGGTGTGTGGTCGTTTTTCTTTTTTTCATTTTTGGCGAAATCGCGTTTCTCTGGTGATTGTTGTTAGTCGAAATCTAGGTTGGTGTGGGGAAGAACATCGAAAGGTGTTCATCATTTTTCTACAGCTGGGTTGTTGTTTGATTGATAAGTGTAAAGAGAAAGGATTTCTTTGAGAATATTGTAACCATTTGAATGGAAGAAGATGAACGAAGGACGGATTAATGGGGAAAGGTTGTATATGGTTGAAGTAAATAGAAAGAGAGGGAGATAATTAACGAACGAGAGGGAGGAAGGTGAAGATCGAGTCTTTATTTTTTTATTTTATTTTTTTCTTTGGTTTTATTTATGTTTAAAGAATAGTTAATGTTAGGTTTCATTATTAATAAATGGAAAAATATTAATTTAATTAGAAGAGTCACTAATTAATTATAGCAGTAATGACATAGCATGCAGCTTAACATTCTCAAGGAGGCCACACGTTTTCCCGTTGGAATCTAGCTGTTAAATGGGGAAGGCCGAAGGTCACTGGCCAACCACACGCGCGTGGACAGATGGCGTCATCCCTTCGTTTTCCACCATATTCCTCTAGTTCTGGGCGGACCTAGAAGGAGCTGGGCTTAAAGCCCACTTCAAACCTTTTTTTTTTGCTTTGCTTTGCTGATCATTCTTGATATTTGAAAAGGAGTTTTGGGCTATAGGGCCCATTACGAATCCTTGCTGTTTGGAGCCCTCTTTTGGGCCTTTTATGATTTGATGTTTGGGCTCTATTTTTTTTTTATTTTCCTTACATCTTGATTTACCTTTTTTGGCTTATTGATTTCTTATTTTTAAATATTAAGATAATTACGATTAAAATGGTAGTGGTAGAAATATTTATTAGCTTAATTTCAATTATTATTTAGAGCATTATAATTAATTAAATAGTGGGTTAACTATTAAAACCAACAAATAAATTGTTTTTGTTTCTAAAGTTAATCCAACTTTGATCCAACACCAAGTATTCCTATATAAACCCGATTAATTCGATAAGATCAGATTCAAAATATTTAATCAATATACTCCTCAATTCTTTTAATTCTAAACTTTAGGTGGAAAAGAGTATAAGAGGTGTTCACTTCACTATCTCGTAAGTACTCGAATGATTGGTGCTCGCCATATTACTCGGATTCTTGTCGCCCGATTAAAACCTTACCAAATTCAAATTCAAATCATTTTTCCAAATTAAACACAATTTCTAAAGACTCCATCTTTTATACAATTTAAACTTTGGATGAAAAGGATAATGGGAGGCGTCCGCTTCGCAATTTCTCGAGTATTCGAATAATTGACGTTCGCCACATTGCTTGAATCTTCGTCATTCAATTAAAACCCTAAAAAACTTACAAATACAAATCATCCCCTTAAACTAGTGCGATACTTAAAAATATATTTCTTTTATAAACATTAGATGAAAATATAGTAAGCGTTCGCTTCACTATTTCTCAAGTACTCGAACGATTGGCGCACGCCACATTGCTCAGGTTTTATCATCCAATTAAAACCTTAATCATACGAATTCGAAATCATTTTCCTATATCAAATATAATTTCTGGAAATATCACAAACTTAAAATTATTTATGCAAACCAACTACAATACTTAAAGATATTTTCTTTTACAAATTTCGGATTGATAAAAGGATGGGAGGCGTTCGCCTTACTATCTTGGATAATTGAATGGTTGGCACTCGCCATATTGCTCAAATTATCGATTTTCGATTAAAAATGCAATCAAATAAATTTGAATCACCTTTTAGATCAAATACAATTTCACAAAATAAACTTTATAACTTAAACTTCAATTGAAGAGAATGGGAGGCGTTCGCCTCACCATTCTTAGATTATTCGAACGAGTGGCGCACGCCATATTGCTCAAATAATTGACTTTCGACCAAAACCTACAAATTCAAAATTCAAATTATTCTCCAAAAATTAATACAACATCTAAGAACATTTTTATAAATTAAATTTCGGTTTCATAAAAGAATGGGAGGCGTTCGCCTCACCATCTCTCGAATAATTGAATACTTGGCGTTCGCCATATTGCTAAAATTATCGATGTCCGATTAAAATACTTTAAATAAACATTGGATAAAGGAATGAATGATGCACACCTTATTATTACTTGAATAACCAGGTGGGAGGCGTACGCCTCACTACCGTGCATATTCAAAACCCGCAAACAAGCTTTCAATAATAATTCAAGCGAAAAGGGAATAGAAGGCGTTCACCTTGTTATTCCTCGAAAGAATTGAATGATTAGTGTGCACCATATTGGACAAACTTTTATCGTTCATCTAAAATATCTTAAACAAAACATCTAACGTATTAATTCAAATTGTCACCCCCGTGTGACCAAAACTCTTTTCAAAAAGAGCATTATTTAATCCTTTCTAACGCGCACAACAAACTAGTGTTTAAGCCTCCGCCGAGAGTAGACAACCCATTGTTTAGCCTTTAGAACGCGATCTACACAGTCGTTCATTAAAAAACACCAACCAATCGTAGTCCCCAAACTATGACTGCTCTGATTTTCTTATTTCACCATAAGAAAGCACACTAATAAAAAACCTCCCTTTTCCCCTTTATGAGGTCTTCATCCATCACTATTATCAATTCTAATTACCCGAAGAAAGCGAATAACATTCAAATGACATTCAAATAGCAAATTAAGACTAAAAGGTTCCCGTTAAGTAGAACGGACGTGAGGGGTGATAATACCTTCCCTTTGTGTAATCGGCTCCCGAACCCGAATATGGTTGCGACGACCATGATTCTATTATCTTAAAGGTTTTATCGATATTTTCCTGTTCCTTCATTGGAATAAATAAAGTTCGGTGGCGACTCTGTTCGAACTAAATTTTTCCACGTCCATCGCGAGGGATCACATTGTTCGAGGTTCAACAGATGACGACTCTGCTGGGGACCCTGCTCCAAGCAAGAGAGAGTCTAGCCTAACTTAGTCTGATTTTGCTATGACTGTTAGAAGATATTTTTTTCTTCCATGTTTGTTTCTCTGTATCTTATTATGATTGTTTATGCTGTACGTGATTGATGGTATGATATGGGGCATGATGTATGTTGTGAGATAAGCTCCATACCCGAGCTTCGAGAAGAACTTAGAACCCGGAGTTGTGTAGTATGGAACCGAGGGGTATACACCTCATTGGGACAATACGAAGACTCCACCTAGAGTAGATCTGTTTGGAGTTTCCATCACAGTATGGCTATCCCATTATTGTGGGGAGATTCTAAATAACATTCGTGACTCTGGGAACCTCGCCTTAAACCCAAGTTTTGTTTTCATGATTGGTGATTATGTAGTATTGAACCGAAGGGTCTACACCCTATTCGAACAATGCGAGAATCCTACTTAGATTTGATCAGTTCAGAACTCCCATCACGATGTGGCTATCCCATTATTGCGAGGAAGTTTTGAACATGATTTGTGAGTCTATGTTCCTTCCTTGAAAACATAACTTTAGAACCTACCTTCGGGAATTTCTAGTAATCAGAGAAACCCGTGCTTCTTCCTGTTATCCCGATGTACCCAACGTGTGAATGACCCGGAGTATTTGCATTTCTTTACGAAAAAGATGGAAGAATTTCATGCATTTTCATATCATCAACATGAATTGTATATCATCTTCCAGAAACAAAAACTTACGCCATATTCTACCCTCTGTCCAGTAACGCTGACTACTCTACACCGGTACGAGACACGCCGCAACTACAAGATGACACTCTAACAGCTTGAAGCAAACCAGGTTTCGATGAGGACCGACATTGACTCCATGCAGGCAAAGATGGACCGTATGCTTGAGACCATGTTACTCTTGGCCCGGAAGGAGAAAGATGTTTAGACTAGCGCCAAAGCCAGAAGAGTTGTTGCTCAGTTTGGATCGCCATCGCTTAGCATCCCTGAAGTAATTAACCTTGATGGTAATCCTGCCCATCCTAAAGGAGGACCCATCCTTATTCCTGTTAGCACGGTCAATGTGAACCCCCATGAGCATTCTTCTACATCTGCTAGACATGGGTCCATGATGGGTGATGAAGATCTGTATGACGCTTTCTTCATGCCACAACCCGTCAAACCTATTGTTGGAGGTCTCCTAGACCCAGCTGTTGAGAGACTCCATGCGTTGGAAGAAAACTTCAAGTTTTTGGAGGTTCACACTACTCACGATTTGGATGTTGTTGACATGTGCTTGGTACCAGGCCTCGTGATTCCGCAAAAATTCAAAGTCCCGGACTTTGACAAGTACAAAGGGATCAGCTGCCCTAGAACTCATCTCAGAGCTTACTGATGCAAGATGGCTGCCCACATTAGTAATGATCAACTCCTAATTCATTACTTCCAAGATAGCCTCAGTGGGGCATCCTTGGAGTGGTATATGCAACTAGAGAGAGGACAAGTCCAGTCATGGAGAGATCTCGCTGAAGCCTTCCTTAGGCATTATCAGTACAATCTGATCTAGCACCCAATCGCACCCAGCTGTAAGACATGACTCAATGCAACAATGAGTCATTCAAGGAATACGCCCAGCGTTGGAGAGAGCTAGCAGCTCGTGTCCAACCTCCTCTTCTTGATAAGGAGTTGATTGATATGTTTATGGGAACTATTCACACCCAATACATGGAGAAAATGGTAGGATCCAGCTTCCCAACTTTTGTTGAGGTTGTTTCTGTGGGGGAGCGAATTGAGAGCCAAATCAGGAAGGGAAAGCTACCGTGCACCGCAAATGCTTCGGGTGGGGTGAAGAAACCCTATCCTAATCTCCCAAAGAAGCCAGAGGGTCAGACCAATGCCATAATGGGAGGAGGAGGATATAGAACACATCCATATGTTCTTGTACCTTACCCTCAGGTTTCCGCTGTCATCCCAACACCATATCAGCCACCCTATCAACAACCATATCAACAACAATATCAACAGCCGTATCAACAACCAGCTTACCAGCAGCCACATCAGAATCAACAGCAACGTGCTCCACAATAATGTCAACCTAATCAGCAGAGGGAAAGAAGGCCAGAAAGACATTTCAATCCTTTGCCAATGCCATACAGCAAGATCCTTCCCTACTTGCTAAAGGATGGCTCAATTGTTTTGAAGGAGCTAACACATGTAACTCCAACCTATCCGCCAGGCTATGATGCCAATTCTCACTGCAAGTATCATATGGGTTCCCCAGGGCACACAATGGAGAATTGTAAGGCCTTCAAACATAAGGTCCAGGATTTGATTGACAGTAAGGCAGTCACTTTCACGCTAGTTAGGCCAAATGTTGCAACAAATCCCATGCCAGCGCATGCAGAGCAGAGTGAAGCTCGAAGATAAAGCTTTCCACCGGCCTGAACAAGCAGAGCAATTCCGCCAGCGAATCAAGAGATGAAGGCCTGTTTCTTTGAATGAAGGTAATCATTATGCCATTTTTACCATTTCGCATTCTTGTAATTTGTTCTTGTTTATCTAAAGTATTGTATTGCTTTAAACATTGTTATTTGTATCTGGTTTTATTAATGGAATGATTATGCATGTTCTGAATTAATCTTTCATGTTCACTCATCTATCATATTTGCGAAGCATAAACTCATACTTTATCACACTATTGTTAGCAAATGTTGGAAGGAGAATGACGAAAACAAAATGCTCATAATTGCTGATTGTATGCTTTCGGATAAAATCATACTAATGATGTACAAGCATTATTTCAAATCCCCAAACACCGGAGATATAAGGAGTTAATCCCTAGTTGTAAGACCCCAATTTTGGCCCTAAGATCCCTCATGGCATCATAGCATTGCATTTGCATAGCCTCAAGGATCATGAGCATCTTGGTTCCCTTTGCCTTTGGGTGGGACCTCTTGTGAGTGGTTTGAGATCACCAAGCATGCTTGAATTGTATATCATTGTTTTTTCTCATTTTTATTTACTAACTAAAAGCACAAAAATATGTCACTAACATTTCTTGTTTGTAGCTTGAGCAATCACAAGGTCTAAAAGCCTCTAGGAGATCCTTTGTGCAATGATAAGATCAAGAGAAGGTGAAAGAAAGCATGGTAATGGTTCCCAAAGCTCTCATTCATCAAATATGCATCCCTAGTGTCTCAACTCATCATTTTGATCAAGATAAATCAAAGGGTTTGGGGCTTGTTTCCCAAGGAAACCCTAATTCATTTGTTCATCCACTATGCCTTGCTCATGAAGCAACCTTAGCCCATGGTCAAATACCATAAAGGGAAGTCCTTTAATTCATCATTACATGCATATTTGAACTTATTTGAGTGCCCTCAATCATCAATTCATCAAGATATGAGTGGTGGACTTGAGAAGTTGATCAGTCAATTCATCTGTCTATTTTGAAATACACTGAGACCTAACTTTCTATGTGTTGGTCAAATGGAGATAATCCCAAAAGAAAAAATGTTCTTAAGGTCAATATGAACAACGTTCATGTTCATAAAAATATAATTTGAAGCTTGGAAGATCATCATCCATTCCAAGACATTATAGGTCATTTTGACTGGAACCCTAATTTTGGGTCAACTTCCCAAGAACATAACTCACTCATTTTTTATTATTTTGATATGTACCCAAATGAATTGGAAATATTATTGTGTCTACTTTAAATGTTATGTTGAGCAAAATCTCAAAATCTCAAAAGAAATACATGTGATAATGCAAAACATTATAGGTCACTTTGGGCCAAATGCATTGAAATGCAAAAAAGTCCAACTTCAAGCGCCCATAACGTGTTCATTAAAAATCCAAATGATGCAAAATTTAAGTCCAAATTGATTTTCTTGAAAATATCTATAACGTTCGTGTTGAAGGTTTTATCATTTGGAGCTTGCATCATTGGGACAGAAGGGCTTGAACATTGGCCAAATTTGGAAACTTCACTTATGCATGTTTTGCACCCTACACTTTAAAATCAAAATTCACTAATTTCCAAGGCCCAATTGAAACTTTGATCAACATATCATTTTTTCCTTATGCAATAAGCTTTCTAACCATTACTCATGAGGTAGCATTTGGAGTTTGGAAACACTATTTTCGAAGGCATTAAGATTAAGTGCATTTTGTGAAATTCCATTCAAATTGCCATGCATGAGTTGTTTATACTTAATGTACACGTCCATTTGCAATTCACATGAACTCAACAGCTTGTTTCAGTCTTCATTGGGCCTTCCACATGATCACACAAGCCCATGCAAGGATAAATCCATTTGCCATGCACACGAGTAAATTCATGCACTCAGCCATTTCCAGCTATAAATACATGTGCTATGCTTCATAATGAACCAACCTAAGGGTGCCTGAAATGCTGCAAGAGTGAATCCCCAACCATACTAAAGGAACTAAGTTCATCTTTCTTCAAAAATTCAGATCTGAAATTCAATTGCATTTGGTTGAATTTCCAGATCTAAAGTTCCTAAACCTTCATCATCTGATCCATTGAAGTTCGGTTTTGCAAAACGAACCAAGGAAAGAGACTCAAAACTTCCTAATCCAAAGGTTTAGATCAACTGGTTTTTGCTTCGTATCTCTTTATACTTTGATCCATTGGCCTTGATATTGTGTTGACTGAAGTCCTCTTGTAGCGGAGTATTCGTTACCATTAGAAATATTGACTAAATCCAAGGTAAATCATACAAGTCGAGTCGCCACCGCACTTCTATTTATCCAAAGGAATGGTTAGAAAGCGAACAAAAACCTAAAACTTTTAACAAAAACTAGTAAAAGAGAAACAGAGATCTGGGTAAGGGGGTTGGTTATGTAATGGGAAGGTGTTAGGCACCCAAACCATCCTAGGTACTCCTAGGGAGCCCTTTTCATACTTGTTGCAAGGTTGTTGTTTTGTGAAAGATTATTTATGCAAACATGATTGAAGTGATGAGAAGAGAATATACAAGTTATTTACATTTTGTGTTTGGATGGATAAAACTCATTGCCTTCGTACCATCTTAAAAAAGATTAGGATCAAAACCTCGTAGTTCCGGGTAAAAATCTCAAAATGAGTTGGTGAATTGATTGGTCCAAAAGCCTTAAGGTCTTTTGTTATCCAAGGGAGAAAACTCAACCTAAAACCACAAATCCACCATGTGAGGATAGCTTTAACATGCTAGTGAGGGGGTAACCCTATAATAAGCATTGAAGACTCATTGTCCATCACTAAGGATATAGGTGAGTGTGACATCTACCTCAAGGATAACTCAAACCTAATAGCTAAAGGTTATGGAAAATTTGATTAAGAAAGTGGCCATTGAAACCACAAAAAGGCATTTGAATGGGTTATATTTACCAATTAGAAGTATATACAAAATGGTCAAAGTTGACTTAAAGATTCAATTCAAAATAAGTGTTATGCAAAGAAGGTTTGAAAATCGAAAGCATAAGGCTTAGGTTTCTAATGTTTGAAAATAATGGTTAAATGTTTGCACAAAAATTTTGGCTTGGGTTAGAGTGGAGGGAAGAAGAAGAATGGCTAAGTCCTAAGTAAAGCAAGAAGGTGAGGGATAAAGAAACAAAACCACAATGGAGTTCCTCTCTTGAGATCATATTGATGATCCAAGTAGCTCCCATCCTTTGGAATAAGCAATCACACAAAGCATAAACTCAAGCAATCAATAATCAAATGACTCTTGGAAAGACTCCTCAATGCATCTTGGATCTCTCTCTCTTGGAAGCTCATGGTAATGGTTCCTCAATTAAGCTCAAGTTGGAACTCCTAGCACAAAGAAAACACACATCAAAAGGTTCTATAATACAATCAAAGAATGGACAAGAGGGAATTTAGAATATGGTCCTTTCAATGTCATCTTCAATATTAAGCATTCTAAAGGCTCAATGCCTAGTTTCTCTTTGACTTTTTATAGCACTCTAAAGGCCCAATGCCTAGTTGCTCTTTGACTCCAAATTTGCATAGGGAAAGTCCTAAAGTCTAATTCCATTTGTCCAATTCTTTGCATTTGGTTCACAACAATCAAAACAAAATACAAGCACAATAGTATATACACAATTATGTGCTCAAGTGAGCAAAAGGCAAATGGCATTAACATAAACATGTGCTCAAGTGAGCAAAGGGAAAAGCAAATGGATAATATGTGCAAGAATATTAAATTGCATAAAAGTAAAGAGCAAAAAGTAAATGTTAATGGTTAATGGTTAGTGTTAGTAGTTAGTGTGCCATAAGGCAAAATTTAGTGCTATGTTAAGCAATCGTAATTGGACTTATGTAGAAGTCACAACTATATGAGGCCGGTCAATAATAATGTAGGCAACAACACAAGTTAGAAGTCTTGATTAGTGAACCAAGTTCCAACAACTTGCCATGCCAAAAAGAAGAAGAGAATTGATCTTGTATTGGTTTAAGTCCTTTGCATGATTTAGGAAACAACTTATCCTTAATGCAAAGGCATTCACTTGATCAATTGATCAAGATGAATTAGATTTGAATCAAAGAAGGTTAAGTCTCCTTAATCAATGCCAACTTATTAACCTTCAACTCATTGATCAAAAAGAAAAAAGGAAGGAGAAGAAGGAGATGAAGAATGGATAAGGAAATGGAAAGATCAAAATGCATAAGGTGAAATCAAATGTACCAATCCATATGTATTGACCAAATGACATTGAAAGTCAAAGTCAAACAATGAGAAATCAAAAATCAGATGAAGATTGGAGGTCAAACAATAAGCAAAATATTTTTGGTATTTTCTATATTAAAATAAACTTGAATTAAAAATAAAAGAAAGGTCAAACTTCAAAATCACTTCAAATCAACCTTGAAAGGTCCAAGTGATTTATCCCAAGTTCAACAAGGTCAAACTAAGTTTGACAAAAAATTTCAGCATTTTTAAAAGTCAGAAACTATTTTTAATCAATTAAAAATGAATAAAAATAACCTATTTGAACTAAAATCTCAAATAAATCTCAAATCAATTAAAAAATTGATGAGAATATTTTTCATAGATCCGTTATCATTCAAATAGGTTAGGAAAATATTTTTGTATTTTTTGAATATCCAAAACTATTTAAAATGAATTAAAAATAACCAGAAAAGAGAAAATTCATAAAAAATATCAAATGATGAAATAAAAAAAATTAAAAATCAAAACTAGAAACTAGAAATTATTTGGAGAAGAATTCAATTGGTCCCATATTTTTGGATTAAAAATGAAGAAGATATTGATTTTTGAAAATAATGGAAATAAAAGAAATTAAATTAGAAAATTGGAAATTCAAAAAAACCAGGAGCGTTAGATCTGAGCTCATTAATTGAGCTGGCAGATCATACGCTCCAGAAGCGCGCTTCCACCATAAGTCCAAGTCCACGCGTAACACAATGAATAAATGAAAGTCATAACAAGCGAAGGCCAGGATTAGATCTGGGAAACTCAATCCAACGATCCAGATTCAAACTGGAAATGGGACGGCCATCGGAGCCACCTTCTTCTCCGGTGAGCTTGTATTTTCCGGCCAAAATTGCAGACAACCAAAACTTAACCAAAATACATGATCCATACATCATTGGAAATCTGGGATGATGTACATCATCCCTGTATAACTCAATTCCACTCTAGATATCTATATTGAGAGAAATCAGAGATGGAAAATCGATGATGTTCAAGAGAACTTGATGGATTTCAACAATTAAGTACTCAAATCAATTGCCTCTATGAAGAGGACTTCAGCCAACACAAAATCCAAGCAAATAGATCAATAGATGATGAGTTTCGAAGAAAAAACCAGTTGAAGAACAACCTTGGATTCTGGAGATTTGAGCTTGATTCCTTGCTTCCTTTATCAAAACAAAAGATCAATGAACTAAAGGATGACTTCTTAGAAGCTTTAGATCCAAAGATTCAACCAGATGTAGTTGAATTTTAGATCTGAAAAATTTGAAGAAAAGTGAAATAGCTTCTTTGGTGAGAGGTTAGGTTTTCAGTTCTGCAGCATTTCAGGTTGATTCAAGGATGAGATTTGAATAGATAGAGCTTCTATTTATAGAGGGAATGGCAAGGAGAGGGCGATTCAATCCGTGTGCATGAAATTGGACATTCCTTGCATGGGCTTGCATGATCATGCACAAGGCCCAAATTCAATGCCAAATGAAATCTGAAATCATACCAAAGCGAAATGGACGTGTAATCTGAATGGCAATTGCTTGTGCATGGAATTTTGAGGTGTTATACATAATTGAACCAAAAGGTTCTCCTCTTCGAAAATACCATTTGCCAAATCCAATCATGAGCATGTGAGTAATGGTTGGAAAGGTTTTGATGTAAGGAACAATTGTTATGTTGGAAAAAAATCCATTTGAAGTTTGGAAATTGGTGAAATTGGAGTTTAAAGTGCAAGGTGCAAAACATGTAAAGGCAAAGTTTCTAAATTTGGCCAATGTTCAAGCCCTTCTGTTTTGATGATGCAAGCCTCAAATGAAAAAACCTCCAACATCAAAGATGTAGATCTCTTTAAGAAAATCAAAATGGACTTATATTTTGCATCATTTGGATTTTTTATGAAAGAGTTATGGGCACTTGAAGTTAGACTTTTTTGCCTTTTAATGCATTTGGCCCAAAAAGACCTATAATGTTTTGCATTATCACATGTACTTCCTTTGAGATTTTGAAATTTTTTTCAACATAACATTTTAAGTAGACATCTTAATCTTTCCAATTCATTTGATCACACCTCAAAATCATCAAAAATAAATGAGTTATGTCCTTAGGAAGTTGACCCAAAATTAGGGTTTCAGTCAAAATGACCTATAATGTCTTGGAATGGGAGATGACCTTAAAAGCTTCAAATAAATTTTGGATGAACATGAAAGTTGTCCTTAAGAAAATATTTTCTTTTGGAACCATCTCCATTTGACCAACACATAAAAAGTTAGGTCTCAGTGCATTTCAGAATAGTCAGATGAATTGACTGATCAACTTCTCAAGTCCATGACTCATATCTTGATGAATTGATGATTGAGGACACTCAAATAACGTCAAATATGTATGAAATGAAGAATTAAAGAACATACATTGATTGTATTTGATCATGGGTTGAGGTTGCTTCAAGAGCAACGCATTGTGATGCACAGATGAATTAGGGTTTTCCTTGGGGAACAAACCTCAAACCCTTTGACTAGCTTTGATCAAAATGATGAATTGAGATGCTAGGAAGGCATATTTGATGGATGAGAGCTTTGGGAACCATTACCATGCTTGCTTTCATCTCCTCTTGGCCATATCTTTATACCAATGATCTCCTTGAAGCTTTGGACCTTGTGATTGCTCAAGCTACAAACAAAAGATGTTAGTGACATATTTTTGTACTTTTGGTTAGTAAACAAAATAAGAAAAGCAATGATATACAATTCAAGCATGCTTGGTGATCTCAAACCACTCACAAGAGGTCCCACCCAAAGGCAAAGGGAACCAAGATACTAATGACCCTTCAGGCTTTGCAAATGCAATATTGTGATGCCATGAGGGATCTTAGGGACAAAATTAGGGTCTTACACCTATCTATAGAGGCATCATTGTTGAGTTCTTAATTGTTGAAATCGAGCAAGTCCAGTTGGACATCACCAAACTTCCATCTCTGATTTCTCTCTTAACAGGAATCTAGAGTGGAAGTGAGTGATATAGGAGTGATGTACATCACTTCACCTTTCGAACGGTGCCTGGATCGTCCATTTTAATGAACATTTAAATCTCTGCATTTTTTGAGCTTCTCCGAAGTTCACTGGAGAAGACGGTGGCGCTGGCCACCGTCTCATTGCCAGATTGCTTGTGGACCATTTGATCTCTTTCCCAGATTGAATCATGGCCTTTGTTTGTTATGACTTCTTTAAATGCATTGTGTAACGCATTTGACTAAGACATTTGGTAGACGCGCGCTTGAGATCCATCTGATCTGCCAGGTCAATTAATGAACTCGATCCAACGCCTCTCCTTTTTTCTGATTTTTCTAATTTCCATTTTATTTCTTTTATTTCATTTTATTTCAAAAATTCATAACTCTCTCATTTTAATTCCAAAAAATATGGGACCAATTGCATTATTTCTGTTTTTAATTCTAGTTTCTAAAAATTATTTTTTATTTTTTATTTTATTTTATCATTTGATATTTTTTGTGAATTTTCTCTTTTCTGGTTATTTTTAATTCATTTTAAATAGTTTTTGATATCCAAAAAATACAAAAATATTTTCTCAACCTCTTTGAATGATGATAGATCTATGAAAAATATTCTCATTAATTTATTAATTGATTTGAGATTTATTTGAGATTTTAGTTCAATTAGGTTATTTTTCTTCATTTTTAATTGATTAAAAATAGTTTCTGACTTTTAAAAATGCTGAAATTTTTTGTCAAACTTTGTTTGACCTTGTTGAACTTGGGATGATTTACTTGGACTTTTCAAAGTTGGTTTGAAGTGATTTTGAAGTTTGACCTTTCTTTAATATTTTAATTCAAGTTTATTTCCAATTATTAAAAATACCAAAATAATTTTGTCTATTTCTTGACTTCCAATCTTCATCTCATTTCTGTTTTTTATGGTTTGACCTTGATCTTCCCTATCTTTGGTCAACATTTGTGGATTGGTACATTCCATTTTACTTAATGCACTTTATTTTATTCATTTCCATCATTCATCTTCTTCTTCTTCTTCTTCTTTTCTTTTCTTCTTCTTTTCTTCTTCTTCCAATATAGGAAGGTTTAATCTTCCTTGATTCAAATCTAATTCATCTTGATCAAATGATCAAGTGAATGGCTTTGCATTAAGGATAGGTTGCTTCTTAAATCATGCAAAGGACTTAAACCAATACAAGATCATTTCTCATTTTCTTTTTGGCATGGCAAGTTGTTGGAACTTGGTTCACTAATCAAGACTTCTAACTTGTGTTGTTGCCTACATTATTATTGACCGGCCTCAGATAGTTGTGACTTCTACATAAGTCCAATTACGATTGCTTAACATAGCGCTAAATTTGCCTTATGGCACACTAACTACTAACACTAACCATTAACTATTAACATTTACTTTTGCTCTTTACTTTTATGCAATTTACTATTCTTGTACATATTATTCATTTTCTTTTTTCCTTTGCTCATTTGAGCACATGTTTATGATAATGCAATTTGCCTTTTGCTCACTTGAGCAGATAATTGTATCTATGTTATTATGCTTGTGCTTTTGTTTTGTTTGTTGTGGACCAAAATGCAAGGAAATGGACAAATGGACTTAGTTTCTAGGACTTTCCCTATGCAAAATGGAGTAAAAGGATTTGGTATTGAAGATGGATTAGAAGGACCAAACCTCTAAACTCACTCTTGTCCCTTCTTGATTTGTTTTCATAAAACTTTTGATGTGTGTGTTCTTGTGCTAGGGAATCCTATGAGAGCTCAAATGGAAGAATTATTGCCATGATCATCCAAAGTGAAAGATCCAAGATACATTAAGGAGCTCTTAAGAGGCTTGTTTGATTGTTGCTTGAGCTTACTATTATTTTGCTTGCATACTCCAAAGGATGAGAGCTACTTGGATCATCAATATGATCTCAAGAGAGGAACTCCATTTGTGGTCTTGTTCTCTTATCCCTTACCTCTTGTATGATTAGGACTTTAGCCATTCTTCTTCTTCCGTCCACTCTAACCCAAGCCAAAACATTTATGCAAACATTTAACTTTTCTTTTCAAACATTAGAAACCTAAGCCTTATGCTTTTGATTTTCAAACTTTCTTTTCATAACACTTATTTTTGAATTGAACTTCTAAGTCAACTTTGACCATATTTTGCAAATACTCTTCATTGGTAAATATAACTCATTCAAATGCTTTTGTGGTTTCAATGGCCACATTCTCAATCAAAACTTTTCATAACCTTTAGCTATTAGGTTTTGAGTTATCCTTGAGGTAGATGTAATACTCACCTATATCCTTAGTGATGGACAATGAGTCTTCCATGCTTATTATAGGGTTAACCCCTCACTAGCATGTTGAAGCTATCCTCACATGGTGGATTCGTGGTTTTTTTAGTTTGAGTTTTCTCCCTTGGATAACAAAAGACCTTAAGGCTTTTGGACCAACCAATTCACCAACTCGGTTTGAGATTTTTACCCCGAACTACGAGGTTTTTATCCTAATCTTTTAAGATGGTACGTAGGCAATGGGTTTATCCATCCAAACACAAAGTGTAAATAAACTTGTATATTCTCCTCTCATCTCTTCAATCATGTTTGCACAAACAAATTTTCACAAAATACCAACCTTACATGAAATGTGAAAAGGGCTCCCTAGGAGTACCTAGGATGTTTTGGGTGCTTAAAACCTTCCCATTGCATAACCAACCCCCTTACCCAGATCTCTGACATTTTTACTAGTTTTTGACTTGATAAAACTTTTAGGTTTTTGTTCGCTTTCTAACCATTCCTTTGGATAAATAGAAGTGCGGTGGCGACTCGATTTGTATGGTTTACCTTAGATTTAGTCGATATCTCTAATGGTAATGAATACCCCGCTACAGAAAAGTGGCGACTCTGTTGGGGACATTATTTGCCTAGTGGGTTTTGCCTACTTTTCATATTTGTTGTATTGTATTGTATATTGTTTTATGGCATATTTTTGTGCAAATTGGGATTACTGTATTGTATGTAATGATTGAATTGCTTGAATATTAATTCCTTGTATGCTTGGTGATCTTTGTGAGATGAGTTCTATACCCGAACTCGAGTGCACTTAGGATAGGAGAATGGCATAGTCTTGTTGACTTGTGTGGAGTTATTCCTTAGAAAGTTGACTTGCAAGCCCATTCACTTGGTGGAGGTCATGTTGGGATCAATAATGTCACACAAGTAGTTGTGGTTAGACATTACTCTTTCCAATATAGACCTTAGAAGCCAAGGACCTTAGTTTACCAAACCCATCTTGGCCTATTCTTAGGATGTAGTGCGAAAGTCGTTCAAGTGTAAGATTTAATACGATTGTTACACGATACTACACTCATAAGAGTCTCTCTTGAGAATATTTTTGGAATACGAGTAGTCGTTTATCCGATAATATCCAAAAGATGGGATAATGAATATGGGAACCTCTTGTAGAACATGTTTGGCAGGTTTAAACCCTAGTACACTCCCTTTGGGTGGTTCTTAACCGAGACTCCATGCTCGTGACTTACAACAAACCTTTGATTCATGGTCGATCCGTTCATGTATCCTTAATATCAATGGAACTTGGGTGTTGATAAGGTGTAAACCATAATCCACCAAAATGGATGATTGATATTAAGGATGACATGATCCATCCCATGACCTTTGTTTGGTGTGCTTTGCTTGATCCTTGAGTGTGATTGTTGCATTCATGCATTCATGCACCCATTTGCATCCATATCATCGATGATAAGAAAATTTTCAAGGAACTTAATAGGTCTATTCGCAAATTTTCAGACATGGAAAGACAAAGAAGGAATACGAAGAAGTACAGTTTCAGACAACCCGACTTGAAAGAGTTAAGGAATTTGACATCCTATGTACTAGATCCCTTGGGTTTCAAGGCTCGTTTTGGGAAGCTTCTTTCTCTTCAGACTACTCAAGTGGATGAAGGATTGATGAGTGTATTGGTGCAGTTTTATGATCCCTTGTACCGTTGCTTCACATTTCCGGATTTTCAGCTTTTGCCCACGCTTGAGGAGTATGCCTACCTTGTGGGTATACCTATTCTAGAACAATTGTCGTTCAATGGCTTAGAGAGTGTTCCTACTTCTCATGAGATAGCTGGAATGTTGCATATAGATGAGTCTCTGGTTGGTGCACATATGACTACCAAAGGTGGAATTCAAGGTCTCCCTTCTGAGTTCCTCATTGCTCAAGCTACCATCTATAGGAAGGCCATGAGTGAGGACGCCTTTGAGGCTATATTTGTACTTCTCATCTATGGGCTAGTGTTATTCCCCGACATCGACAAGTTTGTGGATGTGAACGCTATTAGGATTTTCTCTACTCTTAATCCCGTTCCGACTCTGTTGGGCGACACTTACTTTTCTTTACATATGAGGAATGCAAAGGGTGGGGGTGCCATTGTGTGATGTTTTCCTTTGTTGTACAAGTGGTTTATTTCTCACTTGCCGCAGACGGTCGCTTTCAAAGAGAATAAAGGATGTCTACGGTGGTCCACGACACTTATGTCTCTCACTAATGATGATATCTTTTGGTACAACCATGTGTACGATGGTGTACAGATCATCAACTCTTGTTGTGAATTCTCAAATGTGCCTCTTCTTGGTACATGTGGTGGGAGTAACTACAACCCTGTCTTAGCACGTCGTCAGCTTGGGTTCCCCCTAAAGGATAAACCCAATATCATTATGTTAGAGGGTGTGTTCTTTCAGGAGGGTAAAGATCCCCAAGGCTTGAAGTCCAGGATGGTCCGCGCTTGGCGCAAGATCCATAGGAAAGGAAGGAATGAGCTGGGACCGAAGAATTGTATTTCTTTGGAACCTTATACTTCTTGGGTTAGGAGGAGAGCTGCTGAATACCTCATGCCTTACGAGTATCCGAGACCTACACCTTTGGTTGTGGAGGGGCCTTCAATCCTCCCTAACCAAGGAATAGAGGAGTTGAGAGACGAAGACCGTTCACGTGCTTGGATCCGTGAACGAGAAGAGTTGCTTCAGCAGATTAAGGAGAAGGATACTCTGATAGAGTTCCTCGAGCATCAAGTTATTGATGATCCTAATGATGCGTGGACTTCTCTACTTCCTCAGTCTTCCAAGTTTCGGAAGAGGAAGTACGATCGACTCGCCAAAGAGAAGGCAGATATGGAGGCAGCCTATGAGGAGGAGGTGAAGAGGCTTCGTGCGTCTTATATTCCAGTCTCTCGAGCTTTAGATGATTGTTTCTAGGGATCCATAGGATGATCATTTTCCTTCTCTCTTGTATTGTATTTGGTTACCAAAGCTGTACTGCTTTGATGTAAAAATATTTTTCAGATATTATTGATATTGTGTTCCATATAAGATAAATGTTTAATATTTCCCCAAATTTGCAAATAAAACTCTAAAAGTTCGTATGAAATAAAAACAAATCATATGCACAAACATTGCATGCATCATGTGCATAAGCAGGTTTTGCTCCAAGCTTCTTGTCCTTTGGTCTAACTTTGTGTTCTTCGTTTATTTTGAAGACAAGCTGACTCACCGGTACTACACAAGAGCCAACTCTTCGAAACTAATGGATCATTTGGACAAGAGAACCGCGAGCTGAAGGATGAAGTAGCCAGATTGACTGCCCTGATGGAGTCATTCATGGGTGCCTAGAGCCAGTCTTCCCCAACACTTACAACTCCTCCCCAGAGGACGGTTATTTCGGAGGTCGTGACTTCTGATGTGCCTGCTGCAACAACCCACTTTGCGCCATCTATGCCGGCCGGGTTCCTGTGGGGAATGCCTGCCAATTTCATGACAGAAGGTTTCGCTTCTACTCTTGCTTCTTTGTCGGCATCCAGCCCGGTCCTTTCAGTGCCACCTCCCGTTGTGCACACATTACCAAGAGTTGAAGACACCATATACCATTCTGAACCATCTGAAGGTCCAGTTGTTTATGAGAAGATGGATGACATGAAAGACCAATTCCTTGAGCTTCGCAAGGAACTGAAGACTTTGAGGGGGAAATACCTCTTTGCTAAAAGTGTTGCGGACTTGTGCCTTGTGCCCAACGTAAGCATTGTTGATGGGTTCTCATTTCTTTGTTCGTCGCTCTCCGCACAGCTTGTATTTTGAGTATGACACCTTTCGGACATTTCATTCTCTTTGATTATTTCGTTTGTGACCAAAGCTTCTTATCACCTCTCCTCGGTATTGTTATTTACACGTTCGATTGCAGTTGTACACGTTGTTCTGGAAGGTCAAACCGGAATTGAGAAGGGGGTGCCTTAAAATTGAATAAGCAGCGCATCGCATACCATGCATATTAACCCTTGTTTGTTTTGCAGGTGTCACCGCAGTGTCTAATGTTTGTTCCCTGTTTCAGGCATTATTGGTCCCAAGCGAGTCCACAGGTACCCGACAAAGGAAAATCATCCGCAACTAGCAATGGACCAGGTACAGAAAGAGCTGGCTGATATGCGTGAAAGGATGGATCAGTTCATGACATTGATGACTGGTATGGCATAGGGCCAGGAAAAGCTGAGGGAATTGGTTAGGCAACCGAGGCCCGATCCATAGGTAGAGATACCAAATGCTGAGGGAAACCCTAGTAACCCTAGGAACGCTGATAACCCTGTGAACACGGGTAACGCGGGTAACGCAAATCCTGATGGAAACCGGGTAATGTTGGCAACACGGGGAATGTTGGAGATGGTATTGGCGGAAGGTACAATGTGAATCAAGGAATTCGGATTAACGGTGCCCCGTTACTGAAGATTATCAGTATGATCAATTCTCTTTGCACGACGAAGCCCACGAGACCACTCGCTGTATGGATGAGCTTGCTGAGAAGCTCAAATCTTTGGAGTATCAAAATTCCTTAGGTTTTGATGTCACAAATCTTGGTATGGTTCAGGGATTAAGGATTCCTCACAAGTTCAAACCCCCTACTTTTGAGAAATACAACGGGGCTTCTTGCCTACGCACTCATCTCCAATCTTATTTGGGAAGGTTGGGAGCTCACACGGAAGATGAAAAGTTGTGGATGTACTATTTTGAAGACAGTCTAACTGGAGCTTCTCGTGAATGGTATTCTCATTTGTCTCGTACTACCATCAAGAGCTGGAAAGACTTGGCAGAGGCTTTTGTCAAGCAATATCAATACAACTTGGACATGGCTCCAAATCGGACTTTGTTGCAAGGAATGTCTCAAACTGCCAAGGAGACCTTTAGAGAATATGCTCAGCATTGGAGACAAATTGCTACGTCCGTCCAACCCCCTATGTCTGAAAGGGAGATGGCGGACATGTTCATGAACACTCTTCAAGGCAATTATATTAAGAGATTGGTTGCTTGCCCGTCAATCAGCTTTGCCGAGATAGTAATTGCTGGAGAAAGAATCGAGAGTCTGTTGAAGATGGGCCGAATTCAAGACAACAGTGCCTCTAGCTCATCAGGTCGCAAGAAACCGTTTGCTGGTAACGGTCAGCGAAGAAGAGAAGGCGAGACAAGCGTTTTGTATGCCGGCAGAGGCAGGGGCAGAGGACGCCCTAATTATTATCAAGATCAAGTGGCCGCAGTCACTATTCCAACACCTGCTCCTCAACAGCAACAACAACCGCAGTATCATCTGCAACAACAACCCAGGTACAACAATAAACAACAAGGAGGTAATCCGGGTCAGCAGAGACACTATCAACAACGTCCAAGGCAGACGGACCGGGTCATTGAGCCAATCCCAATGCCTTATTCAGTATTACTTCCCAGGCTGATTGACCTGAATTTGGTTATGTTGAGAACTCTGGCCCCACCAATCGATCCCAATAATTTGCCTAGAGGTTATGACATCAACGCCAGATGTGCTTTTCACTCCAACGCACCTGGCCATACTACAGATAATTGCAAGGCTTTCCAGCTAAAGGTACAAGATTTGAGATATGCCAAGGCTATCAATTTTTCTTCGGTGCCTAATGTTATCCAAAACCCGATGCCAGCCCACGGCGGGCAAAGGATTAATGTTGTTGATAGTAGGGAAACTTTGAATTTGGTTTCTGATGTGACTAAAGTAATGACTTCGCTATCGGTGGTTAAAGACCGACTTTTGAAAGGACAGATTTTCCCGGGCTGTGGGGAAGAGTGCAGAAATTGTCAAGCTGTCGAGAACGGATGTGACAGTTTGAGAAGGGGTATTCAGCAACTGATAGATGAAGGTTGTCTTCAGTTCAATCAGATCTGTCCAGTGAAGAATGATGTGTCGACAGTAACGATTTATTTCACTCCTGAAGAAATATATGTTCCCGAGAGACCCGTTCCGACAACAATATATTTCCCAAAAAGTACAGAACTAGAAACGGTGAACATCGAAAGTCCAGCACCAGTTACAATTTACTCTGACAGCCCTCAACCGGCTTTGGTTAGTCCGGTCACCATCACGGTACCAGGACCTGTTCCGTATGAGAAAGACAGTGTTATCCCGTGGCACTATGGGGCTGATATCTACTTCCAGGGGCGGAAAGTTAACAAAGAAGACATTGACTTTGGCAGCTCCGCTGTAGACAATGTTGGAGGGGTTGGTGGCTTCACTCGCAGTGGACACCTATTTGCACCATCAACATTGCGCACGAATACTGAAGCTGAGGCAGCTGCCAAGGTTAAAGGAAAATAGGTAGCCACCGAAGAGGTTACTACTGAGGAAGCTCTTCCTAAGACCGCATTCGAGAAGGAAGTGGATGAGTTTATGAGGATTATCAAGAAAAGTGACTAAAAGGTAGTCTCCCAACTAAATCAGACACCCTCAAAGATCTCCATTCTCTCACTATTGATGTGCTCTGAGGCGCACAGAGCAGCCTTGTTGAAAGTACAGAATATGACCTATGTTCCACCAGAGATAACTGTTAACCAGCTGGAGTCGGTAGTTTCAAATGTTAACGCTAGCCATGGGCTAGGTTTCACCGATTATAACCTGACATCTGAGGGCAGGTATCACAACAAAGCCTTCCATATCTCAATGGAATGCAAAAGGGTGGTGCTTTCCCATGTTTTGGTTGATACAGGCTCTTCTCTGAATATTCTTCCAAAGAAAGCCTTAATGAAGTTGGATTGCAATGGCATCATCCTGAGGCCAAGTAATTTAGTTGTGAGGGATTTTGATGGCTCTAAGAGATCTGTCTTTGGCGAAGTTTAGTTGCCAGTTAAGATTGGACCGCAGGTGTTCAAGAGCACCTTTTATGTGATGGATATCCAGCCTACCTATAACTGTCTGCTAGGTCGGCCCTGGATTCATGCTGCCGGTGCTGTTACTTCCACTCTCCACCAGAAGCTCAAATATGAACTAGAAGGTCAGGTCGTCACTGTCTGTGGTGAAGAGGATATTTTTGTTAGCCACCTGTCTACATTTAAGTATGTGGAGATGGATGGCGAGATGCATGAGATGCTATGTCAGGGCATCAAAGCCATAAACATCAGTGAGGTTGCGCCCGAAGCTGTCTTTTGACCTAAGTCCGAGAAGGTCGGGACTTCTATCTCTTCATATAAGCAGGCTGTCGAGGTGGTTAAAGCTGGTAATGCCCAAGGCTGGGGAAAATTTGTGGAGCCAATCATCAAAGAAGACAAGTTTGGATTGGGGTATACTCCGGGGTCACAGAAGAATGAAGTCGGTACTTTCTCCAACGGGGGTTTGGTTTCTCCCCACATCTTCAATGCTGCAGATGAAGACAAGGCTGACAGCGACTGTGACTTAGATAGCTGGATTCGCCCGTGTGTCCTGGGAGAAAAGCTCAACAATTGGTCGTCCGAAAAAGTCGTCTGGGTTAATCTACTGAAAGAGTATTTTTTATTGTTTTCCTTTTATTACATGCATAATAAAGTCTTACACTTTGCCCAAGGTGTAATGATTCATCTGTAGGGCCATCCATTTAGTCGCATTTCACAATTATTTTCATCATCAATAAAGGACAGCATTTGCAAACAATTTTGTGTTCTCTTTCTTTCAATTATTTTTTTACTTTTACAAAAAAAAAACAAAAAAAATGGCAATGTTTCTTTTTCGTTTTTCTTTCCAAAAAAAAAATCTCGTTCTAACGTAAAGCATGATCCTCCATCATGCAGAGATGATCACCCGGATCTCACTGCTAACGACACTGCTATGGCCAAGTATGACTTCGACAATCCTATCTATCAAGCCGGAGAAGGGGTTGAGGAAGATTGTGAATTGTCTGAAGAGTTAGCCAGGTTCTTGAAACAGGAGGACCGAGCTATTACACCTTATCAGGAGGTGATTGAGACCATCAACATTGGTACCGAAGACGACAAGAAAGAGATCAAGATCGGGGCCAGTCTACAGGCCGAGGTGAAAGAACAGTTGATCAGTTTGCTTCGTGAGTACGTCGACATCTTTGCCTGGTCCTATCAAGATATGCCAGGTTTGGATACAGACATCGTTGTGCACAGGTTACCGTTGAATGAAGATATGCCGCCGGTGAATCAGAAGTTATGCCGAACTCATCCTGACATGGCAATGAAAATCAAAGAAGAAGTTCAGAAACAGTGGGACGCAGGGTTTCTCGCTGTGGCCAGTTACCCACCATGGGTTGCCAATATCGTAGCAGTACCCAAGAAGGATGGCAAAGTACGAATGTGTCTCGATTACAGAGATCTGAATAGAGCTAGTCCGAAAGACGACTTCCCATTACCTCACATCGATGTTTTGGTTTATAACACAACTCAGTTCTCCGTATATTCTTTCATGGATGGTTTCTCCGGTTATAATCAGATCAGGATGGCGCCGGAAGACATGGAGAAAATGACATTCATCACACCATGGGGTATCTTCTGTTACAAGGTCATGCCTTTTGGGTTGAAGAACGCAGGGGCAACGTACCAACGAGCTATGTTAACACTTTTCCATGATATGATTCACAAAGAGATCGAATGCTATGTGGATAATATGATTGCCAAGTCCCGAACAGAAGAATAACATCTGGACAATCTGCAGAAGTTGTTTGAACGTCTGAGAAAGTTCAAGTTAAGGCTGAAGCCGAACAAGTGCACTTTTGGAGTGCGAACTGGTAAGCTGTTAGGTTTCATTGTAAGTGAAAGAGGAATAGAGGTAGATCCTACGAAAGTAAAAGCTATTCAAGAAATGCCTGCACCTAAAACAGAAAGAGAGGTTCGTGGCTTCCTGGGCAGATTGAACTACATTTCAAGGTTCATATCTAATCTTACAGCCACATGCGAGCCATTGTTTAAAATGCTGAGAAAAGAGCAAGAGGTCAGGTGGAATGATGATTGTCAAAAAGCTTTTGAAAGAATAAAAGAGTATTTGCAGGGGGCCCCGATTCTAATGCCTCCAGTAGAGGGAAGATCGGTTATCATGTACTTGACGGTGTTATAAAGGTCAATGGGTTGTGTGCTCGGTCAGCATGACGAGTCGGGTCGAAAAGAGCATGCAATATACTACCTTAGCAAAAAGTTTACCGACTGTGAACAAAGATACTCACTGCTCGAGAAAACTTGTTGCGCTTTGGCATGGGCTGCTCGCCAACTAAGACAGTATATGTTGACTCACATGACTTTATTGATATCAAAGATGGATCTAGTCAAGTATATTTTTGAAAAGCCAGCACTTACCGGAAGGGTTGCTAGGTGGCAAATGATACTGACAGAGTATGACATCCAATACACTTCACAAAAAGCCATCAAAGGAAGTGTCTTGTCAGACTATCTTGCAGAGCAACCGATTGATGATTACCAACCTATGAGGTTCAACTTTCCTGATGAGGACATCATGTTTCTCAAATCGAAAGATTGTAAGGAACCACTCCTGGAGGAGGGGCCTGACCCTGAATCCAAATGGATTATGATGTTTGATGGGGCGGTCAACGTCAATGGTCGCGGAGTTGGTGCAGTGTTGATCACGCCGGAGGGGGTTCATATGCCATTTTGTGCTTGAATAACTTTTCCTTGCACCAACCATGAAGCCGAATACGAAGCTTGTATCCAAGGACTTGAGGAAGCCATCAACCTACGGATTAAAACCCTGGATGTATACGGGGATTCAGCTTTGGTCATCAATCAAACCAACGAGAAATGGTATACACATCAGCCTCATTTGGTTCCTTACAGAGACTATACGAGAAGATTGTTGACTTTCTTTACAACGGTGAAGCTGCATTACGTTCCTCATGAAGAAAACCAATTTGAGGATGCTTTGGCTACCTTGTCTTCGATGATTAAGGTGCTATGTTGGAACTACATACCCAGAATTGATGTATCTCGGCTTGATATACCCGCCTATGTGTTTGCTGCCGATGTAGTATCTGATGATAAGCTGTGGTATCATGACATCAAGCGTTTCCTGAAGAGTCAAGAGTACCCAACTGGGGCGTCTTCGAATGATAAGAAGACGTTGAGGAGGTTAGCCGGTAGCTTCTTTCTGAACTCAGATGATACTCTGTACAAGCGAAATTTCGACATGGTCTTGCTCAGATGTGTGGACAAGCAGGAAGCGGACATGTTAATGCAAGAAGTACATGAGGGATCTTTCGGAACCCATGCCAGAGGACATGCAATGGCTAAGAAGTTGTTAAGATCGGGGTATTATTGGTTAGCAATGGAGGCAGGCTGTTGCGGATACGGCCGAAAGTGTCACAAGTGCCAGATTTACGCGGATAAAGTGCATATCCCTCCAAGCCCATTGAATTTCATGTCGTCACCTTGGCCTTTTGCAATGTGGGGCATTGATATGATTGGCAAGATCGAACCGACTGCTTCCAACGGCCATAGATTCATTTTGGTCGCTATTGATTACTTCACCAAGTGGGTGGAAGCAGCATCCTATGCGAATGTTACGAAGCAGGTGGTAGCCAGATTTCTGAAAAGAGATATCATCTTCAGATACGGAGTTCCCAAGCGGATCATTACTGATAATGGTTCGAATCTCAATAACAAAATGATGGCAGAGCTTTGCCGGGACTTCAAAATCGAGCATCACAATTCTTCCCCTTACAGGCCAAAGATGAATGGCGCTGTTGAGGCAGCTAACAAGATTATTCAGAAGATTGTGCAAAAGATGGTGGTAACATACAAAGATTGGCATGAGATGTTACCGTCTGCGTTACATGGGTATCGAACTTCAATTAGAACATCCACCGGGGTAACACCTTATCAGCTTGTATATGGCATGGAAGCAGTTCTTCCGGTTGAAGTCGAAATTCCTTCTTTGCGGGTCCTGATGGATGTTAAGCTGGACGAAGCAGAATGGGTCCGTTCTCGATACAACCAGCTGAGCCTAGTTGAGGAAAAGAGACTAGCAGCTATATGCCATGGCCAACTATATTAGAGACGAATGAAGAGAGCATTTGATCAGAAAGTGCGCCCTCGGGAGTATCAAGTCGGTGAATTGGTACTCAAAAGAATTCTTCCTCCCAACACAGATCACAGGGGCAAATGGACACCGAACTATGAGGGTCCATACGTGGTTAAAAGGGTTTTCTCTGGCGGAACTTTGATGCTAACAACCATGGATGGCGAAGACTTCCCATCCCGCGTCAACTCAGACGCAGTTAAAAAATACTTCGCATAATTGACCCGCTGGACAAAAGAAAAAGAGTCCAGGCAAAAAGGGGCATCCCGACAAAAAAAAAAAAATGTACACCCGGTGAGTCGAAAACCCGAAAGGGCGGTTTAGGCAAAAAAGGGTATCCCGGTGGATTGAAAACCCAAAAGGGCGGTCCACGCAAAATAGGGAATAAGCGAATGACTGCGATCTAAGTTCATCCGTGTTATATCACCGTTTCATTCAATCCGATAATCTTCGAAGGTTAAATCATCCACTTCAGAAAGCAAGATGAGCAGAGCGTCTTGAGGTCATACGAGCCATAGCAGAGTCGAAACTCAGTGGGACCCCGTATCCACATTGCCATTAGGATAGTTTCTTTTGTTCAATTTATAGCGATCGCCTCTTTTCAGGGATCAGCCTCCTGATGTACTCGCCTATTCCTGGCACAAATTTTTCAACCAATAAAAGTCGAATAATTCAGTTAAAGAGCCTTTTTATTTTTCATTTATCAGTTTGTTTGCAAAAGATGTCTAAATTCTTGATTAAACATATTGCATCTGAACATAATGGTGGCTTTTGCAGATGATTTGCACAGGAAAACATTTAAAATTGCTTTGAATGTGCTTAATCCCGGACAGTGAATTCAAACCGAGTAATTCCCCCCGGGACATACGTGTGTGATTGCAGGTCACAAGAACCGGATGCCAAGTCATGAATCCTCATCCCCAAGCGGTTGACAAAGTCTTTCCTCAGCAGAGCATGTCCCCCAGTAGAGTTGCACCTTGTATCCCCAGCAACAGCGGAGTAGTTGCATACCCAACGGACAAGAGGGTGGTGTTCCCAGTGTTCACCTCATTCCCCAGCAGATTATTTTTAACAGATTTGTTTGGATCCTCAGCCTGAGGACGATTAGCAAGTTCATATCCCCAACAAAGGTGGATTCCTACAACATTTCCCCAGGAAGTGCTTTCCCCACAGACTCTCCTCATAGAGCCTCGCCAAACAAAGTTCCCATAGTTGACACTCCCCCAACAAGGTCAACTTTCCAGAAAAAAGCCAATTTATTTTCGGTGGCTCCCCAGTCCCGGCAGACGGATCATTCCCCACAGAGCATTCAAGGATTGATACAGCGATCCGTTGACTACCGGAGTTTGCTTCCCCAAGCAGATTTCTTTTTGCACCATGCATAACATTTGCATTTGCATGCATATCAAGCATACACATAAGCTGATAAACGGGTTCTTCAAAGCAGACTGAAGATTTACTTTACAACCAAAGTCATGAGATTCAGCCAGAGGATCAAGTCTGTGTGATCCAGCAGGAGGGTCATTTCGAAGATTCAGCCTGAGAATCGTTTTCCAATGAGCCAGACTAAGGTTTAATTTGAAGATTCAGCCAGAGAGTCGCCTACAAGCGTTATTTCCCCAGCAAGCCAGCTAGAGGAGTAGATTGACAGCTCAATAGAAAATCAACCTACAAGAGGATCCAGCCTGCGGATCACAATTTAGAAAACAAAAGTTAATTGAAGAGTCGTTACAACATGTTCTAGCCTGAAGAATATGTATGAAGCCCGAAAAGTGGAATATTCTCGAAGCTGCATATCTAACATGAAGATTGGGTGTAGATCTCGAAAGAGGGTCAACCAGCGCATGCCTCAGATGCGAGATCCTGATGATGGGAATTTATCATCAAAACAATCCAGATCTAGCCAGAAGATCGAAGTCAGGTCTAGCCCGAAGATCAAAAATAGATTCAGCCAGAGAATCAAAGAGAATAGATTCATCCAGAGAATCGAAACAAAGAAGATCTAGCCAGAAGATCGAAGTCAGGTCTAACCCGAAGACCGAAAATAGATTCAGCCAGAGAATCAAAGTGTATAGATTCGGCCAGAGGATCGGAACTCTAGATTAAGTCAGAAGACTGATTCGGATTCAGCCAGAGGATCGGAAGAAAAATAAACAACGCGGTGTATTTCAGCATTTTGGTGGTGTTCTCAGAGTGCAAATTTTCGGTCTGTCTTTGGTATTCAATCACAGTTCACCCTGTTTGTCTGATAAGCTGTTCGCTTTCATCCTGCTCGGGTTAGCTGATGATTGAATAGGGACAGCTGTAACACCCCAAAACTTGCCCTCCTCATTCATGCATTCATTTTTAGGTCATTTAACATTTCATATTGCATTTCATCATGTCAATCAGAATCAGATCCAAGAAGCTTGAACATCATCCAAGACACTTTGTGGGTTCTATCCGGGTGATCAGTCAACACAAGGGAAAGATTTGAGTTACTTCCAACAGGTTCGAATGGGGTCTATTCATCATTCAAAACGCTAATCTTGAAGGAGCAAAAATCTGTTCCTGAGCTGTCATGCTCGCTAGGCGAGCAGAATGGTTCGCCTAGCGAATCTGAATTGTCATGCTCACTAAGCGAGCAGATCCTTTGCTAGGCGAAGCCCACGTGTTTTGAGAAAAATAACAGAAAGTCATGGGCTTGATTTGCCCTCATTTGAGCCCACCAAGCCACGAAAATCAGGTTATAAATTCTAAATATTCATTGGAACAAGGGAGAGACCTACGAACTAATCTGCAGCAGCCTCTAGACAACTCTGAAAAGTTCACTCTGACTCACACATTTTTTCACTTCCATCTCACGCAAACCCTAACACTGCTTTGCAAACCCAATCGTGCCCTTCGATTTCAATCGATCTCTCCAATCAGGTTTTCCCTATCTCCCCTGCTTTTATGCTTTCAATTTGAAATTTCTGAATGTATGAGGTATTATGGATGAATTTGGAAGGGCGGGTTTCATTAGGTTTTGCATGTGGGGTTTAGATGTGCATGAATGTGTACAAGAATACCTTGAATGTTTAATCACTTAATTTCTGAAATGGAGACCACGGGGTTTGGGGTTTCTGAGATTGTACTGTTATCCATGAAGAACCCAAAACCCGTAGGTGTTCGCTAGCCCATCGCTAGGCGAGCCTACAGCGAAACTTCGCTAAGCCTTCGCTCAGCGAAGCAGCAGCGATCGCGACAGCAGTTGCCTTTCTGTTTGCCCTCCAATCTGTTTTGTGTTTGTTATGATATGCTTTCTATTGCATCCGGGCACACGTTTTAATATGTATGTCATATCTTGATGTGTGGATCCTTGCTCCCTGACCTTGGGTTTTGACACCCTTTTGATGCATTTGTTGGACAAGAGGTTTAGGCCTCCTACCCTTGGTTGCTTTTTGTGAGCTTTCTTTTTTTGTGAACTTTAATGGCATGATTCAGGCGATTACATTTTGATCCTGGTTTGGTGCAACTCTTGATTGCACCCCATCTTGTTATTCTAACCTGTTTCTTGAGTTTTTGTGAGGGCTCACATGACTCTTGAAGAGATAGCTTGCTTGGCATTCAACTTTATTTGTGGGATACCATATGGACATTTATTCCGATTACTTTTCTTACTTGATTTCTTTGATGGTGCTAGCTTAAGAGATCACCAGGTTTCTTGCTTCGTTAGTTGCTATTACTTTAGATTCTTATCCGTGCGGTAGATCTCTTGATCCCTTTATTTTTCCCGTATTTTACCGCTTTCTTAGCTGGAAGACCTCAATAAGAGGCGATGTCTTTTGTATGTTTACTTTTGTGCCCAAAGACCTCCAAGAAGAGGCACCAGTGTTCAAGACCTCCTTGAAGAGGCGATTGGAGGATAAAAGGGATTAGTAGTCAATCCCCCGTTATTCAGTGTGTCATTCTTTAAGATCACACTACGTGTCGATGCTTCAGAACAAAAGCCCAAGATCTTTTGTCCGGTCGGTCAGTGGAGTGGGTTCCATCTTTATGAACCCCCACGCCTTGTCATGAGCTCACCCTGTCCAGGGTTAAGAGCTATGAGGTCTTATCCTCATTACCCTTTTAATCTTCTCACCCTGACGTTCAGTGTCAGTGGTTAAGAGCCCATTTGATTACCCTCCCATGGCTTGTTTGTCGAGGTTGATATGACCCCTCTTGACTAAAGCCTTGCCCATGTGTGTTTGAGCCCCTGGTTGGCATGTTTACTTTATGCATGTTTGTTTTGTATGGTGTGATCATCTCCCCATAGGATTGCTAGGCTTCGTGTAGTCTCTTGTTTGCATGTCAATTAAGGTAGCACGGTTCCTTCGTCTAGGACTTCCTTTTTGCATGAGCATTCCTAAAACACCAATAACTCATTGATTTTTCTTCTCCTAAAGAACACGTTTACTCCTTCTGCTACAGACGAGTAAGTCTCCAAAGGTCGGGCATCCGGTAGATTACGTAGTAACGTCGTTCGTCTAAGGCAAACCCCTAGTTAGCCGAACTATGTTTTGCTCTGATTCTCATTCCATATGAGATACGTAGGCATAAGACGCGGTGTCTTACTGAGCACACATCCCTCTAACCCATAGGTAGCCGAGCTACGAAGACTCTGATTCTCATATTCCAATGAGATACGTATGTAGTGGATGCGACATCTGTGCGAGTCATCTTCTTTTGACCCCTCTTTTAGTAAATAGTACACTAGATAAACCCACACCCTTTAGACAAGAACAACAAGAGTGGATCCCGTAGAGTACTACGGATGCGTAGGGGTGCTAATACCTTCCCTTCCCATAACCGACTCCCAAACCCAAGATTTGGTTGCGAGACCTTGTCTTTTCCTTTCCTTTTTCCAGGTTTACTTCGAGCGTTTCCTTCCCCGCCTTCGGGATAAATAACGCACAGTGGCGAATCTCCTGTCATGCCTTTCTTCGCCGGTTGTTTTTTCGCAGGTTGCGACAGACATCACCAAACTTCCATCTCTGATTTCTCTCTTAATAGGAATCTAGAGTGGAAGTGAGTGATATAGGAGTGATGTACATCACTTCACCTTTCGAACGGTGCCTGGATTGTCCATTTTAATAAACATTTGAATCTCTGCATTTTTTGAGCTTCGCCGGAGTTCATCGGAGAAGACGGTGGCGCTGGCCACCGTCTCATTGCCAGATTGCCTATGGACCATTTGATCTCTTTCTCAGATTGAATCATGGCCTTTGTTTGTTATAACTTTTTTAAATGCATTGTGTGACGCGTTTGACTAAGACATTTGGTAGGCGCGCACTTGAGATCCATCTGATCTGCTAGGTCAATTAATGAACTGGAACCAACGCCTCTCTTTTTTTCTGATTTTTCTAATTTCCATTTTATTTCTTTTATTTCATTTTATTTCAAAAATTCATAACTCTCTCACTTTAATTCCAAAAAATATGGGACCAATTGCCTTATTTCTCTTTTTAATTCTAGTTTCTAAAAATGATTTTTAATTTTATTTTATTTTATCATTTGATATTTTTTGTGAATTTTCTCTTTTCTGGTTATTTTTATTTCATTTTAAATAGTTTTTGATATCCAAAAAATACAAAAATATTGTCTCAACCTCTTTGAATGATGATAGATCTATGAAAAATATTCTCATCAATTTATTAATTGATTTGAGATTTATTTGAGATTTAGTTCAATTAGGTTATTTTTCTTCATTTTTAATTGATTAAAAATAGTTTCTGACTTTTAAAAATGCTGAAATTTTTTGTCAAACTTTGTTTGACCTTGTTGAACTTGGAATAATTCACTTGAACTTTTCAAAGTTGGTTTGAAGTGATTTTGAAGTTTGACCTTTCTTTAATATTTTAATTCAAGTTTATTTCCAATTATTAAAAATACCAAAATATTTTTGTCTATTTCTTGACTTCCAATCTTCATCTCATTTCTGTTTTTTATGGTTTGACCTTGATCTTCCCTTTCTTTGGTCAACATTTGTGGATTGGTACATTCCATTTTACTTAATGAACTTTATTTTATTCATTTCCATCATCCATCTTCTTCTTCTTCTTCTTCTTCTTTTCTTTTTGATGAATGAGTTAAAGGTTGATAAGTTAGCATTGATAGGGAGGTTTAATCTTCCTTGATTCAAATCTAATTCATCTTGATCAAATGATCAAGTGAATGACTTTGAATTAAGGATAGGTTGCTTCTTAAATCATGCAAATGACTTAAATTAATACAAGATCATTTCTCATTTTCTTTTTGGCATGGCAACATGTTGGAACTTGGTTCACTAATCAAGACTTCTAACTTGTGTTGTTGCCTACATTATTATTGACCGACCTCAGATAGTTGTGACTTCTACATAAGTCCAATTACGATTGCTTAACATAGCGCTATATTTTCCTTATGGCACACTAACTACTAACACTAACCATTAACTATTAACATTTTCTTTTGCTCTTTACTTTTTGCTCTTTACTTTTATGCAATTTACTATTCTTGTACATATTATTCATTTGCTTTTTTCCTTTGCTCATTTGAGCACATGTTTATGATAATGCAATTTGCCTTTTGCTCACTTTTGCACATAATTGTATATATATTATTATGCTTGTGCTTTTGTTTTGTTTGTTGTGGACCAAAATGCAAAGAAATGGATAAATGGACATAGTTTCTAGGACTTTCCCTATGCCAAATGGAGTAAAAGGATCTTGGTGTTGAAGATGGATTAGAAGGACCAAACCTCTAAACTCACTCTTGTCCCTTCTTGATTTGTTTTCATAAAACTTTTGATGTGTGTGCTCTTGTGCTGGGGAATCCTATGAGAGCTCAAATGGAAGAATTATTGCCATGATCATCTAAAGTGAAAGATCCAAGATACATTGAGGAGATCTTAAGAGGCTTGTTTGATTGTTGCTTGAGCTTACTATTATTTTGCTTGCATACTCCAAAGAATGGGAGCTAATTGGATCATCAATATGATCTCAAGAGAGGAACTGCATTTATGGTCTTGTTCTCTTATCCCGTACCTCTTGTTTGATTAGGACTTTAGCCATTCTTCTTCTTCCCTCCATTCTAAACCAAGCCAAAACCTTTGTGCAAACATTTAACTTTTCTTTTCAAACATTAGAAACCTAAGCCTTATGCTTTTGATTTTCAAACTTTCTTTTCATAACACTTATTTTTTAATTGACCTTCTAAGTCAACTTTGACCATATTTTGCAAATACTCTTCATTGGTAAATATAACTCATTCAAATGCTTTTGTGGTTTCAATGGCCACATTCTTAATCAAAACTTTTCATAACCTTTAGCTATTAGGTTTTGAGTTATCCTTGAGGTAGATGTAATACTCACCTATATCCTTAGTGATGGACAATGAGTCTTCCATGCTTATTATAGGGTTAACCCCTCACTAGCATGTTGAAGCCATCCTCACATGGTGGATTCGTGGTTTTTTTAGGTTGAGTTTTCTCCCTTGGATAACAAAAGACCTTAAGGATTTTGGACCAACCAATTCACCAACTCGGTTTGATATTTTTACCCCGAACTACGAGGTTTTGATCCTAATCTTTTAAGATGGTACGTAGGCAATGGGTTTATCCATCCAAGCACAAAGTGTAAACAAAAACTTGTATATTTTCCTCTCATCTCTTCAATCATGTCTGCACAAACAATTTTTCACAAAATACCAACCTTACAAGAAATGTGAAAAGGGCTCCCTAGGAGTACCTAGGATGTTTTGGGTGCTTAAAACCTTCCCATTGCATAACCAACCCCCTTACCCATATCTCTGACATTTTTACTAGTTTTTGACTTGATAAACTTTTAGGTTTTTGTTTGCTTTCTAACCATTCCTTTGGATAAATAGAAGTGCGGTGGCGACTCGATTTGTATGGTTTACCTTAGACTTAGTCGATATCTCTAATGGTAACGAATACCCCGCTATAGAAAAGTGGCGACTCTGCTGGGGACATTATTTGCCTAGTGGGTTTTGCCTACTTCTCATATTTGTTGTATTGTATTGTATATTGTTTTGTGGCATATTTTTGTGCAATTTGGGATTACTGTATTGTATGTAATGATTGAATTGCTTGAATATTAATTCCTTGTATGCTTGGTGATCTTTGTGAGATGAGTTGTATACCCGAACTCGAGTGCACTTAGGATAGGAGAATGGCATAGTCTTGTTGACTTGTGTGGAGTTATTCCTTAGCAAGTTGACTTCCAAGCCCATTCACTTGGTGGAGGTCATGTTGGGATCAATAATGTCACACAAGTAGTTGTGGTTAGACATTACTCTTTCCAATATAGACCTTAGAAGCCAAGGACCTTAGTTTACCAAGCCTATCTTGGCCTATTCTTAGGATGTAGTGCGAATGTCGTTCAAGTGTAAGATTTGATACGATTGTTACGCGATACTACACTCATAAGAGTCTCTCTTGAAAATATTTTAGGAATACGAGTAGTCGTTTATCCGATATTATCCGAAAGATGGGATGATGACTATGGGAACCTCTTGTAGAACATGTTTGGTAGGTTTAAACCCTAGTACACTCCCTTTGGGTGGTTCTTAACCGAGACTCCATGCTCGTGACTTACAACAAACCCTTGATTCATGGTCGATCCGTTCATGTATCCTTAATATCAATGGAACTTGGCTGTTGATAAGGTGTAAACCATAATCTACCAAAATGGGTGATTGATATTAAGGATGACATGATCCATCCCATGACCTTTATTTGGTGTGCTTTGCTTGATCCTTGAGTGTGATTGTTGCATTCATGCATTCATGCACCCATTTGCATCCATATCATCGATGATAAGAAAATTTTCAAGGAACTTAAGAGGTCTATTCGCAAATTTTCAGACATGGAAAGAAAAAGAAGGAATACGAAGAAGTACAGTTTCAGACAACCCGACTTGAAAGAGTTAAGAAATTTGACATCCTATGTACTAGATCCCTTGGGTTTCAAGGCTCGTTTTAGGAAGCTTCTTTCTCTTATGACTACTCAAGTGGACAAAGGATTGATGAGTGTATTGGTGCAGTTTCATGATCCCTTGTACCATTGCTTCACATTTCCGGATTTTCAGCTTTTGCCCACGCTTGAGGAGTATGCCTACCTTGTGGGTATACCTATTATAGAACAGTTGCCGTTCAGTGGCTTAGAGAGTGTTCCTACTTCTCAAGAGATAGCTGGCATGTTACATATAGATGAGTCTATGGTTGGTGCACATATGACTACCAAAGTTGGAATTCAAGGTCTCCCTTCTGAGTTCCTCATTGCTCAAGCTACCATGTATAGGAAGGCCATGAGTGAGGACGCCTTTGAGGCTATATTTGTACTTCTCATCTATGGGCTAGTGTTATTCCCCAACATCGACAAGTTTGTGGATGTGAACGCTATTAGGATTTTCTCTACTCTTAATCCCGTTCCGACTCTGTTGGGCGACACTTACTTTTCTTTGCATATGAGGAATGCAAAGGGTGGGGGTGCCATTGTGTGCTGTTTGCCTTTGTTGTACAAGTGGTTTATTTCTCACTTGTCGTAGACCGTCGCTTTCAAAGAGAATAAAGGATGTCTACGGTGGTCCACGAGACTTATGTCTCTCACTAATGATGATATCTTTTGGTACAACCGTGTGTACGATGGTGTGCAGATCATCGACTCTTGTGGTGAATTCTCAAATGTGCCTCTTCTTGGTACATGTGGTGGGATTAACTAGAACCCGGTCTTAGCACGTCGTCAGCTTGGGTTCCCCCTAAAGGATAAACCCAATAACATTCTGTTAGAGGGTGTGTTCTTTCAGGAGGGTAAAGATCCCCAAGGCTTGAAGTCCAGGATGGTCCGCGCTTGGCGCAAGATCCATAGGAAAGGAAGGAATGAGCTGGGACCGAAGAATTGTATTACTTTGGAACCTTATACTTCTTGGGTTAGGAGGAGAGCTGCTGAATACCTCATGCCTTACGAGTATCCGAGACCTACACCTTTGGTTATTAAGGGGCCTTCAATCCTCCCTAACCAAGGAGTAGAGGAGTTGAGAGACGAAGACCGTTCACGTGCTTAGATCCGTGAACGAGAAGAGTTGCTTCAGCAGATTAAGGAGAAGGATGCTCTGATAGAGTTCCTCGAGCATCAAGTTATTGATGATCCTAATGATGCGTGGACTTCTCTACTTCCTCAATCTTCCAAGTTTTGGAAGAGGAAGTACGATCAACTCGCCAAAGAGAAGGCAGATATGGAGGCAGCCTATGAGGAGGAGGTGAAGAGGCTTCGTGCGTCTTATTTTCCAGTCTCTCGAGCTTTAGATGATTGTTTCTAGGGATCCATAGGATGATCATTTTCCTTCTCTCTTGTATTGTATTTGGTTACCAAAGTTGTATTGTATTCGTATTACAAGATGAAATATCCCATACAAGGATCAATCACATGATATTCTTCGCACACATCCTGAAGTGTCGAAGGTACCATACAAATCCAAAATTTATTTCGGTTGTTCTTCAATGACCAATGACTCGACAATCATAATTTCAAAAAAAAAAAGACAGAAAGAGAGCCCTCTAAGTCCAACACCCTAAAAGGAGACTTAGGTAAAAACTGGGGCAATCCCGATGGATTAAAGCTTCAACAAACAGTCCATGCAAAAGTTAGGGATCAAAACAAAACCGAAAGAGACAATGAAAGTCTCCAATAAAACAAAACAAGAATCAGTGAAAGAGACAATGAAAGTCTCCAACAGAGCAAAATAAGATGACTGTCATTTCAATGGATCTTACACTATTGAACTCTCGTAAAAGTAAGCGTGTGGCGAATCAACTGAACATAGGATTGGAGATCATCATGAATAAGGGGTGGGTTGAAATAAAATTTGAGCCTTATATCCTTTTGTTTCAATAACCATGAACCCCACCACGTTACAACCCTCAAAAGACCTAATTGATGTAAGGTTTGTTCTGAAAGCATGCTATAGCAAGGTTGAGTAAACTGACTCCTGGAGATTTGCTAATATTTTATTCTCACTGTATAACTCACACACTAGCAAAATAAAGCACCGCGACTGGGCTCATGGTCCACTCGTCACACATTACCACAACACTCCAAATGAATGATTGTTTTTCAAAACTTACATGACTATTGCATTAAAACTATTATTTCTTGAATAACAATTTTCAATTGTCCGTAAGTACTTGACATCGAGAAAATTCCAACAAGGGGCAGTTCGAGTGGTACTTGATCGTTGGCGTTGACACGAATCAAAACCATCTCATAATCCTATGGATCAGGGGCATGGCATCTTTTTTATTATGTTGACTTAAGAAGTAGTCTGTGTAAGACAAATCTCCAAGCATCGGTTGATCAGGGAGGAAAAACACTTAAATACTCTATCTGCCAGGGGCAAGTCCCGCAATAGCTCAATCAGGGGAAAATTACTCCAAGAGTACAGTGAAAACTAACTCCTAAGGATCAGTAGATTAAAGAAAACCGTTTCAAGAATCGGCTAATTAGGGGCAAGACAAGTTACAAGGGGCAAGTTTCCTCCATATCTTCAAGACAGTCAAGCAGATTGCGTCAGATATTAGTGACTGTTTGAATTCACAACCAAAATGTCGACAGTTCATACCAATACAATATCATATCTTAACAAGAAACCTTAGGGCGCGTTAAAGACATACTCATCTTGTGTTGATCACGTCCCTATTACAGGTTGGCCAGACATCTCAGAAGAAGGGGTCGAGATCGCCTCAGGGGCAAAGAAATAACGTAATAGTAAACGATAAAACTCGGGGCACCAAGCGTGTCCACATTCGTTGGGTGTTCATCACATCATCAACTACCGAGTGTCGGGAAGTCAGATCCTTTCACCAATCAATAGTCTAATCCACATTAACAGTCACCAAAGAAACCAAAATCCACCTTGCTGGCACCCGCATAAAAACAAATACAACCAGCATTAGTTTTCCAGAAAATACATCGCCTTTGAAAAGGGGGGCAAATCCCAAACAAACCAATCATTCTTTGCATTCAAACATGCATCACATGCGCTGCATGCATCACCTCATACATAACGTATACATGACATTTATTCATATAGCACGAATCAAGATCCAAGGTTTAGTTGTAGGCATCCAGGCCAACCCTCAATTGAGTCATTTTTTGTCTCTGAGTAAGTTTATACCCTACTATCGGGCGTTCCCCATTGAGTCACATCTTTCATGCTTTTGTTGATAAGATGTTATCCTCAACTAAGTCAAAAAAAAAATCTTTAAACACCTACCTTGTTTCACGTTGAGCGTCCCTCAATGAGTTATAACCTTTAACCTTTTGTTAAGGGAAATTACATCTTTCAGAGTTTTGTTCTGCAACCTTTTGTTTTTTATATCCTCAAGCGAGTCTTACCCAGCGTTATTCCAATACTATCTGTAGCAGGGATTTTGTTACCATATGGTTTATTGACTAAACCGAAAGTAAACGAAATCCCCGCTATAGAAAAGTGGCGACTCTGCTGGGGAGAAACTGCAAGCAATCCCGGAGGAACTGTCCTGGCTGAGGGAAACGGAAACGAATCCTTCGTCAACACGTGCCATGCTGGGGATGAAAAGGGACTCATTCCCTTCACCAACTACTCTAGACAAACTTCCTGCTTGAAGAGATAATTTATCTGACAAGGCAACTATGCAGGGAGTACATGCTTACTCCGCTGGAGGTCTTCTACTCATACCGGGGAAAGACAAGCTTCCTCGTGAATAGATAGCATATCAACTTTTATCAATCTATAAGGGATTTTAGGTCAGTTAACACAAGGGATGACAACCATATATTTAATAAAACACAAATGCTAGTGTGAGACTCTTTGGGAAGCTAATGATGTATCACTCTTATTCGCTCGCTAGGGAGGCAACCAGAATACTGACGAAGAGGATATACGAATGTCAGAATATGAACAAATGTCTTACCTTTTTGGAGATAGTACTATCCTTAGGAGAGCACTGAAGACATACCATTTATCCTTTTAGTCACTTGTGCATGTTCATTTTGTTTAAAACAATTTATAAAACTTTATTTGTTTAAAACAATGATATTCAACAATTAAAACATGCAAACATTTGTTAAACAGAAACAAATAAGAGTTCCAGGAATTGGATAAAGGATCAAATTTATTTAATACAATGGTAGCCCGCAAATGGCGAGACTCCATGGACCTTTACAAATTTGAAATTGGTGATATATATTGTAAAAAGGGATACATTGAACATAATGACCGTTTCTCCACAAACTCTGAATCCAATGTATTTGAAGCTTCAGTTGATGATGACTGTGCAAGAATCCTTGACAGAAGGGAGTTGCAGGAGAAAGTCTTGTCAGGATGCAGTTACTTGCCAAGTCCCTAATATTTTCCTAGATTGCCCTAGGGTGAGGTACTCAATCTAGCGGGATATATATATTTATTTTTTCATGTCTCTAACTTTTTCCTGGATCGCTCTTTCGGGTTTTCAATCCACCGAGACGCTCATTTTTGCCTAAGCTGCCCTTTCGGGTTTTCAACTTAGCGAGCTATTCTGTTTTTATTTTTAGGCGAAGTATTTCTTGACTGCATCTGAATTCACAGGACGAGTGAAATCCTCCCCATCCATAGTTGTAAGGAACAAAGCACCACCTGAAAAGGCTCTCTTAACAACATATGGACCTTCATAGTTTGGAGTCCACTTGCCCCTGAATCGGGCACGAAAGACAAGACTTTCTTGAGCACGAGGTCACCTTCTCTAACACACGAGGCTTGACCTTCTTATCAAAGGTTGTATTCATCCTTTGTTGATATAACTGACCATGGCACATGGCAGTTAATCTCTTCTCTTCAATTAAATTCAGTTGGTCATAACGACTCTGGACCCATTCAGCCTCAGTCAACTTGGCTTCCATCAAGACTCTCATTGATGGGATCTCAACCTCCACAGGGAGCACAACCTCCATGCCATATACAAGAGAGAAAGGGGTTTCCTCTGTTGAAGTACGAACTTATGTATGATAACCATGCAAAGCAAATGGCAACATCTCATTCCAATCTTTGTACGTAACAACCATCTTTTGAATAATCTTCTTAATGTTCTTGTTAGAAGCTTCAACAACCCCATTCATCTTGGGTTTATAGGGAGAAGAATTATGATGTGTAATCTTGAACTCGCTACACAACTCTTTCATCATCTTGTTGTTCAAGTTAGATCCATTATCAGTGATGATCTTATCTGGCACACCATACCGGCATATGAGTTGATTCTTGATAAACTTCACAACCACCTGTCGGGTTACATTCGCATATGATGCCGCTTCAACTCACTTGGTGAAGTAATCAATAGCTACGAGAATAAAACGGTGACCGTTTGACGCCTTTGGTTCAATCATGCCAATCATGTCGATTCCCCACATGGAGAAAGGCCATGGTGAGGAAATAACATTCAGGAGTGTCGGAGGAATATGAATCTTATCCGCATAAATCTGACACTTGTGGCATTTCTTCACATATTTGCAGCAGTCAGACTCCATTGTGAGCCAATAGTAGCCTGCTCTCATCATTTTCTTTGCCATGGCATGTCCATTAGAATGAGTACCAAATGAACCCTCATGGACTTCAGTCATCAACAGGTCTGCTTCGTGTCTATCCACGCATCTGAGCAGAACCATGTCAAAATTCCTCTTATAAAGCACTTCACCATTAAGGTAGAAACTGCCAGATAATCTCCTCAAAGTCTTCCTATCTTTAACAGATGCCCCAGGCGGGTAAGTCTGAGTTTGGAGAAAGCACTTGATATCAAAATACCATGGCTTATCATCTTTCACTTCCTCAACTGCAAACACATGAGCTGGTCTATCCAAGCGCATCACGGTAATATTGGGAACTTTATTCCAAAACTTGATAACAATCATTGAAGCAAGCGTAGCAAGAGCATCTACCATCTGATTCTCATCTCGAGGAATATGATGGAAGTCAACCTTAGTAAAGAAAGTTGAAATCCTCCTCGCATAATCTTTGAATGGAATGAGGCCAGGCTGATTCATTTCCCATTCACCCTTAATCTGAATAATAACAAGGGCCAAATCACCATAAACATCAAGATGTTTGATCCTTAGATCAATACATTCTTCCAAACCCATAATACAGGCGTCATACTCCGCCATATTATTCGTGCATTTGAAAGTTAGCCTTGCTGTAAAAGCAAAATGTGTACCCTGAGGAGTAATAATCATTGCCCCGATACCATTTTCATACTGATTAACAGCACCATCGAACACCATACCCCATCGGAAACCAGGTTCTGGCCCTTCATCGAGCGTAGGCTCATCGCAATCTTTCATCTTCAAATACAAAATCTCCTCATCAGGAAAGTCGTACTGCACAGACTGATAATCTTCAATTGGTTGATGTGCCACACGGTCAGCCAAGATACTACCTTTAAGAACTTTCTGAGCTCAATACTCAATATCATACTCAAATAACAACATCTGCCAATGGGCAATCCTCCCAGTTAAAGCAGGCTTCTCAAAGATATACTTGATTGGATCGATTTTGGATATCAACCAAGTCGTATGATTCAAAATATATTGGCGTAAGCGCTTAGCAGCCCAAGCCAAAGCACGGCATGTCTTCTCAAGCATTGAGTACCGAGACTCGCAATCGGTGAACTTCTTACTCAAGTAGTATATTGCATATTCTTTCTTCCCTGATTCATCTTGCTGACCAAGGACACCACCCATGGAATCATCAAGCACACTCAAGTACATAATCAATGGTCTCCCTTCAACAGGCAGAGACATAATCGGAGGTTCGGACAGATACTCCTTGATACTGTCAAAGGCCTTCTGGAAATCCTCGGTCCAATGATGACGCTGATCTTTCCGGAGGATCCTGAATATAGGCACACATGTGGCAGTCATGTGGGATATAAATCTGGAAATGTAATTCAAGCGGCCAAGGAAACCTCAGACTTGTTTCTTAGTTTTGGGCGCAAGCATCTCTTGTATTGCTTTGACCTTGGCAGGGTCAACCTCAATACCTCTTTCACTAACAATAAAGCCCAATAGCTTGTCGGAACGGACTCCAAATGTACACTTGTTCGGATTCAAACAGAGTTTGTACTTCCTCAAACGCTGGAAAATCTTCAACAAGTGTTCTACATGTTCAACTTCCGTTTTCGACTTTGCAATCATATCATCAACATACACCTCAATCTCCTTGTGCATCATATCATGAAACAAGGTAGTCATAGCGCGTTGATACGTGGCTCCGACGTTCTTCAAACCGAAGAGCATCACTCGGTAACAGAATGTTCCCCAAGGTGTGATGAATGTTGTCTTCTCCATATCCTCGGGTGCCATTTTAATCTGGTTGTAACAGGAAAATCCGTCCATAAATGAGAAGACATTAAATTTATATGTATTGTCTACCAACATATCAATATGTGGTAGAGGAAAATCATCCTTCGGACTAGCTTTATTCAAGTCTTGATAGTCCACACACATTCGAACTTTTCCGTCTTTCTTAGGTACAAGCACAATATTGGCCGTCCACTGAGGATATGTAGAAGTCACCAGAAACCTCGCATCAATTTGCTTATGAACTTCTTCTTTAATCTTCACTGCCATATCAGGATGATTTCTTCTGAGCTTCTACTTCACAGGTACACACTCAGGCTTCAACGGTAAGAAATGTTGCACAATATCAGTATCTAGACAAGGCATGTCTTCATACGAACAGGAAAAGACGTCGACATATTCTCGTAGCAACTCAATCAACACCTTCTTAACAGACTTTTCCAGGAGTGCCCCAATCTTCACTTCACGGATGCAATCCTCAGACCCCAAGTTAACTGTTTCCAGATTCTCAAGATGTGGCTAAATGATCTTCTCCTCGTGCTCAAGCAGATGGGTAATCTCATCAGGAATCTCTTTAACATCATATTCTTCGGCCTCAAATACAGGGAACTCAAAGTTGGGAGATGGTGTTGGATCATTATGTTCAATGGGTTTGATCAACCTCCATAATGATTTTGAGTATAAAAGAGATTTCAGAATTCAAGCAAGGCAAATCATTATGTAGATGAAAAGATTGATTTTATTCTCTTTTTAGGGTTTTATGGTGATCGCCAATTTTATGCAAAAAGGCAAAAAGGAAAAATAATTGGGAAAAACAAACATTTAACATGCGATTATTGAATGAATATCATTATATTAATCGAGTTATGCCAACAATGTCATCACCTCTCCTTTTGGCATGGGAGAAGGGTTTTCAAATAAAATGAACACATTACAGTGACTTATGGATAACTGTTGGAACATCAACAGCGACCCAATTATTGCAGATTCCGCCTAGTATGACAAAGTTGCCAATGTCTTCCTCTTCATCATCTTCAACAATGGCAGCAACTTCCTCATCTTCAACTGTGTGGATAAAACCATCACTCTACAATAGCCCACGCTCATTAGAAATACCAGAAGAGTACCATATGCCATCTCGGGACTTATTATCTTCCAACCTGATCATTTGCCCCAAACCAGTAGTTGCACCATGCTCAATGGCCAACTTTTGCATCGTTGTAGGAGACAAATGAAGAAAGTCCTTTCCTTGAAGGCTCAGCAATAGACAAGGCTTGGTACAGAGTCCCAACCTCATCCTCAGCATCAATGTAGGAAAAGGAAGATAAATGACTGACCAAGAGATCCTTCTCTCCCCCTATCACCACCAACCGCTTATTCTTCACAAACTTCAATTTTTGGTGTAGGGTGGACGTCACGGCGCCTGCCTCGTGAATCCATGGCCTGCCAAGCAAACAATTGTAAGACAGATGAATATCCATGACCTGAAAAGTGATCTGAAAATCACTAGGTCCAATCTTGATCGGGAGTTCTAATTCCCCGATCACGGTTTTGCTCGTTCCATCAAACGCCTTCACAACCACTCCACTCTGCCTCATGGGAGGCCCCTGGTATGAAAGTTTAGCCAGAGTCAATTTTGGCAACACAATAAGTGATGATCCTGTGTCCACCAACATGTTGGACAAGGCATCATCCTTACAGTTCATAGAAATGTGTAGAGCCAAATTATGATCTTTTCCCTCCTCAGGAAGATCAACATCACAGAAGCTCAAATTGTTGCAAGCGGTTATATTTGCAACAATGTTATCAAACTGTTCTATCGTGACATCGTGGGCCATGTATGCCATGTCCAACACCCTCTGCAAAGCTTCGCGATGAGGCTCGGAATTCATCAACAAAGATAAGACAGATATCTTTGATGGAGTTTGTAGCAGCTGATCAACAACATTGTATTCACTTCTTTTGATGAGCCTTAACATCTCATCACCATCCTCTTTCAATATGCCAGACTGGCCAACAGGATAGGAGTGTTATTAACAATAGTAGGGTCAACACCCTTAACCACAGGAACATGATTAATTGAAGAAGAAGTCCCCATGGGACCGGCAGGATTAACAGTAGTTCTCTTCACAACGTCCTCACGGGATTTCGGCGAACCGGAGAAAACATGACCACTACGGGTCTTACCACTGACGTCTGAAATACTGACCACAAAGGTCGAGGGCAACAACACCTCCTTCCCATCTTCTAACATCACCGTGTTGTATCGATAGGGAACAACTTTGCCTGATGAATACGGGACAGGGCCCGCTGGCTTGATCACAAGAGCTGGTGATACTTTCTTCTCGCTGCTGTCGCATTACGCGAAAAACCGGCGGGAAAACGAAACAACAGAGCCGCCACCGTGCGTTATTTATCCCAAAAGAAGGAAAGGAAACGCTCGAAGTAAACCTGGAAAAGACATGGTCTCGCGACCAGAGAGAAATGGGATCCGGAGTCGGTTATGCGAAGGGAAGGTATTAGCACCCCTACACATCCGTCGTACTCGACGGGATCCACGCACAAAAGAAAGAATAAGGTTGCTAAAAACTGCTCAAACACCACACAAGGCTGGAAGGAAACACAAGAAAGACAAAAGAAACGGAACTCGGCAGGATATCGCATCCTGGGCCTACGTAGCCTGTCAGACATAGACATCAGAGTCGACGTAGTTCGGGACAGGGGGAAACGTGCTCGCTAGGATGTCGCATCCTATGCATACGTATCTTCTCTGACCGGAGAAGATTCAGAGCACTCGTAGCTCGGCTAACGCACGCCAAACAAAACACAAACAGGAAACCGACTGCCAATCGCTGGACTTATGTCAGACTCCACACAAACAGGCAAACATGGAAACCGAACGCCAATCGCTGGAGTTACATCAGACTCCGAACCAACACACACACACAGGAAACCAACTGCCAATCGCTGGACTTACGTCAGACTCCAACAAGCAAATAAGACACAGGAAACCGACTGCCAATCGCTGGACTTACGTCAGACTCCAAACACACACAAAGGGGGTTGCAAAAGAAAAGGGCGCCCGGAGAGATCAGCTTATCTCCTGCCTATGTACCTCATCTAGTATGAGGATCAGGGCGACGTAGTTCCCCTACGTAGGGAAAAAGGACTTCTAACCTAACCAGAGACTGGGAAATGACAAACTATAAGGGAGACTGACTCGAGCCTAATAGTTATCATGTAAATTCACCATGGTCCTAGGTTGAGGTTTCTATCTAACTTGCACAGGGAGCAAGCTATCCTAAACAGCACAAGTAAATACATACAAGCACTAAAGCAAACACACACACTATATGCACAAAATTGGGCTCATACAAGGTTAGGCTGTGAAACACAAGCCAACTGGAATCGGGTGTAGTTAGCTCTTAACCCTAACATTGAGAGTTAGGGTGAAGAAGATGAAATGGGAAGTGAGGGTAAGACCTCACAGCTCTTATCCCTGGCCTGGGAGAGCTTCAGACAAATGAAAGTGTGGGAGTTCAGAAAGTTGGAACTCTTCTCCACATACGACTGACACAACAAAGATCTTGGGCTATTATCCACAATGCATCAACACAAGGTGTGTGAGCAAAGTGAATGACACACTGAATAGCAGGAGATGGATAGCACATCTCTTTTATCTACCAATTGCCTCATAAGAGGACTTTTCCTGCTTGGCACAAAAGTAAACAAACACAAGCATTGCCTCTTAAGGAGGGCTTCAGACAGGTGCCTGCCCACATAACAGGACAGGTCTTCTAGACTACATGAAGTCAGAGAGTTATACCTCAATGGTTAAGCAACCAAGCAAAGCAAAAGCAAGTTCAAAAGAACTCAAAGCAACTTAGGTACCTGAAAAAAATCTAACCCAATCAGTATACAATTCAAACAATCAAACAGACAACAGTCATCCATACAATCAGACAGATAAGGCATTATGCAATAATGTTCACGCCACAAGCCAATAAGCACAACACAAATAACTTGGCATCAACCTACAAAACAACATAAGGTTAGCCTATCAACAACCAATTAATCAATCCAAAGGAGTGAACCACTTCAACCATGGTAATGTGCTTCTTAACCTGAAATCCATAATCCAAACAGTGAGTCCAAACCACTAGGTCCAAGCCTAGGGTCAAAAGAGGGTCAAACATTCAAAACAGAACATGAAATTTAACATGAGTCAACTTCATTCAATCAAGAACACATTCCAAAAGGTCCCATATCAATATCATTAACCAAAAGCATTTCATGAACCAAACATGGCAAGGTATGCAAATTGTGACCACATTGTGACATCAGAAGAAATAAATTCACATTAAATCAAAAATGATTCAAATACTCTTGGAAAAATTCATGAGTAAACATGACATACAACATGATCATCACACACAAAATTAGAGGCATTGGACATCATTAGGCATGGCAATCACATAGCATAAGTCAAGGTAAGCACAACAAGCTCATGTGTGACACCAATTGTCACACCAAGTTAGCATAGGCATAAAACAAAGATGGATCATGGTAAAAACCTCAAACCAAAGCCAAAACAACATTCAACATGTCTAGAAATAGTGTGCAAAATTTCACATTCATTGGATAAGGAACAAGCATTTCACAATCAAATGAGGTTCAAAGCAATGTTAAAGCACAAATGTGACCAACCAGAAGGAAAAATCTCAATTAAATCATAAATGATCCCAAAAATTCCAACAAAAATCATGAGCAATCACAACATCTATAGCATGCATCATACAAAAATCAAGGCAATTGGATATCATTTGGCATGGCAAATTCATCAATCAAGTTGAACATCACAAGGTGTGACACACATTGTCACACCTACCTTAGCATGATCATAAAACAGCAATGGTAACTGATAAAAATACCAAATCAATACCAAAATGTCAAGCAAGATGTCTAGTTATAGCATGCAAAATTTCATAGCCATTGGATCAAAAACCAGCATTTCACAAATGATATGGCAAGGCAAGGTCAAGAATGCATACATGTTCAAGTATCCTAGCACCAAAAAATATTCAGCCATGCACAATTTATGAAAAAATGATCAAAAAATAATAGACAAAATCAGGATCACAATGCAAAAAATCTCATAATTTTTGGATGATTTCTCAATTAGATATGAATTTTGTAAGTTCATGGAAAATTAAAATGGAAATGTGAAGCCAAGGCAAATAATGATGAAGAAATGAGAAAATGCAAGGCAAGGCAATTGTTCTGGCCAAGGATCGAACCAAGTGCACATTTAAACTACATGCGCGCCAACTCAAAACGACTGCGTATCAATACACAAACCCTAGCGCGCGCATGATGCATTCAAAAAAATCCGCAGGAAATATGCATGCGTTCCGCAGGTAACCGTATGCATGTCGTAACAAATTTCGCAGGAAATTCCATAAGTAAACTGGAAACGTGATGAACATGATGAACACGATGAAGATCCTCATCCAGATTTCCAGAATTTTTCAAAACGTTCCAGAAATTAACCAAAAGCATACCATTCGATTTGTCATGGTTCATACATCAAAGATCAATAATCATTTCATGGAAAAACATCATCAAATGCATGGATCAAAGGAAATAAAAAAACAACATCCAAACTTGAATCACATGGATCTTTGTGTACAATGCATCATTTCAACTCATTCAAAGCTCAGATTCATCTCCAATCTATGAACTATACAATAGACACAACAATTTTGAGAATTAAAGAGGTCGAAAATGTAACCTCTTGATGAACAACAGCTGGATTCACGTGTTTCTAGGCTTGGCAATGCTTCAATCTTGCTCCAATATGCTTCTTATAGTGAATGATGATGAAATGGATGCTTGAATGTACACGAAGCTTGCTCAATCTTCACTTGCCATGGAAGCTTCAAACCTTGAACATGAACACTTCAGCCACGATTTCTCTTGAATCTTGATCCAAATATGCTCAACAATACTTCAGGATGATGAATGAATCACTGAAAAATGCTTGTGTTTGCATAATTTTGGAGAAAAAAGTGAGAGAGAATTTTGAGAATTTTTGAAAATCTAGATCTAGAATTGGTAATTGTGATGAAACAGTTAGGGTTAAGGCTTTATAGTCCATGCTAATCATGTTTAGGAAGTGGTTTAAGCAAATGCAAGTGTGATTAAGGGCTTTGTGGTGTGAATGCAAAAAATGAGTTTTCATGCTCCATGCACCTCATGCACGTGAACAGTGCATGTTCTTGGCTTAAAATGACTTAAAAATATTCCATGCACATGTTGGAATTGGCTTGGTATGCATATGTTCAACCAAAATGAATTTATGAAATTTTCCCAAAAATCTTCATGAATGAACTAATGCCATGCAAATAATATTTCATGCCAAATGATTGTATGCTTGGAAAATACATGTTACAAGGATCAATGTGCAAAAAGAACCACTCAAATTGGCCTTTTGGTTTGAATGTTATGCTCATTTAAAGTTTAAACCACACTTTGTCATGTTTTGATCATATCTCTTTAACCACACATGCGAAATCCATGATCTTGGACTTTTTGGAAATGGGAGAGAAAGATCTTCAACTTTCATGTTGGACAAAATTTCATTTGAAGCTTTCTTGATGATGTAATCTTGAGTTGAAGTTGGTCAAAAACCTTTCCATTTTTGGAAAGTTCAAATTACAGGTCACCTGCTATTTTTGAAAAGTCTTGATCTGACTTCAAATCCTTCAATGTTGATGTTTGAAATGTCAAATGAGACTTGTTTGCACATGATTGAGGCATCTCTAACCATCTCCTACCTCCAAATCCATAATTGAACTGACATTTGACTTTTGTTGACTTTTTAGGGATTCAGATGATTTGCACATGGACTGATGAGCTTTGAGCCTTCAATTTTTGGCCAAAACACCTCAAAATGATCTTTGAATCATGTGAACTCATGGGAATCACCCTAGGGCTTTAATATCATGGACAATGCTCTTGCTTGCTTGCACAGGTGAATCTTCTAACCAGTCTTGCCTGATGACTTGATGGACTATGCAATGGACAATGCAATGTTAATGACCTAAAATGAAAATGTATATACAAATGGGAGGTGCAAATTTGAGGTGCTACAGCTGCCCCTATTCAATCAACTGGGAACCTGAACGGATGAGAGCAACGACTGTCAGACCTTCAAGGTACACAGGGATTGAATACCAAAGAACCGTAGAAATTTGCACTCTGCGGGATATGATACCGGATTTTTGAAACAGTAACCAGACAAGACGTTTACCGACGACTCCTGGGGATTTTGATTTTTTTAAAGGAAAGGTACAACCAAACATCAACGGACACATGGGAAAAACTCAACGTTTACCGACACCAACGGAGAGGTGACCAGACATTAACGAATGACTGGGAAGACTCGACCAGACGTCAACGGACGAACGGGAGAAGCTCGACGTTTATCGACACCAACAGAGAGGTGACCAGACATTAACGAATGACTGGAAAAGACTCGACCAGACATCAACGGACGAACAGGAGAAGCTCGACATTTATCGACACCAACGGAGAGGTGAACACCTCACTGGGGAAGGAAAACAAATACTTGCAACCGGAAACCAGATAGGACGTTTACCGACGACTCTACTGGGAATCTCTGGCTGGGGAATTACTAGACATTTACCGATGATTGGGATAAAGACTCGATGTTTACCGACATCGAAAGATGATGTTTACCGATATCAAAAAAAGGCGATCAGACATTTACCGATGACTGGGAAATAAGATATACAACCAGACGTCAACGGACGACCAGGCAAAAACTCAACGTTTATCGACACCAACGGAGAGGTGAACTTATTGGGGAAAAGCTAATCACAACCAAACGTCAACGGACGATTGGGAAAAACTCATCGTTTTTCGACACCAACGGAGAGGTGACACAGACATCAACGGATGACCTGTGGGGAGGATACAACTAGACGTCAACGGACGAATAGGAAAAACTCAACGTTTATCGACACCAACGGAGAGGTGACCAGACATCAACGGATGACCTAGGGAATGAAAAGGATGTTACGAACATCGAAAGATGATGTTTACCGACATCAACAAAGAAGACCAGACATTTACCGATGACTGGGGTGGGACTCGATGTTTACCGACACCGAAAAAATGGTGTTTACCGACACCAAAGAAAGGACACACGCGGGTGCAAACATGACACTTACCGGTATCACCTATGTCGAGGCAAGGCTAAACAGTTGTTGGGGATCTCACTGGGGAGAATCAAGCTTTCCTTTCACGGACGGGTGGGGAAATAAACCTCTCTGGGAAATATCAATCCTGAATGTTGTCACGAGCAACTGTAGCAAACATGTTGTACAGATGTTGAACAATGATCCGTCTCTGCCGAGGATATGGTCTGATTAAGTTTCAACACATGAATGCATATGTTTGAATTTTTCTATGGCGTAATGCTCCATATTGAATGGAAATGCTACGCGATTTAAGGATGCAATGATCACTACATGCAAAATGCAAAATGATGAACTCCTGCTGGGGAGAAAACAGATTAGATACTCCAACTCTGTGGGGAGACTCTGCTTGAGGAATATGCTATGCGGGGGAAAAGTACCAACTTCTCACTCATGCTGGGGAAAGCATCACTGCTGGAGAGAGAACAGATCCCACCGGGGACAACCTTCACTGGACCCAATCCACTCGGGGACTCTGCTAGGGACGCAACCAATGTGACTTTACTGGGGACGACCCATCCACAGGTAGAATGGACTCTGCTGGAGATAATTCTCAACGAACATGATCCACTTGGGGAACCTACTAGGGAAAACCATCAACACGAACCCTCTTCTAGGGAAATCCACTGGGGGAACCCCTTCACAACCCTGATGGGGAAATGCATAACTCTGTTGGGGAAATAATATACCAGACCACACTGGGGGATAAACATCCACAACCCTGCCGGGAAAAAACATTCACGACCACGCTGGGGATAGCAGTACGTCAAACCAGACTGCTGAGGAATAAAACCACTCCACTGACACCTTTGTTGGGGATACAACATCCTTCCAACCCGGTGGGGATTAACGATCTTCAGACTCAGTGGGGAACTGCCAACTTTCCGACTAGCTGAGGGTACAACCCACTTCCAGGTCTGTTGGGGACTTAACAATCTCTAGCTCTGCTGGGGATAGAAGGCACTATCCACAGACGTTTCTGCAGGGGATAAGAATAATTCTGATAGCTTTCAGACTTGCTTGGGGAAACAGCCACTTCCAAGCCTGCTGGAGAATCATCCTCAATCCGGCTGGGGAAATCCTGATCTTGAATATGCTGGAGAGACAAGTCTCGAACTTGCTTCATCTGTTGGGGAACATCCCCATTATCTTACACTGCTGAGGAATCAACCGTGGCTTATCTGCTTCAGCCAGGGATCAAAAGGTAACAACCTGCAAAACAGCACGACAAACATGCGCCAGGGAATTGCATGGACAAGATGCGCTCAAGTGTCCTCAACATTCAAAATGATTTTCAAATGTTTTATCTCTCTGCACATTATTGTCTAGCCTTCATGTTTTTATATGCAATGTTTATCAAAAATTCGGACGTTTCTTGCAAACAAAACAGTAAAATAAAAACAAGAGAGCAATTTATCTGAATAACGACTTTTTATTGATTGAAAATGGGCCTGAAAAGGCGAATACATCGGGAAGCAATTCCTAGAAAGAGGTAATTGCGCACAAAAGGAAAAATAAACTATCCTAATGGCAAGGTGAATACGGCATCCACTATTTCCCAATTCTGTTATAACTCACAGATCATCAGTTTTCCTCCCAACTTCCTTGCTTTCTGAGAAGAATGATTGGACCGATCCTATCCTTCGGGATGGCAGACGATGAAGCGCGGTGAAGTACAGACAACTCAGACTGTAGCCTTCGCTTTAATCCCTCTTTTTCCTGGATCACCCTTTCGGGTTTTCAATCCACCGGGATACCCATTTTTTCCTAAGCCGCCCTTGCGGGTTTTCGACTTACCGGGTGTACAAATTCTTTTCATTTTTATCCCTAACTTTTGCCCGAACCTTTTCTTCTTTTTTTTCTTGGTTCGCCGGGATGCCCTTTTTTGCCTGGACTCTTTTATTCTTTTTGTCCAGCGGGTCAATTTATGCGAAGTATTTTTTGACTACATCTGAGTTAACAGGGGACGGAAAATCTTCACCATCCATAGTTGTAAGTATCAAGGCTCCACCGGAGAAAACCTTCTTCACAACATATGGACCTTCATAATTAGGAGTCCACTTGCCCCTGTTATCTGTACCGGGAGGAAGGATCCTCTTCAAAACTAGATCACCAGTTTGATAGCTTCGAGGACGCACTTTCTGATCAAAGGCTCTCTTCATTCTTCTCTGATACAATTTCCCATGGCACACAGCTGCTAGCCGTCTCTCTTTGATAAGGCTTAACTCATTAAACCTTGTTCGAATCCACTCAGCTTCGTCAAGCTTGACATCAAGCAAGACCCTTAGAGAAGGAATCTCCACTTCAACTGGTAGAACAGCTTCCATACCATACACAAGGGAGTACGGGGTTGCCCCGGTCGACGTACGTACTGAGGTACGGTACCCATGCAAAGCGAAAGGCAGCATCTCATGCCAATCCTTGTACGTTACGACCATCTTCTGCACAATCTTCTTGATATTCTTATTTGCCGCCTCTACAGCACCATTTATCTTCGGTCTGTAAGGAGAAGAATTGTGATGTTCGATCTTAAAATCTTTACAAAGCTCCTTCATCATCTTGTTATTGAGATTCGAACCATTGTCAGTAATGATTCTCTCAGGAACTCCATAACGACAGATGATTTCCTTCTTAATAAATCGGGCAACCACTTGTTTGGTAACATTAACATAGGAAGCTGCTTCCACCCACTTGGTGAAGTAATCAATCGTAACCAGGATGAAGCGATGTCCATTCGAAGCAGTAGGCTCAATCTTCCCAATCACATCAATGCCCCACATGGCGAACGGCCAAGGCGAATTCATGACATTCAGAGGGCTTGGTGGTACATGGCACTCCATAGTGATGTGCAAGGCCTTGTTATGTTTGCGACCCTCAGGCATTAAGTCCAAATCGGTGAACCCCAAACCGTGTCTGGTACTCACATCGGCAATCACACCCTCCAGTTGGTTGACAGAAATCTCTTGAGGCACGTAAGCCAGATTCAGCATCTTCAACAGGGCATTACGGTGCGCCTCAGAGCACAGAAGCAATGAGAGGATAGAAATTTTGGACGGAGTCTGATTCAACTGATCTACAATCTTGTAGTCACTCTTCTTTATTATCTTCATAAACTCCTCCACGTCTTTCTCGAACGAACCCTCAAGCGCCTCCTTCTGAGCTAGTTCTTCATCAACCACAACCTGTTTACCTTTGGCCTTGGCAAGAGCCTCGGCATTGTTGTCTCTCAACGGTTGCGGGGAAAACAGACGTCCAATTCTGGTAAACCCTCCCGGTCCTCCAACATTGTCCACAACTGGACTCGCAATCACAGGAGTTCTAGTTGGCACACCGATAGTCACAAGAGACTGATTCACCGGTCTGACCTGACTCTCAGGCCTTCGATTACTGCGGTAAACGTTGTCATATCTCCATGGCACAGCCTTACTATCAACAACCCTTCTGCCTGAAGCAACAATAGTAGTTGGAGTACTGACGGTTACAGGAGCGGAAATGGTAACAGGAGTACTACTAGCTGCAGGCGCATTACCAGTCCTCTGACCATGCCCCTCGGACGGTTTGAAATAGATAGTGACGGTTGACACCATCCCACGATCTCTAACAGCCCGACTGAACTGCAAATAACCCTTGTCAATCAAATTCTGAATACCAACCCTCAACTGATTACAACCATTCTCAGATTCAACACAGTCTACACAGCCCTCACAACAGCCCGGGAATACGCCCCCCTCCAACAAACGGTCCTTCACCACCAGCAATGAAGTCTGAACATCCTCAACATTGACCACCAAGTCTTCAGCTTCTCCCCCTTCCACATTGTTCACTCTGTGTGCACCATGCGGAGGCATAGGGTTTTTTACAACATTCGGCACAGGAGCAAAATTGATAGTTTTAGCGTCAATTAGGTCCTGGACTTTATGATGAAAAGCCCTGCAGTTCTCAATGTGGTGTCCCGGTGCACCAGAATGGAAATCACATCGCACGTTGGCATCATACCCAGGTGGTATTTTTGTCAACGGAGCCATTGTACGCAACGGCACGAACCCTAGTCTGAGCAACTCAGGTAGCAACTCAGCATAGGTCATCGGTAAAGGATCAAAACGTCGATCAGGCATCCTCTGTCTCGGCTGATACGGACGTTGCTGTTGTTGTTGTTGTGGCGGTTGTTGTGGAACCCTCTGTTGTTGCTGTTGTTGACGAGGTTGAGGTGCTGGAATGGTCACAGCAGCAACCTGGCGATACTGATTTCTCTTTTCATTTCTTCGGTGTTGCACCGCATTGGTTTCACCCTCTCTCCTGCGAGGTGCCCCAGCAAATGGTTTTTTCGAAGACGAAGACCCTGCATCCTGAATTTTCCCGGCCTTAATCAAACTTTCCGTCCTTTCCCCACAGATTACAACGTCAGAGAAACTACCGAATGGGCAACTTCCCATCCGGTCCATGAATACACCTTGTAAGGTACCGATGAACATGTCAGTCAACTCCCTCTCCAGCATACGGGGTTGTACTCTCGCAGCCAACTCACGCCACCTCTGGGCGTACTCCTTGAAGCTCTCTCCAGATTTTTGACAAAGACTCTGCAACTGAGTCCGGCTCGGCGCCATGTCCATGTTATGTTTATACTGCCTCAAGAAGGCCTCTCCCAGGTCTTTCCAGCATCGGATAGAATCTCTCTTAAGCTCCATGTACCAATCCAAGGAGGCCCCAGACAAGCTATCCTGGAAGAAGTACATCCACATTTTCTCGTCATCCGTGTAAGCAGAGATCTTTCTGTAATAGGCCTGCACGTGGGTACGAGGACAGGAAGTACCGTTGTATTTGTCAAATGAGGGTGCTTTGAATTTGTCGGGGATTCTCAAACCTTCCACCAAACCCATATTTGTAACATCAAAACCCAGGGAGTTCTGACATTCCATAGCTCGGATTTTCTCAACAAGGGCATCAACTTTCCGATCCCTCTCTTCAACCCTCACTACATCATCATCTTCACTGAGGAGTGTGAACATATCCTCCTGTCTGTCAACCAACGGAGCAGGATGACGAATCGGAGCCCGGGTAGCTCTGGCATTAACAGTCTCTGCAGCAAGAGGATGTCCGTTGATTCTGATACCCCTCAATTCATCCCCTACAGCGTAGTCATTGGTGGGAGCAGCAGCAGCAACATTCTCATGAACCGGGACACCCACTGGTGAAGCACGATTGGACGGCGGAATCACGGTTTCCTGTTTCTGGGCTAAGGCACGCAACTCCTCTTGCCCCTGAACAACCCCTTGCATCATTGTCATAAACTGGGCCATGTTTGCCCTCATCTCAGCCAATTCTGCTTGAACCTGGTCCATGTTCCTCTGATGATTTAGTCTGGTTGAGTAGCGGTGCGGTCGTTGATCAGCTATCCTGCCTGACACAGGAACCAGAGTGAGAAGTCTCGATCAAGAACACCTGTAATGCAAGAATGATATGTGTATGATGCGTGTGATGTGTATGCAGGTTAACTTTTCTTTTTTCTATGCATTATTTTTTTATTTTTCGAAAATAAACATGCTATGATGCAAATGATGGAGCCATGACTGGTCGGCTGAGGATCACGCGGCACGGGATCAAAGCTTCGGCCTGAATTCAGAACCGCAAAGTCATCTGATACCCAAAATCATCTGAACCCATACTTCGGAACCGAATCACCACCTGAGCAAGTACCCTCAAATTCAGCCCAGGGATCCGAAATAAACGGAACCCTCTGATCAATACCAGGGTCAAACCTCCGGCGTTCAGAAATAAAGATCCACAAATCCGGCTTAAGGTCACCAACACAGCATCACTGGCAGAAACCTGTACTTGCAAGAATCAAACCCTCCCCTCACAGGTGAATTCTAACAAGGTCATCCTAAGGCGGACAATGGTCTCGACAATCGGGCAAAGATACTCAACGGGTTTGCCCTTTCGGGTGTGCCGTTGTAGCTCTCTTAAGATCGTCTAAACCAAAAATCCGGGAAAGAACGATCACCGAAGTCAACAGCTCAGATGAGGTGAATCAACCAAAGTGGATACTCCACAAAGGAAGAGCACTCTCAAATAAACCTCGTCCGGCTTGTGGTATGTCACGTCGCCAAAAACATGTTGACCTAACATGTGAGGCAACATGAGACCACACTAATCCTAGGTGTATACTCGGGGCTGGGTTTTAGCCCCACTCAGAACACCTGCCCCAAATCAGAGGAACCACCTGCACAGAAGACATCACAATGATAGTATGATGCATGCAAACATTTATGCACATATATACAACATAATAATCATAAATGCAATAAATAGAGCAACACAAGCAACCTAAACCCTATCCTAGAGAGTGCTAGGACTGACTCGCTTAGGGAAGATAGACCAGCAAGAGGTTGACTTGTCTTATCCCCAGCAGAGTCGCCAGCTGTCGCATTACGCGAAAAACCGGCGGGAAAACGAAACAACAGAGCCGCCACCGTGCGTTATTTATCCCAAAAGAGGGAAAGGAAACGCTCGAAGTAAACTTGGAAAAGACATGGTCTCGCGACCAGAGAGAGATGGGATCGGGAGTCGGTTATGCGAAGGGAAGGTATTAGCACCCCTACGCATCCGTCGTACTCGATGAGATCCACGCACAAAAGAAAGGATAAGGTTGCTAGAAACTGCTCAAACATCACACAAAGCTGGAAGGAGACACAGAAAGACAAAAGAAACTAACTCGGCAGGATATCGCATCCTGGGCCTACGTAGTCTGTCAGGCACAGACATCAGAGTCGACGTAGTTCGGGACAGGGGAAACGTGCTCGCTAGGATGTCGCATCCTATGCATACGTATCTTCTTTGACTGAAGAAGAATCAGAGCACTCGTAGCTCGGCTAATGCACGCCAAACAAAACCACACAAGAAACCGACTGACAATCGCTGGACTTACGTCAGACTCCACACAAACAGGCAAACATGGAAACCGAATGCCAATCGCTGGACTTACATCAGACTCCAACACACACAAAGGGTTGAAAAAGAAAAAAGGGCGCCCGGAGAGATCAACTCATCTCCTGCCTACGTACCTCATCTGGTATGAGGATCAGGGCGACGTAGTTCCCCTACGCAGGGAAAAAGGACTAGCCTAACCAGATACAAAGGGAGACACAAACTACTAGGGAGACTACGACTCGAGCCTAGAAGTTGTCATGCGTACGATCCCTAGGTTAAGGTTTCTATCTAACTTGCACAGGGAGCAAGCTATCTTAAACAGCACAGGCAAAGCCAACATACACACAATTAGCACACACTATATACAAACAAAGTGGGCTCACACGAGGCTAGGCTGTGAAACACAAGCCAACTGGAATCGGGTGTAGTTAGCTCTTAACCCTAACATTGAGAGTTAGGGTGAAGCAGGCGAAATGGGAAGTGAGGGTAAGACCTCACAGCTCTTATCCCTGGCCTGGGAGAGCTTCAGACAAATGAAAGTGTGGGAGTTCAGAAAGTAGGAACTCTTCTCCACACATGACTGACACAACAAAGATCTTGGGTTAATATCCACAATGCATCAACACAAGGTGTGAGCAAAGTGGATGACACACTGAATAGCAGGAGATGGATTGCACATCTCTTTTATCTGCCAATTGCCTCATAGAGGTCTTTTCCTGCTTGGCACAAAAGTAAACATTCACAAGCATTGCCTCTTAAGGAGGGCTTCAGACAGGTGCCTGCCCAAGTTACAGGACAGGTGTCGCACCTCGAAAAAATGGGGATACGACTTCAAAGCGAAGCGCGATCGCACGCTCGCAATGATAGACTGAACAGAGTCGCCACCGAACTTTATTTATTCCTAAAAAGGAAAGGGGAAATATCGATAAAACCCACGACAAAAGAAAGGATAAGATATGGTCATCGCAACCAATATCAGGGTTCGGGAGTCGATTACGCAAGGGGAAGGTATTAGCACCCCTCACGTCCGTTGTACTCAATGGGAACCATTAGGTCAGTTGTGCGCATTAATGTTAGTTGAATTGTTAGGCTTTTCAGTTATTAGGTGGGAATGAAAGAATAGAAGACAGGAGAAATGTTTTTGGATTTTTGACGAAGGACTAAACCTAAGTTTTTTATTAGTGGGCCTGACAAGATTTACGAATCCTGCTCCTACGTATCTCAAAAGAGAAATCAAGGCTTACGTAGTTCTGGGTAGAAAAATGTTTGTTTGTTGGTCGATTTTAGCGAAGGCTATACTGTATTAATCGACGAAAACATTGTTTTACCCAAAACAGATGAGGAGTGGACGCATACCACACATCGAACGGATTTATAGATCTACATTCGGAAAAGCGTCGTTTATCTCTACTCAACAATCGTGGCCGAAACATTGTTTTGTATCACTTAAGACAATATACCTTTCGTTTATGAAAAAGGTTTTTGATTAGTCGCACAACGGCGAGAAAAGGAATTTGATTGGTTTGATGTATTTTGAGTGATGGCGAGAACTTGGATGAGCGAGATATACATCTCGAATCCTAGCCTCAGGAGTGCATGGTATACACCATGTTCCATTTCCATCTTTATTGAAAAAGTATTAAGGTATGAATTAGGTATTTTGAAGTTTGAAAGACGAGTACTTGTGACCTACAAGCTCTTACAGCTTGGGTCTAATACTCGGGACTACGTCTGGACATTCCACCCAGGCAGTCGGTTTCTTTCCCATATTGCTAAGAAAATGATTCGAATATTTATGAATATTTTGGAGGGAAGACGAATATTTATGGCTTACAAGCTCTTACAGCTTGAGCCTAATATTCGGGATTACAACTGGATATTCCCTCCAGGTAATCTTTTTCTTCCAACTTTATTGAGAAGATGGTTTAAGATATTTGCAGGTGTTTTAGAGAGAAGACAAATATTTATGACTTGCAAGCTCTTACAGCTTGAGCCTAATATTCGGGATTACGACTGGACATTCCATCCAGGTAACCTTTTTCTTCGCTTTTTATTTAGAAAATGATTTGAACATTAAAGAGAAGACGAATATTAACGGCTTACAAGCTCTTACAGCTTGAGCCTAATATTCGGGATTACGACTGGACCTTCCATCCAGGTAACCTTTTTCTTCGCATTTTATTTAGAAAATGATTTGGATATTAGAGAGAAGACGAATATTTATGGCTTGCAAGCTCTTACAGCTTGAGCCTAATATTCGGGATTACGACTGGACCTTCCATCCAGGTAACCTTTTTCTTCGCATTTTATTTAGAAAATGATTTGGATATTAGAGAGAAGACGAATATTTATGGCTTGCAAGCTCTTACAGCTTGAGCCTAATATTCGGGATTACGACTGGACATTCCATCCAGGTAACCTTTTTCTTCGCTTTTTATTTAGAAAATGATTTGATTATTAAATTAAAACAATTAAAGTACCGAAGTTTGAAACTATTGGAAGTAAAGTTGATGTTGCTTAAGAGCTCATTGTAAAAAGGATGCAATTAAAGGATACCAAATTTATGTTATTATGTGATATTTATCATTATTATTTTTTGAATGGTTTTTCTTTTTATCAAAGCCATTAAGATGACTTATCATGATTTAAACACACCTCACCTAAAAAATTATATTTTACATAAATCCCAAAGAAAGAAAAAATCAATTAAGTTATATTAAAAATAAAAATGAATAAACAAAAGAAACATATTAATTAAGTAGTAATTAAATGTGAGGATTAAGAGAAATATGAGAGAGTCACAAAAAATGCTAAAAATACAAAGAACAACATGCCCAGGTATTGAACCCAGAACCAAATAGGCAATTAGCTATCTCCATCCCCACGAGGCCACGAATAGTCAGCTGTTATATTAATAGCGAAACAAATATATGGCCCAGAATAAATAAAATAACAAAAACTAACTAAAAAAAAGTGAAATGGGCCATAGGAACTTGGGCTAAGACAAAGCCAAGTGCCCAACAGTCCCTTAGACTGACTGGGTCCGGGTCGAAGGAAACCCAATTCATTTCCTTGCCCAACGTGGGAATACCACGGGAAGACGAAAAGGAAGAGAGCAACCGCCTGCTGTAAGGGGGACACGTGGGGAATGACATTTTCAAACCAACAGTCACGTGGAAACTTGGAAAAGTAAAGGAGAGTCAAATGAAACAACCAGCTTTGGGCAGTGGGAAAGGCATCACCATTAATGGCTTTAAAGCCTTGATAAGATAGGGTTCAAATAAACCAGCAGACAATGAAAACAAAACCATTCAACTTCGCTTCCGACTCAATCTCTCTCTGCTTAAAACACTCACTTCTCTTGCTCAACAATTAGATTCATTTTCGAACAACAATAGAAAATTAGCAACATGACAGTAATGCGAACACGCGAGAAAAATAATCTTGAAGCTATGTCAAAGGCGAAATAGATCAAAGATGGCACTAACCCGTTGCAGCTTGGATTGATCGACGAAAACGGAGGTAATGCTTTTCCTCACTATTGCTTTGGTTTACCCTTTGAGTCGTTCGCGGATTCCCTATGGGGTTTCGCCGTTTCTCCTCTTCTTTTCGTCAAAGTCCTTTCGTTTCCGCCTCCTTGCTGTTTTTTTTAATCCTAGGGTTTTTCGGCTGATATCCTCTTCTCCATTTTTTTTCTTGATTAGGGTTTCTTCCTCCTTTTATACTCACCCGATTTAGGGTTTTGAGCTGGTTACCCAGATCAAAAGGGGTACCCCTGCGAAATCTTTTAGGGTGCTCAGTTGGTTTGCCTCATTTCGGTGCTTAGTCTGGAAAAGGTAATATGATCCGTGCACTTTCTTCTTGAATTTGTCTTGATTCCAAATTTGGGATTTTTGAATTTTTACTGCCTTGTCTAACATGTTTTTTTTTACTGCAGTGAATTCGGGTTTGGAGGGTTCATGAATTTGCACAGGGTTGTGGGTGAGTTTTATTTTCTGGATGTGAGTCCCAAGTGAATGAATCAGTTATGATGAAATATATAGGTTGTTGGTTAGGAATTGGTTGAATTGAAATTGAATTCTGTTAGACACTCAATCGAAAAACCGGTTATCAGTTGTTGAAGGTTGGATCAATATTGCAGGTTGATTGCAAGGTTATTATGCTGACTTATTGTGATGTTTGCAGGGAGTCTGTTGTGAAAGCCTTTTGAGGTGCGAGTCTGCTTGAATGAAGTTGTCCACCAGAAGCATCTTTAAAAACACATGACTACCAATATGAGCAAGAGCACTTTTAATCCGTTCGTGTCCTTGAAGCTCATCAACACAATGTGAGACACTTTCTCCGTTCCCATATGTTTCTCTTCTATTATGGTGTTTTGACATTGATGCGGGAAACTTGATTTCTAACCAACTAATTTTGGTTACAGGGATGTTTCTAGGATGGAGGCTTGGCCTCAATAAAGTGGCAAACCACGTTGCTAGCAGACCGCGCTCCCTTAGATTTTGATTTAAAGGTGGCGGATGAAATCAGTTTTGAGGACGTTGCTTATCGGGGTTCCTTAGAGTCTGGTGCTCATGACCGCAGCTCTGTGGGATTCGATCTTGATCTAAACAGGTTGGACGAGACTCCTGAAGCTGGATCTTTCTCTATAGGCAAAATGGATATTCCTTTACCAAGTAAACAACCTTCATTGTCCAGTGGGTTATCTAATGGTGGAAGTGTCTCAAGAGACTTCGATTTAAATAATGGACCAGGACTTGATGAAGTTAGCACCGAAGTCCCCACTCGTACTCCGCAGATGAAAAGTACTATCCCATTCTCAACTTCTGTTCATAGCACCAGAACAAATAATACAGAATTTGGGAATTATTCTTCATGGTTTTCTCCCGGCAATTCGTATTCTGCAATTACTGTCAGAAGAGTGCACGCCCAGTCCAGTTCCAGCTGCGTCTCAAAAGTATCTCTGGCCTCGTTTGTGTAAGATTTGGAAAGATAAGTTGCATTTCCTTACGAGAATCCTGCATTATTTATCTGAAGCCTATAGTGATTTGGACATGAACTGTGATAAATGCAGGTCTTTGATCAAGCTTGGTTTTGATTTTTTTGTGTTAATGCTGTGATTCTATGGCTCTTTCTTTGCAGCAATCCTTGCACTTTCATTTTACTCCTGATCAAACCAGGCAATTTCATTCTTAAGCACGACAGCCAGCATTTTCTCCCTCACACGTTTCGTAAGATTTTCGCCAACAATATCCCAGAAGAAGTGTTGCAATATGTTGAAGATAAATGCAGTTGATGAAAGACCAATCAACAAGTAGCAGTACTTATTTATTTCTCGAATCATGTATCTGTGTTCCGGATTGTAATAGATACTAAGAACAGCACTAAGAACATAAGCAAAAAATGCTAAGTGACCCACAAACAAATGAACCGATTGAGCCAATTAAAGCGTAAAGCCCTTCGGGAGAGTTCATTTTAACTAGTCTCCAAAACGAACTGGCTTGATCTTTGAAGGCAAGCTTTTCGTGCTTGTAATTTGGATGAGATGCATCTAGGGACAAACTGAAATCTGATGGTAGAGAAATCAGACAATCTACATGAGTACGGTGATCGTCCATAAGAAGAATTCCTAGTAATTACCGGCGAGCTAACCGAGTTTCTTGAACTTGAAGGCCTTTATCCTCAAATGGAGAATTAAAATCCATGCAATTTCCTGCTTGGCTCCAAATCTCCACAGCAAATTGCACTACAAACTTTTCTGCATCCCCCATGTTCATGAATCCATGGAAGTAGCTTGCAAGAATAGCACTCCAAAAGTTGAACAGCAGTTTCAATAGACTGTAAACTTTTATGGACATAGACCTCAGATAGATTGGCAAATATAGCTCCTTCCAGCCCTTGAAGAATTGTAAGCATATTTTGCATGCTAGTCATGCCTATATCGGATAATGCTTCTACTTTGAGTGAAAAAGGTAGAGCAATATCATCAAGCGATAGTAGTTCCATAATTTTGTCTACAACAAAACTCCTGTAGCTCATAGCTTTTTCAGACTCACTGAAGTTTTGAACAAACAAACCAATATGAAATAATGCTTTTCAATGTGGCATTCCATAGTACTGTTTTGTCAAAATCCTCTACGATAATTGCCATGAATTTCTTCAAAATATTCTCAAATGTTGATTTTGGTATTGGGAAAACATCTAGATGAAACATTGCCAGAATCAGCAAACCCTTCACTCCAATGTATATATCACGATCAGGGGGACATCTGTCATCACTTACTGCTAAGACTGAACCAAAGGCATTAAATAGAAATGCTGAGAAACTATGAAGTATGGTGAAATATGTCCCATGTTTTTCCTCAGACAAAGTAACTAATTCCCTGCATCCTGCAAGTAGTTCTATACAAAGATAGAGGAATCCGAAGTTAACACTTTGTGAGGCAAAACTACCACCATTTTGCAAGCCATCGGTGTTACTAGCAGAAAATCCCAAATTATCCATCATTCTTGAGAGAAGACTTTGAAACACGGCATTGCAGGAAGGAATGGAAGTCTTGGCAGTAAGATAGAGAATACGACCGATAGCATGTAACTTCTTCTTTTCTTGTACAGAAATAGTGTTGTAATTCTCATAAGAGGAAATGTTATTGATAATAAAATTGACATCCTCATCATCAATTATCAAGCTAATTAACTGACTGCTATTTTGCACAATAAGCTCTTGAAGGAGGGACAGAGCTTCAATTACAACTTCATTCTTTGGAAAGTCAATACCATCTATGGGTGCTAGACTAAAAGACAAATCTGGCTCATCCAAGTAAGTATTTATGGTGTCTTTTAATGAAGACCAAACCGCCTTAGCATATTTTGCAATTCTCTCGGATCCATACTTGACGGAGCAAGCTCTAAGATATTGTAAGGGATCAATCTTTGCTGAATGTAGTGAAGAAGAAAGTTTCTCAAGAAACAGAGGAATAACAAATGGTCCAAAAACTGGTGTAGAAGAGAATGCATGCATCAGAGTTCTTGACAGCATAAGGGCTGTCAAATGATCAATCTCAGGCCTGGTGAAAGTCTTCTGCTTTAACAGTTTCTCAAGTTCAATTAATCCACCTTGATCTGAGTCAGAACAATTAATTTGAACATTACTTTCACCAACTGCTCCTTGCTGATTTCCAGGAGATTTATTAGCAACCTGTCTAGCTTCTTCTTGAAGACTGTCCTGCCAGTAACTTCAGTAATATGTCCACTCCTCCAGGTTGAATTGTTGAGTTCCAGAATCCCTCAGCACCGCTGGAGAGATTTTTCAATGTTCCTGTCAATAAACTTTCAACTACATTTTCCGTTTTCAAGCCAATTCGCAACTACTCCAAGGCACGGCTATTACTCCTTCAGTTGAAAATATTTTGGAACCAACGTAACCTTTTCCTTAAACCGATCATTTCCCCCAAATGCAGTCTTAGAGCCTCTTACTCAAATCTTAAGCAAAGCAAACAAAACTCAAAGATGTGTAAAACATATCGCTACACCTCCTTGTACACAATTTGATCAAACCATGTTTATGGGTGTAAGTTCTTTAACGCAGCCTGACCAGTTATTACACCAAAGTAATAACTGATTTTATCACATGATAAAGGATTCCATGTCTTGCTTGACCAAGGGAAAATAATCAATCTATCTCAAGACAAATGGTGAGGCCCAAAGGTTTATGGAATAGCAGGTGGTGACAAGTCTACATGAAACGAGTTGGTGGATAGATTCATGACCAGATGAAATGATCATGAGGAGAAAAGAAAATGAATGATCGATGAGAGAAAAATAAAAATTTCAGGGCCAAAATCGGGGTATGACAGTTGCCCCTATTTAAGTATCTTCAACTAGAGAATATGAAGCAGGACACTCTTCATATGATCATAGTGGAAGATGATTAAATACTAAGAAGACCCGGATTTTGATCCTGAATCCCTATGACATGATGTGATATGATATGATATGATATGATATGATATGATATGATACGATATGACATGATATGATATGCATGAATGCATGATTTGTCTTTATTTTTTTTTTATATTTTTTTTATTTTTATTTTTTTATTTTTTTAATTTTCTTCCCTGCTAGGGATATGATGGACCCTCAACAGGAGACGCTACTAGACAGACCAAACTATGGGGAATGCTGATGGTCCACAGGAAGACAGACAAATGGTAAGGAACAAACTTGCTGGGGAAACAGTCCTGCTGGAGAATCAGACACACACTGGGGAGTATTCAAAGTGAGATTTGGTGAACAGCATTCAGAGTACAAGAGAGTAAGTTCACAATTTGACTTACTAAGCCCGAATATGGAAATTTCCACAACATGTTCATGTATGACTTGACAACGCTGGGGAATAATCATGGAGAAAAACTCTTCAGAACAGGTTCATGTATGACCTGACACCGGAATAGAAGGTTCAATGACAGGTTCGTGCATGACCTGAATAGGATTGAACAAAGAATCTTCAGAGTAGGTTCAAGCATGACCGGACCCCGGAATAAAAAGGTTCAATGACAGGTTCATACAGGACCTGAATAGGATTGAACAAAGAATCTTCAGAGTAGGTTCAAGCATGACCGGACCCCGGAATAAAAAGGTTCAATGACAGGTTCATATAAGACCTGAATAGGATTGAACAAAGAATCTTCAGAGCAGGTTCAAGGATGACCTGACCCCGGAATAAAAAGGTTCAATGACAGGTTCGTACATGACCTGAATAGGATTGAACAAAGAATCTTCAGAGCAGGTTCAAGGATGACCTGACCCCGGAATAAAAAGGTTCAATGACAGGTTCGTACATGACCTGAATAGGATTGAACAAAGAATCTTCAGAGCAGGTTCAAGCATGACCGGACCCCGGAATAAAAAGGTTCAATGACAGGTTCGTATAAGACCTGAATAGGATTGAACAAAGAATCTTCAGAGTAGGTTCAAGCATGACCGGACCCCGGAATAAAAAGGTTCAATGACAGGTTCGTATAAGACCTGAATAGGATTGAACAAAGAATCTTCAGAGTAGGTTCAAGCATGACCGGACCCCGGAATAAAAAGGTTCAATGACAGGTTCGTATAAGACCTGAATAGGATTGAACAAAGAATCTTCAGAGTAGGTTCAAGCATGACCGGACCCCGGAATAAAAAGGTTCAATGACAGGTTCGTATAAGACCTGAATGGGATTGAACAAAGAATCTTCAGAGTAGGTTCAAGCATGACCGGACCCCGGAATAAAAAGGTTCAATGACAGGTTCGTATAAGACCTGAATAGGATTGAACAAAGAATCTTCAGAGTAGGTTCAAGCATGACCGGACCCCGGAATAAAAAGGTTCAATGACAGGTTCGTATAAGACCTGAATAGGATTGAACAAAGAATCTTCAGAGTAGGTTCAAGCATGAACGGACCCCGGAATAAAAAGGTTCAATGACAGGTTCGTATAAGACCTGAATAGGATTGAACAAAGAATCTTCAGAGTAGGTTCAAGCATGAACGGACCCCGGAATAAAAAGGATTGGACTCTGACCGTAAGCAATGGACTACAACCACCCTTTAACGGATTTTGCCAACAACAATTGGACTTGAAAATGACCGGGAAGACCGAATGTTGGTTTAAGGGCAACAAATACAAACTGGAATTAGAGGTCAAAGGATCTAGGATCGACAACAAGACCTGGGTCAATGGAAAATGAGCACGAAGTACATTTCGGCTATGCATGATTTGAATTTCCTTTTATGCATGATATATGAATGATCATGATTTTGAGGATGCTGACACCTGAGTGGACTGGGAGTTGGTAAAGGCTTTTTATGGAAGCTCATGATTCCTCAACACCGAGAACTTAACCAAATATTTGTGATAGATGTTGTCAAAGGAGAATTCTATCCAGCTTGATAGCCACAACTTAGCCAATGGATCCTTTTGGAGGATCAATGAATCGTGCTAGCATAATTTTCAGGCACTCGTCTTAAACTCGATAGTTGTTGACGTATGGCAGAATTTGTTTGAGCAGTTTGAAAGCACGAAGAAAGAGGTTCTGCCCCTCTGTGGCTCATCTTGCCCCAGTTTGTTGAGACTTTGGCAATGTTAACCTTGAGAGTGGGTTTGGAAACAACCTGCCATGAGACTACCTCGAGATGGCATGCCCCAAGCGTTTGTAACTTGCAGCGGTCCGAACTTGACTAACCAAATGCTGGAATGGTAGACTCTTGATTGATTGTCCTTTGGATAGCTGGACTCATTGAGCTCTGAGGTGGCTTGCCCCAGCCTAAGTCTTAAAGCAAAATACTCTTGGCTAACTGAACCATGGAGTGATTAGCTCGAATTAACTGATGCTCAAAGTGATTTGCCCTTGACTAGACTTCTTTCACTCCATCAAGTTCTTCAACTGTATATTGTTGGAATTTCTTTGACGCTAAGTGTTGACTTGCAAATAAGATTGTGCATTCAAAAAAAATGGTAATTTTAATGCAATGTTTATGCAAAAATTTGAAATCAAAGTTTATTGATATAAATGGGTGAAATACAGTGAACGAGTCATTGATAAGAACACAATGGTGATCAAGTCATTCACAGTATGCAAGTTGGTGCCATCAAATGATTAACAAAAATCGTTTGGAGTCAGGTTAACACAGCCTTGTTATAGTATGCCTTCAAAATAAACCCTGCCTCAATTAGGTCTTTTAAGGGTTGTAACGTGGTCTGGTTCACGGTTTTTTTGAAACAAAAGGATATAAGGCTCAAAATTTATTTTTTACCCACCCCTTCTTCTTGATGATCTCCAGTTCCTACGTTCAGTTAATTCAATACACGCATTCGACTTCCAAGAGGGTTCGAAGGTGTGATGAGGATTCAAGACGAATTTTCTTGAAATGGCAGTCACCATATTTTTTGTCGAGGATTTAATGACCTCTTTTGATTGATTTTCTTTATCCCTAATTTTGCCTGGACCGCTTTTTTTTTTTTTTTTTTTTTTTTTTTTTTTTTTTTTTTTTTGACGCTTTCGGTCCATCGGGATGCCCCCAACTTTTGCCTAAGTCATTTTGTGGTTTTTGACTTAGCAGGCTTTTTATTTTATTTTTTTAAAGGTATTGACTGCCACATTATTGGTGGATAAGGATCAACCAACACTAATTTTAACTTTTCTTAGCTTCTTCGACACTTCAACACGTGCGCGAAGGATAACATGTGGTTGAACCTAATTGGAGGGTGTACATATGGACGATTTTTTGAAAGATCGACTGCATGATCAAACTATCTGAACATAACTACCCTGCCCCAGGTTAAGATTAAGGGTTTTAGATCCGAAATAAACACCAACTTCTATGCTCAAAGTGGTTGTCTAGGGATTCACTCCTTATAACTTCAGTGTTTGGGGATTTGAAACAATGCCTTACATCATCGACAAGGTTTTACTCAAAAGCATACCACAACAATTTCAGGTGTTTTGTTTTCATCATCCTCCCTCCAATCTTTGTTAACACAACAATTTGATAAACAAAAGTGAATGAGAGGAGTATTTTGTTTTTGTTTTTTAACATAAATGAAAAACGAGTGAATACGAATGGATCAATTCAAAAGATGCATAAACATTTCATTAATCTTACCAATTCAAAGAAAACAACAATGCTTAAAAGCAAATAACAGTCAACATGCAAAGAAACTACAAAAGAAATGCTGAAACAGCCAAATGATTGCCAGCTTTAGGGAATGACTTCTTCAATCTTGATCCATTAACTTAGGGGGACACCCTTTGAGATCTTCGCGCTTATCCGGTCGATGGGTTAACATTTACCACCAAGCTTCCTTCTTGAAAGGCTATGTACCTGTTGTCAATCAGCTGCTGTACTTTGGCTTTGAAAGCGTCACAGTCTTCAGTTGAGTGCCCTTCTGATCCGGCATGATATCCACATTTCTTAGCTGGGTCATACCCGGGTGGGTAAGGTTGTGGAACCGGTTTAAGAGACTTGGGAACCACCAACGAGTTTTGAATCAGAGGTTGTAGGAGTTGGCTGTATGTCATGAAGACCGGATGTTGAGGATCATTTTTCCTTTCCAAGTTACCTTGAGGCCTTTGCTGATTGTGATACCTCGGGCCTTGAGCTTGTTGATTTGGATGAGGGGTAAACCAGGATTGTTGGCAATGAAGACCAGAAGGTGGGGGTTGCTGGTACAACACTTTGGGCATTGCTAACTGCTCATTTTCAGCCACTTGAAAGTTGGGATCAACAAGCTTTTTGACATTGGCAGGATGATCTTCAAATTCTTTTCCTTCAATCTCATCGTTGCACGCAACTCTCTTGGATCCTTTACTCACTTCTCCCTTTCTTTCATTGATATGGGTCGCGACATTGGAAATCCAAGACGGTATCTCAATGCTCTTACCAGGAAACAATGATAGCTCATTAGCCATATCCCTGACATCTTCCTTGTGGTACAAAACCTTAAGGGGTTTCAAGGGTCCTTTCCCTTTCTCATTACCTGGCCCAGAAACCAAGGTATATGTTCTTGAGCCTTCCTCCTTGAGTGTTGGTGACCTTATATCAATCAAACCTTGCAGCTTGAGCTTAAAACTCTTGCATTCCTCGATGGAGTGCCCCATTGTTCCAGTATGGTATTCGCACTTGATCTTCGGGTGATCTTCTTCAAAAACTAAGCTCTTCTTGTTAATCAGTCCTCGTACCAAATATTTTAGCGCACAGCAAGAGTCTAGGTCATGTCCCAATGCCCCTTTATGGAATTCACATGTTGCATTTGGATTGTACCATGGCAGGTATGGTGACACAGGTGCGAGAGCTCGAGGGGTCACCAAAGCATTCTGGATCAGTAGCGGGTAGAGCTTGCTATATGGTACCGGAATCGAGTCATTGTGATCCTTGTTCCTCTTGTTCTGATTCTGGTTTTTGTTTTGAACCTGGTTTTGGTGACTTTGAGGAGCAATAGCCAGAGGATGTTGATGATGACGCCTTGAGGGAGGTCCATATACTGGTAAATGAGGAGTTGCCACATAGAACTTCCCTTGACCTGGGGTAACACCAGATGGATGTGGCGTAGTAGCTCTCTTTGTTGCAGCAGCGTATATTGGGTGACCCTCTCCTCCCAACAAGACTTGCAGGGTTTCCAAGACCCATCTCATTTGGATCTTCAAAAGATTAAGTTCCCCCTTCAGTGCTTCTTGGCTTTTCCTTAGCTCGTCCATCATTTCCTGAGACATGGTTCTTTGTTCTAAACGCGTGTTGAGAATCACTTTGCTTCACGGACAAAAGATGGATGAGTTTTTTTGGTATTTCGTCTGGAGAAGGCCATGCGTTATGATGAGATGCAAATGCAATGGAATGCGAATGAATGCAATGCAAGCCATGCACATTTGTTTTTTCATACACGGGTTCAAAAGTCTGAGGTACTGATGAATCAGATTGTTTTCCAAGAATAGGTTCTCACCGGGTAAGATCTAAGGTTTTTTGAAAAAGTTCCTAGAGTCATGGATCCATTAGACTGTTTGCTACCTGCGGCAACTTACTTGCCGGGCATCAACTCCATCTAAAGAATCTACTCTAGGTGAGGTTCTCGTATCGATCTAACGAGAAATACATCTCGCAGACCCACACTACGCAACCATCTTTCCTAGTTGGGCAAAGAACTAAGGTTCTACAAATGGTTCTCAGAGTCATGGATCCTAAAGAAAACATCGAAGCTTACGGCAACTTACTTGCCGAGCGACAACACCCTCTCAAGAATCTACTCTAAGTAAGGTTCTCGTACCGACCCAACGAGAAATACATCTCGCGGACCCGCACTACTCAACCTCGTCCTATCTTATGTTTTTACTCGAGACTCGGGTAAAAAGTCTTTCCCACAAGGTTTGCAATCAGAGTATCCAAGTACCAGACCATAATCGAACCAATACAACAGATTCATATCAATATGACAATAGAGATAGTAAAAACAATAAAGAAAAGCCACATAGGTAAACAAACAAAGGCACACAAACGACCTAACTAGGCTTGACTCACTTAGGGATTTTAAGTCCCCAGCAGAGTCGCCATCTGTCGCACCTCGAAAAAATGGGGATACGACTTCAAAGCGAAGCGCGATCGCACGCTCGCAATGATAGACTGAACAGAGTCGCCACCGAACTTTATTTATTCCTAAAAAGGAAAGGGGAAATATCGATAAAACCCACGACAAAAGAAAGGATAAGATATGGTCATCGCAACCAATATCAGGGTTCGGGAGTCGATTACGCAAGGGGAAGGTATTAGCACCCCTCACGTCCGTTGTACTCAACGGGAACCATTAGGTCAGTTGTGCGCATTAATGTTAGTTGAATTGTTAGGCTTTTCAGTTATTAGGTGGGAATGAAAGAATAGAAGACAGGAGAAATGTTTTTGGATTTTTGACGAAGTACTAAACCTAAGTTTTTTATTAGTGGGCCTGACAAGATTTACGAATCCTGCTCCTACGTATCTCAAAAGAGAAATCAAGGCTTACGTAGTTCTGGGTAGAAAAATGTTTGTTTGTTGGTCGATTTTAGCGAAGGCTATACTGTATTAATCGACGAAAACATTGTTTTACCCAAAACAGATGAGGAGTGGACGCATACCACACATCGAACGGATTTATAGATCTACATTCGGAAAAGCGTCGTTTATCTCTACTCAACAATCGTGGCCGAAACATTGTTTTGTATCACTTAAGACAATATACCTTTCGTTTATGAAAAAGGTTTTTGATTAGTCGCACAACGGCGAGAAAAGGAATTTGATTGGTTTGATGTATTTTGAGTGATGGCGAGAACTTGGATGAGCGAGATATACATCTCGAATCCTAGCCTCAGGAGTGCATGGTATACACCATGTTCCATTTCCATCTTTATTGAAAAAGTATTAAGGTATGAATTAGGTATTTTGAAGTTTGAAAGACGAGTACTTGTGACCTACAAGCTCTTACAGCTTGGGTCTAATACTCGGGACTACGTCTGGACATTCCACCCAGGCAGTCGGTTTCTTTCCCATATTGCTAAGAAAATGATTCGAATATTTATGAATATTTTGGAGGGAAGACGAATATTTATGGCTTACAAGCTCTTACAGCTTGAGCCTAATATTCGGGATTACAACTGGATATTCCCTCCAGGTAATCTTTTTCTTCCAACTTTATTGAGAAGATGGTTTAAGATATTTGCAGGTGTTTTAGAGAGAAGACAAATATTTATGACTTGCAAGCTCTTACAGCTTGAGCCTAATATTCGGGATTACGACTGGACATTCCATCCAGGTAACCTTTTTCTTCGCTTTTTATTTAGAAAATGATTTGAACATTAAAGAGAAGACGAATATTAACGGCTTACAAGCTCTTACAGCTTGAGCCTAATATTCGGGATTACGACTGGACCTTCCATCCAGGTAACCTTTTTCTTCGCATTTTATTTAGAAAATGATTTGGATATTAGAGAGAAGATGAATATTTATGGCTTGCAAGCTCTTACAGCTTGAGCCTAATATTCGGGATTACGACTGGACCTTCCATCCAGGTAACCTTTTTCTTCGCATTTTATTTAGAAAATGATTTGGATATTAGAGAGAAGACGAATATTTATGGCTTGCAAGCTCTTACAGCTTGAGCCTAATATTCGGGATTACGACTGGACATTCCATCCAGGTAACCTTTTTCTTCGCTTTTTATTTAGAAAATGATTTGATTATTAAATTAAAACAATTAAAGTACCGAAGTTTGAAACTATTGGAAGTAAAGTTGATGTTGCTTAAGAGCTCATTGTAAAAAGGATGCAATTAAAGGATACCAAATTTATGTTATTATGTGATATTTATCATTATTATTTTTTTGAATGGTTTTTCTTTTTATCAAAGCCATTAAGATGACTTATCATGATTTAAACACACCTCACCTAAAAAATTATATTTTACATAAATCCCAAAGAAAGAAAAAATCAATTAAGTTATATTAAAAATAAAAATGAATAAACAAAAGAAACATATTAATTAAGTAGTAATTAAATGTGAGGATTAAGAGAAATATGAGAGAGTCACAAAAAATGCTAAAAATACAAAGAACAACATGCCCAGGTATTGAACCCAGAACCAAATAGGCAATTAGCTATCTCCATCCCCACGAGGCCACGAATAGTCAGCTGTTATATTAATAGCGAAACAAATATATGGCCCAGAATAAATAAAATAACAAAAACTAACTAAAAAAAAGTGAAATGGGCCATAGGAACTTGGGCTAAGACAAAGCCAAGTGCCCAACAGTCCCTTAGACTGACTGGGTCCGGGTCGAAGGAAACCCAATTCATTTCCTTGCCCAACGTGGGAATACCACGGGAAGACGAAAAGGAAGAGAGCAACCGCCTGCTGTAAGGGGGACACGTGGGGAATGACATTTTCAAACCAACAGTCACGTGGAAACTTGGAAAAGTAAAGGAGAGTCAAATGAAACAACCAGCTTTGGGCAGTGGGAAAGGCATCACCATTAATGGCTTTAAAGCCTTGATAAGATAGGGTTCAAATAAACCAGCAGACAATGAAAACAAAACCATTCAACTTCGCTTCCGACTCAATCTCTCTCTGCTTAAAACACTCACTTCTCTTGCTCAACAATTAGATTCATTTTCGAACAACAATAGAAAATTAGCAACATGACAGTAATGCGAACACGCGAGAAAAATAATCTTGAAGCTATGTCAAAGGCGAAATAGATCAAAGATGGCACTAACCCGTTGTAGCTTGGATTGATCGACGAAAACGGAGGTAATGCTTTTCCTCACTATTGCTTTGGTTTACCCTTTGAGTCGTTCGCGGATTCCCTATGGGGTTTCGCCGTTTCTCCTCTTCTTTTCGTCAAAGTCCTTTCGTTTCCGCCTCCTTGCTGTTTTTTTTTAATCCTAGGGTTTTTCGGCTGATATCCTCTTCTCCATTTTTTTTCTTGATTAGGGTTTCTTCCTCCTTTTATACTCACCCGATTTAGGGTTTTGAGCTGGTTACCCAGATCAAAAGGGGTACCCCTGCGAAATCTTTTAGGGTGCTCAGTTGGTTTGCCTCATTTCGGTGCTTAGTCTGGAAAAGGTAATATGATCCGTGCACTTTCTTCTTGAATTTGTCTTGATTCCAAATTTGGGATTTTTGAATTTTTACTGCCTTGTCTAACATGTTTTTTTTTACTGCAGTGAATTCGGGTTTGGAGGGTTCATGAATTTGCACAGGGTTGTGGGTGAGTTTTATTTTCTGGATGTGAGTCCCAAGTGAATGAATCAGTTATGATGAAATATATAGGTTGTTGGTTAGGAATTGGTTGAATTGAAATTGAATTCTGTTAGACACTCAATCGAAAAACCGGTTATCAGTTGTTGAAGGTTGGATCAATATTGCAGGTTGATTGCAAGGTTATTATGCTGACTTATTGTGATGTTTGCAGGGAGTCTGTTGTGAAAGCCTTTTGAGGTGCGAGTCTGCTTGAATGAAGTTGTCCACCAGAAGCATCTTTAAAAACACATGACTACCAATATGAGCAAGAGCACTTTTAATCCGTTCGTGTCCTTGAAGCTCATCAACACAATGTGAGACACTTTCTCCGTTCCCATATGTTTCTCTTCTATTATGGTGTTTTGACATTGATGCGGGAAACTTGATTTCTAACCAACTAATTTTGGTTACAGGGATGTTTCTAGGATGGAGGCTTGGCCTCAATAAAGTGGCAAACCACGTTGCTAGCAGACCGCGCTCCCTTAGATTTTGATTTAAAGGTGGCGGATGAAATCAGTTTTGAGGACGTTGCTTATCGGGGTTCCTTAGAGTCTGGTGCTCATGACCGCAGCTCTGTGGGATTCGATCTTGATCTAAACAGGTTGGACGAGACTCCTGAAGCTGGATCTTTCTCTATAGGCAAAATGGATATTCCTTTACCAAGTAAACAACCTTCATTGTCCAGTGGGTTATCTAATGGTGGAAGTGTCTCAAGAGACTTCGATTTAAATAATGGACCAGGACTTGATGAAGTTAGCACCGAAGTCCCCACTCGTACTCCGCAGATGAAAAGTACTATCCCATTCTCAACTTCTGTTCATAGCACCAGAACAAATAATACAGAATTTGGGAATTATTCTTCATGGTTTTCTCCCGGCAATTCGTATTCTGCAATTACTGTCAGAAGAGTGCACGCCCAGTCCAGTTCCAGCTGCGTCTCAAAAGTATCTCTGGCCTCGTTTGTGTAAGATTTGGAAAGATAAGTTGCATTTCCTTACGAGAATCCTGCATTATTTATCTGAAGCCTATAGTGATTTGGACATGAACTGTGATAAATGCAGGTCTTTGATCAAGCTTGGTTTTGATTTTTTTGTGTTAATGCTGTGATTCTATGGCTCTTTCTTTGCAGCAATCCTTGCACTTTCATTTTACTCCTGATCAAACCAGGCAATTTCATTCTTAAGCACGACAGCCAGCATTTTCTCCCTCACACGTTTCGTAAGATTTTCGCCAACAATATCCCAGAAGAAGTGTTGCAATATGTTGAAGATAAATGCAGTTGATGAAAGACCAATCAACAAGTAGCAGTACTTATTTATTTCTCGAATCATGTATCTGTGTTCCGGATTGTAATAGATACTAAGAACAGCACTAAGAACATAAGCAAAAAATGCTAAGTGACCCACAAACAAATGAACCGATTGAGCCAATTAAAGCGTAAAGCCCTTCGGGAGAGTTCATTTTAACTAGTCTCCAGAACGAACTGGCTTGATCTTTGAAGGCAAGCTTTTCGTGCTTGTAATTTGGATGAGATGCATCTAGGGACAAACTGAAATCTGATGGTAGAGAAATCAGACAATCTACATGAGTACGGTGATCGTCTATAAGAAGAATTCCTAGTAATTACCGGCGAGCTAACCGAGTTTCTTGAACTTGAAGGCCTTTATCCTCAAATGGAGAATTAAAATCCATGCAATTTCCTGCTTGGCTCCAAATCTCCACAGCAAATTGCACTACAAACTTTTCTGCATCCCCCATGTTCATGAATCCATGGAAGTAGCTTGCAAGAATAGCACTCCAAAAGTTGAACAGCAGTTTCAATAGACTGTAAACTTTTATGGACATAGACCTCAGATAGATTGGCAAATATAGCTCCTTCCAGCCCTTGAAGAATTGTAAGCATATTTTGCATGCTAGTCATGCCTATATCGGATAATGCTTCTACTTTGAGTGAAAAAGGTAGAGCAATATCATCAAGCGATAGTAGTTCCATAATTTTGTCTACAACAAAACTCCTGTAGCTCATAGCTTTTTCAGACTCACTGAAGTTTTGAACAAACAAACCAATATGAAATAATGCTTTTCAATGTGGCATTCCATAGTACTGTTTTGTCAAAATCCTCTACGATAATTGCCATGAATTTCTTCAAAATATTCTCAAATGTTGATTTTGGTATTGGGAAAACATCTAGATGAAACATTGCCAGAATCAGCAAACCCTTCACTCCAATGTATATATCACGATCAGGGGGACATCTGTCATCACTTACTGCTAAGACTGAACCAAAGGCATTAAATAGAAATGCTGAGAAACTATGAAGTATGGTGAAATATTTCCCATGTTTTTCCTCAGACAAAGTAACTAATTCCCTGCATCCTGCAAGTAGTTCTATACAAAGATAGAGGAATCCGAAGTTAACACTTTGTGAGGCAAAACTACCACCATTTTGCAAGCCATCGGTGTTACTAGCAGAAAATCCCAAATTATCCATCATTCTTGAGAGAAGACTTTGAAACACGGCATTGCAGGAAGGAATGGAAGTCTTGGCAGTAAGATAGAGAATACGACCGATAGCATGTAACTTCTTCTTTTCTTGTACAGAAATAGTGTTGTAATTCTCATAAGAGGAAATGTTATTGATAATAAAATTGACATCCTCATCATCAATTATCAAGCTAATTAACTGACTGCTATTTTGCACAATAAGCTCTTGAAGGAGGGACAGAGCTTCAATTACAACTTCATTCTTTGGAAAGTCAATACCATCTATGGGTGCTAGACTAAAAGACAAATCTGGCTCATCCAAGTAAGTATTTATGGTGTCTTTTAATGAAGACCAAACCGCCTTAGCATATTTTGCAATTCTCTCGGATCCATACTTGACGGAGCAAGCTCTAAGATATTGTAAGGGATCAATCTTTGCTGAATGTAGTGAAGAAGAAAGTTTCTCAAGAAACAGAGGAATAACAAATGGTCCAAAAACTGGTGTAGAAGAGAATGCATGCATCAGAGTTCTTGACAGCATAAGGGCTGTCAAATGATCAATCTCAGGCCTGGTGAAAGTCTTCTGCTTTAACAGTTTCTCAAGTTCAATTAATCCACCTTGATCTGAGTCAGAACAATTAATTTGAACATTACTTTCACCAACTGCTCCTTGCTGATTTCCAGGAGATTTATTAGCAACCTGTCTAGCTTCTTCTTGAAGACTGTCCTGCCAGTAACTTCAGTAATATGTCCACTCCTCCAGGTTGAATTGTTGAGTTCCAGAATCCCTCAGCACCGCTGGAGAGATTTTTCAATGTTCCTGTCAATAAACTTTCAACTACATTTTCCGTTTTCAAGCCAATTCGCAACTACTCCAAGGCACGGCTATTACTCCTTCAGTTGAAAATATTTTGGAACCAACGTAACCTTTTCCTTAAACCGATCATTTCCCCCAAATGCAGTCTTAGAGCCTCTTACTCAAATCTTAAGCAAAGCAAACAAAACTCAAAGATGTGTAAAACATATCGCTACACCTCCTTGTACACAATTTGATCAAACCATGTTTATGGGTGTAAGTTCTTTAACGCAGCCTGACCAGTTATTACACCAAAGTAATAACTGATTTTATCACATGATAAAGGATTCCATGTCTTGCTTGACCAAGGGAAAATAATCAATCTATCTCAAGACAAATGGTGAGGCCCAAAGGTTTATGGAATAGCAGGTGGTGACAAGTCTACATGAAACGAGTTGGTGGATAGATTCATGACCAGATGAAATGATCATGAGGAGAAAAGAAAATGAATGATCGATGAGAGAAAAATAAAAATTTCAGGGCCAAAATCGGGGTATGACAACAGGTCTTCCAGACTACATGAAGTCAGAGAGATATACCTCAAATGGTTAAGCAACCAAGCAAAGCAAAAGCAAGTTCAAAAGAACTCAAAGCAACTTATGTACCTGAAAAATATCTAACCCAATCAGTATACAAGTCAAACAATCAAACAGAGAGTCAATATCAACAGTCAAACCCAATAAGCAAAGGCATAAACCACAAGTCAAGCTCAAATGAGTTAACAACCCTACAACACACCCAATGTTAGTAGTCAAAGGCAAAAGTCAAATGCTCAAATGATGGAGCATCATGAACCATATAACTTGGGTGTCCAACCTGAAATCAAAGCTCAAACATGAGAGGCAAACCACTAGGTCAAAGCCTAGGGTCAAAGATGGAGAAAATATTCAAAACAGAACATGAAATTTAACATGAATCATCCTTAATCAATCAAGAATACAATCCAAAAGGTCCCATATCAATATCAATCACCAAATTCATTTCATGAACCAAACATGGCAAGGTATGCAAGTTGTGACCACATTGTGACATCAGAATGAACAAATGCACATTAATTCAAAAATGATTCAAATAATCTCAACAAAATTCATGAGTAAACAGGACATACAACATGATCATCACACAAAAAATTAGAGGCATTGGACATCATTAGGCATGGTAATCAAATTGCACAAGTCAAGGCAAGCACAATCAAGCACATGTGTGATACCAAATGGCATACCAACTTAGCATAGGCCTAAAACAGAAATGAAACATGGTAAAAACCTCAAACCAAAGCCAAAACACCATTCAACATGTCTAGAAATAGTGTGAAAAGTTTCACATCCATTGGATAAAGAACAAGTATTTCACAAAAGAATGAAGATCAAGGCAATTCAAAAGCTCAAATATGACCATCCAGAATGAAAAATCTCAATTAAATCAGAAATAACTCCAAAATTTCCAACAAAAATCATGAGCTATCACAACATCCATATCATGCATCATACAAAAACTCAAGGCATTTGGATAATATTTTGGCATAGAAAATTCATCAATCAAATTGAATATCACAAGGTGTGATACACATTGTCACACCTAACTTCACATGCTCATAAAACAGGAATGGTGCAAGATAAAAATACCAAATCAACACCATAATTTCAAGCAATGAGTCTAGTTTCCACATGTAAAATTTCATGAGCATTGGATAAACAACCAGCATTTCACAAAGGATATGGCAAGGCAATGTACAAAATGAACATGTATACACAAACCCTAGCACAAATTATTTTCCAGCCAAGCACAATTTATGAAAAAAATATAAAAAAAAACTAGAGAGAAAATGGAATGCAATGCAAAAATCCTCATATTTTTTAGAGCATTATTTAATTTGTTATGATTTTTATAAGATGAAGAAAAAATAAAAAAATGCATGAAACATGGTACATGAATGTAAGGAGGGAAAAGAAAATAATGTGAAACATTTTTGAATATTTGGCACGGCCAGGAATCGAATTGAAGCCAATTTCAAATGATGGCGCGCTGAAGGCTGAAACGCAGCCGTTTCATACTAACCCTAACACACGTGCATGCATAATCCGCAGGAAACTATGATGAACACGCAATAAAATTCGCAGCAAACCGTATGAATGTTGCAAGAAAATTCGCAGGTAACTGGAAAACAGTATGAACACATGAAGATCTTCATCAATCAATTTTCCAGAAAAAATAAAAGTGTCCAGAAATCAACATGGCGCATATCATTGTAAAGATCATTCAACATACATCACGAATCCACAAATATTTCATCAAGAAACATCAAATTATGCACGGATCGAAAAAAAGAAAAATCATCAACCAAACTTTAATCCATCGAATCTCCCTCAATTTGGCATGGAATTGCATGATTCAAAGCTCAACATCATCAGCATTCAAAGATTAACAACAATAGCACAAGAATTTTATGAATTAGAGGGATTGATTTTGTGACCTCTTGAAGAAGCAGAACTGGAATTGATGGAATCAGGCCTTGCAATGCTCAAACAATCCTCCTATGATGCTTGTACAAGTGTTTTGGAAGAGGATTGAGGCTTAATCGTGCTTGATTCCTCCAGAATTTGCATCTGCCATGGATGAACTCAAACTTCGAGCTGCTTCAACCTTGCACCAATTCTCTTGACTCTTGCTTCAAACATGCTCCATGATGCTTCCAGATGATGAATTGATCAAGAGAATGTGAAGTTATGTGAGGAAATTGAGAGAAAATTTTGAGAGAAAATTTCAAGAGTTTGGATCTAGATCTGAAAAAGTGATTATGGTTCTGCAAAAACAGTTATGATTTGTGTTATATACTCCCTCCTAATCACTCTCTTAAACATGTTTAAGCCATGGTAATTGGAATTAGGGAAAATGGAGTGTAAGTGCAAAATTGCAATTTCACCCTATGCATGAAAATGCATGGTGAACAGTACACGAATTCAACTTAAATCCACTTAAAATGCTGTTTGGAAGCCAATGGTAATGCTAGAATGTGTGAACGATGCACCAATTTCAAACTTTAAAAATTCCCTCCAAAAATCAAGTGAAATGGCAAGTGATTATGTGATGATAATTGGTGTAATATGATGCATGCTTTGGAAAGCATAAGTCAAAACAAGAACAATGCAAAAAGAACCACTTGAATTGGGGTTTTGGTTTGAAAGTTATGCCCATTTGAACCTTCAAGTACACCTTGCCATGTTTTGATCATATCTCCTTAACCACACATGGGAAATTGATGATCTTGGACTTTTTGGAAATGGGAGAGAAAGATCTTCAACTTTAATGTTGGACAACATTTCATTTGAAGCTTTCTTGATGATGTAATCTTGAGTTGAAAACCTTTCCATTTTTGGTAATTTAAAATTACAGGTCACTTACTATTTTTGGAAATTTTTGATCTGACCTCAAATTCTTCAATGTTGATGTTTGACATGTCAAATGAGACTTGTTTACACATGAATGGGGCATCTCTAACCATCTCCCACCTCCAAATCCATGGTTGAATTGACATTTGACTTCTGTTGACTTTTTAGGGTTTCAGATGAATTTCACATTGACTGATGAGCTTTGAGCCTTCAATGCCTTGCCAAACCACTTCAAAATGATCCTTGGGTCACATGAACTCATTGTACCAACCCTAGGGCTTTGATCTCAGGGAAAATGCACTTGTTGCCTTGCACAATTGAATCTCCTGACCAGTCTGACTGATGACATGCAATGAACTATGTAATGAACAATGCAAGGTTAATGACCTAAAATGAAAATGTATATACAAAAAGGGAGGTGCAAATTTGAGGTGCTACGCTACGTCCTCGAAAAACAAAATACCACTTCTCACAAGGTCTTGCACCTTGGTCTTCAGCGGGTAATAATTTTCCACATCTTGTCCGGGAGCACCGGAATGATATACACAATGAAGCTTGGGCTTATACCACAACTGAGGATTGGTTGGTACAGCAGGAGGGTCTCGTGGAGTAATCAGTTTTCTATCGATCAAATACGGATAGAGCTCAGCATATGTCATTGGAATTGGGTCAAAAGTTACCCTTTTTCTCTTATAGTTGCTCGTGCTGGTGTTATTGTTGTTTCGAGGCTAGTAGGCATGTTGTTGTCGATGATGTTATTGTTGTTGTTGATGATGATGGACTTCTCAAAAAGCAGGTGCTATATGAGCCACCTGGTGTTGGTTAACGGCAGGACGCATATTCTTCCTCTTCACAAAGGGCCTTCTTTTAGTGTGGGAGGACACAACATGGGTCTCTCCCTCCTCATTGTTAGAAAAGCCCCATACCTCTTTGCTGAAGAACTGTCCTCTCTGGAGAGTCTTCCATCACGGACCCCTTCCTCCAATCTCATCCCCATATTCACCATTTCGATGAAGTCTGAGGGAGCACTAGCGATCATTCTTTCATAATAGAAAGAGCTCAAAGTCTTTAAGAATATCTTTGTCATCTCCTTCTCTTCTAGGGGTGGCACTATCTGAGCTGCCAATTCTCGCCATCTCTGGGGGTACTCCTTGAAGGTCTCATTGTCCTCTTGCGACATCACCCTCAGTTGGTCCCTATCTGGAGCCATATCCACATTATATTTGTATTGCTTGACGAAGGCCTCGCCAAGATCGTTGAACGATCGGATGCTAGCACTCTCCAAACCCATGTACCACCGGAGCGCAGCACCAGTCAAACTATCCTGAAAGTAGTGGATAAGCAGTTGGTCATTATCGGTCTGAGTTGACATCTTGCGAGCATACATCACAAGATGGCTGAGCGGGCATGTATTTCCCTTGTATTTCTCAAAGTCAGGTACTTTGAATTTAACAGGGATCTTCATGTTGGGCACAAGGCACAACTCAGCAGCACTCTTACCAAAGAGGTCCTTACCCCTCAGAGTCTTCAGTTCCTTGCGCGGCTCAAGGAGTTGGTCTTTCATCTCGTCCATCTTTTCATAAACATCTAGGCCCTCAGATTGCTCGGAATGATAGATGGTGTCTTCCATTCGAAGCAAGGTGTGGACAACGAGAGGTGGCATACATAGGACCGGGCTAGATGCTGGCAAAGAAGCGAGAGTAGGAGCAAAACCCTCTAGCACAAAATTAGCGGGAATTCCCCAAGGGAACCCGACTGGAATAGACTGAGCAAAATGGGTTGTTGTAGCAGGCACAGTAGACGTTGCTATCTCAGAAATAACAGTCCTTGCGGGAGAAGTTGCAGGAGTTGGCAAAACTTGGCTTTGGGCGGCCAGCACTGACTCCATCATGGCAATCAGCCTAGCTATATCTTCTTTCAATTCCCGGTTATCTTACTTTAAGTGCTCCATTATCCTCGATTAATTGGCCCTTGTGTTATACCGGTGCGTCAGCTTGTCTTCAAAATAAATGAAGAGCAAAGAGTTAGACCACTGATCAAGAGCTTAGAATAAAACCTGCTTATGCATATGATGCATGCAATGCTTGTGCATATGATTTGTTTTTATTTGAGGAACTTTATAGAGATCTATTTGCGAATATTTGAAAATATTAATCTTTTAAGACATATATGGAATACTCATAACAATAATATTTGGAAATTTTTTACACCAATGAAGTAGTACAGTTTTGATAACCAAATACAATACAAGAGAAAAGGAGAATGAACATCCTATGGATCCCTAGAAACAATCGTCCAAAGCTCTCAATATCGGAAGATACGCTGCACGAAGCCTCTTCACCTCTCTCTCATAACCTTCTTCCATGTCGGCCTTCTCCTTGGCGAGCATATCATACTTCTTTTTCCAAAACCTGGATGACTGAGGAAGAAGAGAAGTAACCACATCATCAGGCTCCAAAAATTCTATCATTGCATCCTTATCTCTGAGTTGCTGAAGAAGTTCCTCTCGCTCACGAACCCATGCACGCGATCGGTCTTCATCTCTCAACTCCTCTACTCCTTGGTCAGGGAGGGTTGAAGGCCCAACCATAACCATAGGGGTAGGTCTCGGATAATCATAAGGCATGCGGTACTCAAGAGCTCTCTTCCTAACCCAAGCGGTGTAGGATTCCAAAGCAATGCAATTCTTCGGACCAAGCTCCTTCCTTCCCTTCTTATGAACTTTGCGCCAGGCGCGGACCATCCTATCCTTCAAGTTCTGGGGATCTTTACGCTCTTGAAAGAACACACCTTCCAACAGAATGTTGTTAGGTTTATCCTTTAAGGGGAATCCAAGCTGACGGCGAGCCAAAATATGGTTGTAGTTAATTCCACCACATGTACCAAGAAGAGGCACATTAGAGAATTTACCACAAGAATCAATAATCTGAACGCCATTATACACACGGTTATACCAAAAGATATCATCATTAGTGAGAGACATAAGTCTCGTAGGCCACCGTAGACATCCCTTGTTCTCCTTGAAGGCAAACGTCTGAGGCATGTGAGAAATAAACCACTTGTACAACAGAGGCAGACAACACACAATGGAACCACCACCCTTTGCATTCCTCATATGCAAAGAGAAATAAGTGTCACCCAACAAAGTCGGAACGAGATTAAGAGAAGAGAAAATCCTAATAGCGTTCACATCCACAAAATTGTCGATGTTAGGAAATAACACTAGCCCATAGATGAGTAGTACAAATATGGCTTCAAAAGCGTCCTCACTCATGGCCTTCCCAAAAAAAGTAGCTTGGGTAATCAGAAAATCAGATGGGAGACCTTGAATTCCACCTTTGGTAGTCATATTAGCAACAATGTCAGATACATCCACATGAAGCATGTCAGCAATCTCTTGAGAAGACGGAATCCTCTCCAAACCACTGAATGGCAACTGATCCAGGATAGATATACCCACATGGTAGGCATACTCCTCAAGTGTAGGCAAAAGCTGGAAATCCGGAAAAGTCAAACATCGATACAGAGGATCATAGAACTGCACCAACACACTCATCAGACCCTCATCCACCTTGGTAGAAAGTATAGATATGAGCTTCCCATGGCGAGCTTTGAACTCCAAGGGCTCTAATACATAAGATGTTAAAATCCTTAACTCTTTGAAATCGGGTTGTCTGAAACTGTACTTCTTCATATTCCTTCTTTGCTTATCCATGTTTGAAAATTTGTAAATAGACCTCTTAAGTTCCTTGAAAATCTTTATTGTTGATGATATGGATGCAAATGAATCCATGAATGCATGGATGCAACAATCACACTCAAGGATCAAGCAAGTCACACCATACAAAGGTCACGGGATGGCTCAAGTTATCATCAATATCAATCATCCATTTTGGTGGATTATGGTTTACACCTTATCAACATCCAAGTTCCATTGATATTGAGGATATACGAGAACGGATCAACCGCGAATCAAGGGTTTGTTGTAAGTCACGAGCATGGAGTCTCGGTTAAGAACCACCCAAAGGGAGTGTACTATGGTTAAACCCGACAATCATGTTCTAAAAAAGGTCCCCATAGTCATCATCTCAACTTTCGGATATTATCGGATAAACGACTACTCGTATTCCAAAAATATTCTCAAGAGGGACTCTTATGAGTGTAGTATCGCGTAACAATCGTATCAAATCTTACACTTGAACGACCTTCGCATTACGTCCTAAAATAGGCCAAGATAGGCTAGGTGACTAAGGTCCTTGGCTTCTTAGGTTTATATTGGAAAGAGTAATGCCTAACCACGACTACTCGTGTGACATTATTGATCCCAATAAGACCTCCACCAAGTGAATGGGCTTGCAAGTCAACTTGCTAAGGAATAACTCCACACAAGTCAACAAGACTATGTCATTCTCCTATCATAGGTGCACCCGAGCTCGGGTATATAACTCATCTCACAAGAAACCACCAAGCATACAAGCAATTAATTATCAAGCAATTCATACATTACAAGCAATACAGTCATCCCAAATTTTTGCACAAAAATATGTCACAAATTAATTTAAACATACAACACATACAAGCAAAAAGTAGGATAAACCCACTAGGAAGAACATCCCTAGCAGAGTCGCCACTTTTTTGTAGCGGGGATTTCGTTACCTTATGGTTTATTGACTAAACCAAAAGTAAACATACAATTCGAGTCGCCACCGCACTTTTATGTGTCCAAAGGAAAGGCTAAAAAACGAACAAAAGCCAAGTAAGAAGTTTTATCAAATAAAAAACTAATAAAAATGTCAGAGATATAGGTAAGGGGGTTGGTTATGAAATTGGAAGGTTTTAGGCACCCAAAACATCCTTATACTCTAAGGGAACCTCTTTTTGCAAATATGTGTTGTAGGTTGGTATTTATGAAAATATGTGCAAAAGATTGGGGGGATGAGAAGAGAATAGATTATATTTACAAATTTGTTTTTTGAATGGATGAACTCATTGCCTACGTACCATCACAAAGGTAGGATCAAAACCTCGTAGTTCGGGGTAAAAATCTCAAAGATTGGTGAACTGATTTGACCAAAAGCCTTAAGGTATTTTGTTATAAAAGAGAGAAAACTCAATCTAAACCAACAATCCACCATGTGAGGAGAGCTTCAACATACTAGTGAGGGGTTATCCCTATAATAAGTATGAAAGACTTATAATCCAATCACTAAGGATAAGGTGAGATTTACATCAACCACTATGATAACTCAAACCTATGGCTAATATTTATGAAACGTTTTAACAAACGTGGCCATCAGAACCACAAAATCAACTTGAAGTGAGTTGTATTTACAAGTTAGATTTATTTATAAAATGAAATCAAATTTGGATTAGGATTCATTCACAATGAGTATTGATGAAAAGATTTTTTGAAAAATCAAAGGCATAAGGCCTAGGTTTCTAGTTTGAAAAACAATGTCAAAGTTTGCACGAAAAAGTTTGGCTTGGATTAAAGTGAGGAGAAGAAGAGAAGGGCTAGTCCTAAAGCATACAAAGATAAGAGAGAAGATAAAACCCTTGGAGTTCCTTTTCTTGAAATCATAGAGATGATTCAAGACGCTCCTTTCCTTTGGACATAACAAACAACAAGCAATCACATAATATTTGAATTCAAGCTCCTAGGATCTCCATTTGGCTTGTCTCCCTTAACTTGGCTACTCATGACAATGGTCCTTCTTACTTTCTCAAGATGGAATTCCTATCACACAAGAGCAAACATCAAAAAGTTCACAACACAATAAGAGGAATGGACAAAGAATGAGTTTTGGAAAGGAAGTCCTTTGAAGTTCATTTTGAGATTTAGCATTCTAAAGGCATGAGGCCTAGTTGCTCTTCAATCAATTTAGAATTCTAAAGGCATGAGGCCTAGTTTCTCTTGAACTCCTTTAACTATATGTAAGTCCTAATTCTAAGTCCTTTCTCCTTTTGCATTGGGTTCACACAAAACAAACAAAACAAACACAGGACAACAATATATTTATATACAATAATGAGCTCAAATGGGCAAAAGGAAAATGGCCTAAACATAAAATATGTGCTCAAGTGAGCAAAGTGAAAAGCAATATGAATAAATGAGCAAGAAGTAAATTGCAATAAAGTAAATTGCAAGAAATTAAATGCTCAAATTAAAGTTAGTAATTAGTGGTTATGTTAGTTTGTCATAAGACAATTTAGCGCTATGTTAAGCAATCGTAAGTCGACTAATGTAGTAGTCACACCTATCTGAGGCCGATCAATAAAACTATAGGCAAATAAACACAAGTTAGAGATCATGACTAGTAAGCCAAGCTCCTACAACTTGCCATGCCAAAAGAAAAGAGGAAAGGCCTTATACGGACTTTAGGTTTTTCGCTTGACCAAGAAGCAACCTATCTTGGACATAAAGCAACTCACTTAATCTTTGATCAAGTTGAGTTTGATTTTGGATCAAAGAAGGTTAAACCTCTCATATGTCAAAACCAACCATAAGACATTAACTCATTGGCCAAAATAAAAAGAAATGAGATGAAGACGAAATGAATGGAAAGAAATAAAGTGTCAAACGCAATTGGTCAAAAGTGAATCAAATCATCATCAACCAATGCTAAACAGGAGAGAAATGAAGATTAGAAGTCAACAAGTCAAACATATTTTTTGGTATTTTTGAATTAAAAAAAAAATGCAAAAATGAAATGAACAAATTATGGTCAAACCTCAAATTTAATTCAAATCAACTTCAATAAGTCCAATTAAATTCTCATAGGTCTAACATGGTCAAACAAGCTTTGCCAAATTTTCCCAACAATTTTTGAAATCATAAACTGTTTTAAAACAATAAAAAACAATAAAAAATAAAATAATATGAATTAAAATCTCAAATAAATCTCAAATCAATTAAGAAATTGATGAGACTATTTTTCATTGACTTATCATGATCCATATGTGTTAAGAAAATATTTTTGGAATTTTCAGATATCAAAAAGTAATTAAAATGAATTAAAAACTATTAAAAATCAAATAATTCACAAAAAATATTAAATGAAATCACAAAAATAATTAAAAATCAAAATATGAAACTAGATTTTTCAAAAAAATTTTTGGCATTGGTCTCATATTTTTGTGACTTCAAATAAAATATTTATGAGTTTTTGTAAATAAAAGGAATTAAATGGAATTAATCAGAAAATAAGAAAATAGCAAAAATGCGTTGCCATTAATCAGAAATATTTATTAATTGACGTGGCAATGATCTGAGGGCTCAGAGGCGCGGTCATACCATGTGCTCAAGTCAAGCGCGTTACACTTAAAATTAAAATAAGTCAACACGAGCAATGGCCAGGATTATAACATTTTAGCAAGATCCAATGGCTCTGAGGCTCCCACGTGGGGATGGTGGTGGAAACCACCATCTTCTCCGGCCAGACAACTGATTCCGTCCACCACGCGCAGGGATTTAAACTTCAATGAAAATGAAAAAACCAGGTATCAAAATAAAGCTAAGGTGATGTACATCACCCCTGTAACCATGGATTCTCCTCAAAGTTTCTATTTAAACAGAAACATGAGCTTGAAGATCATGGTACACAAACTGAAATGGAACGATTTGCAAAATTGAGACCACCATTGGCCTGCCTCATGCATGAGGACTTTAGAAAGCAGCACAACCCAAAGAAATTCACATTATATTTCAAGATTTGAATCAAAAAAGTTTGGTGATATACCTCTGAATCTAATTTTGATCTGGAAGTGTGATGGTGATGCAAGGTTAAGGAATTAAGACTTGAAGATCAACTAATGATGTTGAAATTCAAGCTTGAAATTGAAAACTGAAGTTCCTTTAGGTGAGGGTTTGGTTTTCAATCCAACAGCATTTTAGATCTCCTTGTGGTTATCATTTGAATGAGTATGAGCTTCTATTTATAGCTGGAATGGATGCAAGGTGGTGTTTGGCTCGTGTGCATGAAACTTGGATCTTCACGAATGGGCCTGTACAAGCGTGTGCAAAGCCCAAGAATGAATGGAAATTCATGCTGAGACCAAATATAGTTGAATTGGACGTGCACAAGAGGCTGCACAAGCTTGCATTCCAAGTTATGATGTGAATTGCAAAAATGAGCATAAACATTAAGCTCTTCTAAACTCCCACATGGAAAATCCAAAAATGGTCATGTGAGTAATAGTTAAAAATCTCTTGGAATAAGGAACAAAAGTCATGTTGGGAAAAAAATCATTTGGAGTTTGGAAATTTATGAAAACTGGCTGTGAAGTTTTGGGTACAAAACATGTCTAGGTCCCCTTTGAATTTTTTTGCCAAAAGTAAGCAACTTCAAGCCCTTCTGCTTCAATGATGCAAGTCTCAAATCGAAAAACGTCCAACATCAAAGTTGTATATATGTTCAAGATGATCAATTTAGACTCAAATTTTGCATCATTTTGATTTTTCATGAGAAATTTATGGGAACTTGAAGTTGGGCACTTTTCAAATTCAATGACTTAGGTCCAAAGTGACCTATAATATTTTGTATTATCACATGTGTTTATTTTAGGATTATGAAATTTTGTCAAACATAACATTTGAATTAGACATATTAATCTTTCCAATTCATTTGTTATCACCTCAAAATCATAAAAATTAAGGAAGTTATATCCTTGTGAAGTTGACCCGAAATTAGGGTTTCAGTCAAAATAACCCATAATGCTTTAAAATGAATGAAGATCTTACAAGCTTCAAATGGATTTTTAATGAACATTAAAGTTGTGAATATGGTTCTTAAGAACATGTTTTCTCTTGGGGTCATCTTCATTTGGCAAAAACATCAAACGTTGTGTCTCAGTGATCCTCAGTTTAGTCAAATGACTTGATTGGTCAACTTCTCAAGGCCAAACTTCAACTCTTGATGAATGAATGATTGAGGATACTCACATAGGCTCATATATTCATAAAATAATGAATGAAAGAACTTACCTTGATTAAATTTGACCATAGTTTGAGGTTGCTTCATGAGCAAGGCATAGCCAATGCACAGTTGAATTAGGGTTTCCTTGGGAAACAATCCTCAAGCCCTTTGGGTTATCTTGATCAAATTGGAAAATTGAGAAACTTGGGATACATATATGATGGTTAGGAACTTTTTGGACCATTTCCATGCTTTTTCTCATCTTCATCTAGCCACTTCATTGAGCTTAGGAGCCTTCTAGGAGCATTGGAACACATGATCACTTGAGCTTCAAAACAGAAAGAGTTAGTGACATATTTTTGTGATTTTGGTTAGTAAATAAAATAAGAAAATGGTGGTCTCAAACCACTCACACAAGTTCCACCCCTAGGGTTAAGGGTCCACACATGCTATGATCCTTGAGGCAATGCATTGAGCAAATGATATGATGACATGAGGGATCTTAGGTTCAAAATTAGGGTCTTACACTATCCAACAGATTTGTTCTATTTTGAACTTTTGTCGGTAGTCTGATTTTCCAACATGGTTTTTCTTACTATCATCCTTTTGATGGAAGTCCCTTGATGAATAATGATCATCGTCCTGCTTACAATAACCATTATCCTTTTTGTAATGGTAAATCTCCGACATTTGTGATCTTACCGTCATCCTTTTGGTGTCGGAGATCCTTGAAATTTTGTCTCAACCTTCATCCTTTCGGTGAATGGCAACCTCTTCAATTATTATAGCTTACCTTCATCCTTTAAGTATCAGCGATCCTTATGGTGATAGGGATCGCTGTCATTTTTTCCTCTACCATCATCCTTTTGTTGTTGGTGATCTTTGTTATTATGTCTAATCATCATCCTTTTGGTGATGACGTCCAGTTCAATCTAAATATCATCCTTTTGATGATAGAGATTATGGAGTCTAGTTTAAGCTGTCATCCTTTTGGTGATTGTGACCTAGGGAAAGTCCAACCCTACTGTCATCCTTTTGGTGTCAGTGATATTTGAAGTTATCGATTTATTATCATCCTTTTGGTGATAACAAGTTTTTTTGTTGATCTTACCCTCATCCTTTTGGTGAAGGTGAGCATAAATGTTATTACTTATTATCATCCTTTTGGTGGTAACAAGTTTTGTCTTGATTTTACCTTCATCCTTTTGGTGATGGTTATCATTTAAAGTTGTCGTGACTTATTATCATCCTTTTGGTGGTAACAAGTTTTGTTGTTTAAACCTTACCTTCATCCTTTTGGTGATGGTGATAGTTGACTCATTATCATCCTTTTGGTGGTAACAAGTTTGGTCGTTTAATTGTACCTTCATCCTTTTGGTGATGGTGACCATTGAAGTTACTAACTCATTATCATCCTTTTGGCGGTAACGAGTTTTTGTTTTGATCTTACCTTCATCATTTTGGTGATGATGGTTATTGAAGTTATTTGACTTATTATCATCCTTTTGGTGATAGCAGGTTTTATTGTTGGATCTTACCTTCATCCTTTTGGTGACGGTGATCTTTGAAGTTGATGAGTTAACTATCATCCTTTTGGTGATAGTCTTGCTATTATACCCTCGGTAATGGAAAGCTTTATTAGGATAACCATCATCCTTTTGGTGATGGACATCGTCCTTTTGGTGATGTAAATCTTTGGATTTTATCACGTTTGACTTTCATCCTTTTGGTGATAGCAAGTTTTGTTGTTGATCTTACCACCATCCTTTTGATGATGGCGATCTTTGTTTGTTACAGTGACTGTCATCCTTTTGGTGATGGTGTAACACCCCAAAATTTGCCCTCCTCATTCATGCATTCATTTCATATTGCATTTCATCATGTCAATCAGAATTAAATCCGAAAAAAAAAAACAAAAAAGAAAAAAGAAAGAAAAAATAAAACGAAAAAAAAAAATAATAATAATAATAATTTTTTACAAAAAAAATAAATAAATAAAAATAATAATAATAAAATAAATAAAATATAATAAAAAATTTTGGACTTGGGTCTCTCTCATTTGAGCCCACAAAACCATGAAATTCAGTCTATAAATACCAAGACTTCACTTGGGAAAAAGGAAGAGAAGCAAAATACTCTGAGGTTTCCTTGGAACAAAACCCTGAGAAAAAAGATAGTGAGAGAAGAGCTAACAGAGTTCAGAGCAGCCTCCAAACTCTGAAGGGAACTCAACTGCACAGAATCACCTCTGCCTCACATAAACCCTAAAGATTGTTTTGTAAACCTCACGGGTGCAACTCAATTTCAATCAAGCTCTCCAATCAGGTTTGCCTTTATTCCCATTACCTTTTTCTTTGAAGTTGAATACTCTGAATGTTTGAGGTATGATGGATGAATTTCATTAGGTTTTTGCCCACGAGTTCATAATTATGTATGAATGTATAAATAATGCCTTGAATGCTTAATCGTTTAATTTCTGAAGTGTATGCCACAGGGTTTGAGGTTTCTGAAACCATACTGTTATCCATGAAAAAAATGCTTATGGTGTTTCACTAACCCTTTTGTTGAGTTTTTGTGAAGGCTCACATGACTTTTGCAGGGATAACTTGCGTGGTTTTCCACTTTATTTATGGGATACCCCCTGGAGGTTTCATTCCGATTACCTGTACTGACTCACTTTCTTTGATGGCATTAGCTTGGGAGATCCCTGGGTTTCTTACTCCTTTAATTGCTGTTACTTCGGATCTTCATCCGTGTGGTACTTTTACCTCTTTTCCGCATTTTCTCGCTTTCTTAGCTGGAAGACCTCGATAGGAGGCATTTGTTTTCTTTTGTTTATTTACTTCTGAGCCCGTTGTTGGCATATTTACTTTATACATGTTTGTTTTGTATGTGTTCGTATCCCTGCAGGTAGCGCGGTTCCTTCATCAAGGACTGCCTTTTTGCCCTTGAGCATCCCAAACCCTAAAACCCAAAGCAACACGTTAACTCCTTCTACTACAGGCGAGTAAGTCTCCAAAGGTCGAGCATCCGGTAGATTGCATAGTGACGTCGTTCGTCCAAAACCCAATCCATAACCCCATAGTTAGCCGAACTACGTTTTGCTCTGATTCTCAGGCCAGATGAGATACGTAGGCATAAGACGCGATGTCTTAGCGAGCACACATCCCCCCAACCCATAGGTAGCCGAGCTACGAAGACTCTGATTCTCATATTCATATGAGATACGTATGCAGTGGATGCGACATCCGCGCGAGTCATTTTCATTTAACCCTTTTTTTTTTGGCAAACAGCACAAGATAAACTCACACCCTTTAGACAAGAACTACAAAAGTGGATCCCGTAGAGTACTACGGATGCGTAGGGGTGCTAATACCTTCCCTTCGCATAACCGACTCCCGAACCCAAGATTTGGTTGCGAGACCCCGTCTTGTCCTTTCCTTTTTCAGGTTTACTTCGAGCGTTTCCTTTCCCTCCTTTGGGATGAATAACGCACGGTGGCGACTCTTCTGTCATTTTCTTTCACCGGTTGTTTTTTCGCGCACTGTATTTTTCAGGTTGCAACAGCTGCCGACTCTGCTGAGGAGTAAGAAGTTGACCTCTTGCTGGTCCATCTTCCCTAAGCGAGTCCCTCCTAGCTTTTGTAGGTTGTCTATTTATTGGGTGTTCATGCTTTTGTACCTTTATTTACTTACTTGCTTGCATTCATCTGTTGTACCTGTTGAAGTTGTTGTTTGTTTGTTGGGATGGGATGTTCTACGAGAGATAAGCCCATTACCCAGGCTTGAGTGTACACATAGGTTTTAGAGTGGATGATCATGAGGCTTGCGTGACATGTTGCTACGTTAAGTCGTTCGTGAAGAACCACACCCAGACGAGGTTTCTTTTGGATATATTATGTCCTACGGATGTTCTGTAATGACATGGTGTTCCTCTAGAAATCGTCGACTCTGGTGACCATTTCCCGAGAACTCAGTCGAGGCCTCTCCTCCGAGACGTGATTATGTTAGCTCTGGTGGGCGCATTCTCGCTGATCAATTCGAGGACCCCTAGACTGGGAACTTGCTTTAGGATGTCCTGTTGAGGGGAGTCAGTGGAGGTCTTTTATCCCGTAATAATGCCAAACCTTCAGTGGTAAACGTATTATTCGCGACTGAAGGGCTGAAGCTGACGAACTTCTGTTCTTAGAACCTACCAGTGAGGGGTGGGCTAAATTCAGGAAACCTTAACCTCCAACCAACCCGGTTTTCTGGAGCAGAGTTTTGGTCTTGTATTATATTCCTCAGTGAATTTCTCTCCAGGAAGTGCAACCTGACAGATATTCAAGCGGATCCATCAATTCTGATTGACATGCCTTTGCATTGCATAACAGCATCTGCATATTTGCATCCAACATCTCATGCTTATTCATTTGCAGGGTATTCCCTTTCAAAACGGGGGTGCCTTAAAACTGAACGAGCAGTGCATCGCATACCATGCATATTAACCCTTGTCTGTTTTGCAGGTGTCACCGCAGTGTCTAATGTGTGTTCCCTGTATCAGGCAGTTATTGGTCCCAAGCGACTCCACAGATACCCGACAAAGGAAAACCGTCCACGACTAGCGATGGACCAAGTACAGAAAGAGCTGGCTGATATGCGTGAAAGGATGGATCAGTTCATGACATTGATGACTGGTATGGCAGCAGGTCAAGAAAAGCTTAGGGAATTGGTTAGGCAACCGAGGCCTGAGGTGGAGATACTAAATGCTGAGGGAAACCCTGGTAACCCTGGGAACGCTGATAACCCTGTGAACACTGGTAATGCGGGTAACGCAAATGCTGATGGAAACCCGGGTAATGTTGGCAACACAGGGAATGTTGGAAATGGTATTGGCGGAAGGTACAATGTGAATCAAGGAATTCGGATTAACGGGCACCCCGTTACTGAAGATTATCAATATGATCAATTTTCTTTGCACGACGAGGCCCTCGAGACCACTCGCCGTATGGATGAGCTTGTTGAGAAGCTCAAATCTTTGGAGTCTCAAAATTCCTTAGGCTTTGATGTCACAAATCTTGGTCTGGTTCAGGGAGTAAGGATTCCTCACAAGTTCAAACCCCCTACTTTTGAGAAATAAAACGAGGCTTCTTGCCCATGCACTCATCTCCAATCTTATTTGGGAAGGTTGGGAGCTCACACGGATGATGAAAAGCTGTGGATGTACTATTTTGAAGACAGTCTAACTGGAGCTTCTCGTGAATGGTATTCTCATTTGTCTCGTACTACCATCAAGAGCTGGAAAGACTTGGCAGAGGCTTTTGTCAAGCAATATCAATACAACTTGGACATGGCTCCAAATCGGAGCTTGTTGCAAGGTATGTCCCAGACTGCCAAGGAGACCTTTAGAGAATATGCTCAGTGTTGGAGACAGATTGTTGCGTCCGTCCAACCCCCTATGTCTGAAAGGGAGATGGCGGACATGTTCATGAACACTCTTCAAGGCAATTATATTGAGAGATTGGCTGCTTGCCCGTCAATCAGCTTTGCAGAGATAGTAATTGCTGGAGAAAGAATCGAGAGTCTATTGAAGATGGGCCGAATTCAAGACAATAGTGTTTCCAACCCATCAGGTCCCAAGAGACCGTTTGCTGGTAACGGTCAGCGAAGAAAAGAAGGTGAAGCAAGCGTTGTGTATGTCGACAGAGGCAGGGGTAGAGGACGCCCTAATCATTATCAAGATCAAGTGGCCGCAGTCACTATTCCAACACCTGTTCCTCAACCGCAATATCATCCGCAACAACAACCCAGGTACAACAATCAACAACAAGGAGGTAATCCGGGTCAGCAGAGACACTATCAACAACGTCCAAGGCAGACGGACCGGGTCATCGAGCCAATCCCAATGCCTTATTCAGTATTACTTCCCAAGTTGATTGACATGAATCTGGTTACATTGAGAACTCTGGCCCCACCAATCGATCCCAATAATTTTCCTAGAGGTTATGATGTCAACGCCAGATGTGCTTTTCACTCCAACGCACCTGGCCATACTACAGATAACTGCAAGGCTCTCCAGTGCAAGGTACAAGATTTGAGAGATGCCCAGGCTATCAATTTTGCTCCGGTGCCTAATGTTATCCAGAACCCGATGCCGGCTCACGGCGGACAGATTTTCCCGGGCTGTGGGGAAGAATGCAGAAATTGTCAAGCTGCCGAAAACGGATGTGACAGTTTGAGAAGGGGTATTCAGCAGCTGATAGATGAAGGTTGTCTTTAGTTCGATCAGGCTCGTCCGGTGAAGAATGATGTATCGACGGTGACGTTTTATTTCACTCCTGAAGAAATATATGTTCCCGAGAGACTCGCTCCGACAACAATATATTTCCCAGAAAGTACAGAACCAGCAGCGGTGAACATCGAAAGTTCAGCACCAGTTGCAATTTACTCTGACAGCCCTCAACCGACTTTGGTTGGTCCAATCACCATCACGGTACCAGGACCTGTTCCGTATGAGAAAGACAGTGCTATCCCGTGGCACTATGGGGCTGATATCTACTGCCAGGGGCTGAAAGTTAACGAAGAAGACATTGACATTGGTAGCTCCGCTGTAGACAATGTTGGAGGGGTTGGTGGCTTCACTCGCAGTGGACGCCTATTTGCACCATCAACATTACGCGCGAATACTGAAGCCGAGGCAGCTGCCAAGGCTAAAGGGAAACAGGTATCCACCGAAGAGGTTACTACTGAGGAAGATCCTCCTAAGACCGCATTCGAGAAGGAAGTGGATGAGTTTATGAGGATTATCAAGAAAAGTGACTACAAGGTAGTCGACCAGCTAAATCAGACACCCTCAAAGATCTCCATTCTCTCACTATTGCTGTGCTCTGAGGCGCACAGAGCAACCTTGTTGAAAGTACTGAATATGGCCTATGTTCCACCGGAGATAACTGTTAACCAGCTGGAGTCGGTAGTTTCCAATGTAAACGCTAGCCGGGGGCTAGGTTTCACCGATAATGACCTGACATCTGAGGGCAGGAATCACAACAAAGCCTTGCATATCACAATGGAGTGCAAAGGGGTGATGCTTTCCCATGTTTTGGTTGATACAGGCTCTTCTCTGAATGTTCTTCCAAAGAAAGCCTTAATGAAGTTGGATTGCGATGACACCATCCAGAGGCCAAGTAACTTAGTTGTGACGGCTTTTGATGGCTCTAAGAGAGTTGTCTTTGGCAAAGTTGAGTTGCCAGTTAAGATTGGACCGCAGGTGTTCAAGAGCACCTTTTATGTGATGGATATCCATCCTGCCTACAGCTGTCTGCTAGGTCGGCCTTGGATTCATGCTGCCGGTGCTGTTACTTCTACCCTCCACCAGAAGCTCAAATATGAACTAGAAGGTCAGATCATCACTGTATGTGGTGAAGAGGATATTTTTGTTAGCCACCTGTCTACATTTAAGTATGTAGAGATGGATGGCGAGATGCATGAGATGCTGTGTCAGGGCTTCGAAACTACAAACATCAATTAGGTCGCGCCCGAAGTTGTCTTTTCACCTGAGTTTGAGAAGGTCAGGACTTCTATCTCTTCATACAAGCAAGTTGTCGAAGTGGTTAAAGCTGGTAATGCCCAAGGCTGGGGCAAATTTGTGGAGCCAGTCATCAAAGAAGACAAGTTTGGATTGGGGTATGCTCCGGGATCTCAGAAGAATGAAACCGGTACTCTCTCCAGCGGGGGTTTGGTTTCTCCCCACATCGTCAATGCTGCAGATGAAGACAAGGCTGACAGCGACTGTGACTTAGATAGCTGGATTCGCCCGTGTGTCCCGGGAGAAAAGCTCGACAATTGGTCGTCTGAAAAAACCGTCCGGGTTACTCTGCTGAAAGAGTGATTTTTATTGTTTTCCTTTATTACATGCATAATAAAGTCTTACACTTTGCCCAAGGTGTAACGGCTCATTTGTAGGGCCATCCATTTAGTTACGTTTCCGAATTATTTTTATCATCAATAAAGGATGGCTTTTGCAAACAATTTTGTGTTCTCTTTCTTTCAGTTTTTTTTACTTTTTACAAAAAAAAATGGCAATGTTTCTTTTTTCGTTTTTCCTTTCTTTCAAAAAAAAAATCTCTCATTCTAAGGTAAAGCATGATCCTCCTTCATGCAGAGCCGACCACTCGGATCTCACTGCTAACGACACTGCTATGGCCAAGTATGACTTCGACAATCCTATCTATCAAGCCGAAGAAGGGGCTGAGGAAGATTGTGAATTGCCTAAAGGGTTAGCCAGATTGTTGAAACAGGAGGACCGAGCTATTACACCTTATCAGGAGGTGGTTGAGACCATCAACGTTGGTACCGAAGACGACAAGAAAGAGATCAAGATCGGGGCCAGTCTACAGGCCGAGAGGAAAGACCGTTGATCATGTACTTGACTGTGTTAGAAAGGTCAATGGGTTGTGTGCTCGGTCAGCATGACGAGTCAGGTCGAAAAGAGCATGCAATATACTACCTTAGCAAAAGTTTACCGAATGTGAACAAAGATACTCATTGCTCGAGAAAACTTGCCGCGCTTTGGCATGGGCTGCTCGCCGACTAAGACAGTATATGTTGACTCACACGACTCTATTGATATCAAAAATGGATCCAGTCAAGTATATTTTTGAAAAGCCATCACTTACCGGAAAGGTTACTAGGTGACAAATGATACTGACAGAGTATGACATCCAATACACTTCACAAAAAGCCATCAAGGGAAGTGTCTTGTCAGACTATCTTGCAGAGCAACCGATTGATGATTACCAACCTATGAGGTTTGACTTTCCTGATGAGAACATCATGTTTCTCAAATCGAAAGATTGAGAGGAACCACTCCCAGAGGAGGGGCCTGACCCTGAATCCAAATGGGTTATGATGTTTGATGGGGCAGTCCACATCAATGGTCGCGGAGTTGGTATAGTGTTGATCACATCGGAAGGGGGTTCATATGCCATTTGGTGCTAGAATAACTTTTCCCTGCACCAACAATGAAGCCGAATACGAAGCTTGTATCCTAAGACTTGAGGAAGCCGTCAATATACAGATTAAAACCCTGGATGTATACGGGGATTCAACTTTGGTCATCAATCAAACCAACGGGAAATGGTGCTATGCTGGAACTACGTACCCAGAATTGACATATCTCGGTCAGAGACGAATGAAGAAAGCATTTGGTCAGAAAGTGCGCCCTCGGGGGTATCAAGTCGGTGAATTGGTACTCAAAATATTTCTTCTCCCAACACAGATCACAGGGGCAAATGGACACCGAACTATGAGGGTCCGTACGTGGTTAAAAGGATTTTCTATGGCGGAGTTTTGATGCTAACAACCATGGATGGCGAAGGATTCCCGTCCCCTATTAACTCAGACGCAGTTAAAAAAAAATACTTTGCATAAAATAGACCCGCTGGACGATAAAAAGAATGGTCCGGGCAAAAAAAGGGCATCCCGACGAACCAAAAAAAAAAGAGAAGAGAATAAAGAGGTTCGGGCAAAAATTAGGGATATAAAAAAGGAGTACACCCGGTGAGTCGAAAACCTAAAAGGGCGGCTCAGGCAAAAATGGGTATCCCGATGGATTGAAAACCCGAAAATGGGGCGATCCAGGCAAAAGTTAGGGAATAAGCGAATGACTGTGATCTGAGTTCATCAGTGTTATATCACCGTTTCATTCAATCCGGCAATCTTCGAAGGTTAAAGATCGACTAATCATCCACTTCAGAAAGCAAGATGAGCAGAGCGTCTTGAGGACATACGAGTCATAGCAGAGTCGAAACTCAGTGGGACCCCGTATCCCCGTTGTCATTAGGATAGTTCTCTTTTTATAGCGATCACCTCTTTTCAGGGATCAGCTTCCTGATACCCTCGCCTATTCCTGGCACAAATTTTCTCCCCATTAAGAGTCGAATAATTCAGTTAAAGAGCCTCTTTATTTTTCATTTATCAGTTTGTTTGCAAAAATGTCCGAATTTTTGATAAAACATATTGCATATGAACATAATGGTGGCTTTTGCAGATGATTTGCACAGGAAAACATTTAAAATTGCTTTGAATGTGCTTAATCTCGGACGGTGAATTCAAACCGAGTAATTCCCCCGAGGCATACGTGTATTTTTGGTTACAGGTCATAGGAACCGGATGCCAAGTCATGAATCCTCATCCCCAAGCGGTTGACAAAGTCTCTCCTCAGCAGAGCATGTTCCCCAACAGAGTTGGCAGTATCCAGACTGTCTATCCCCAACAGAGTTGACAGTATCCAGACTATATATCCCCAGTGGAGTTGACAGTGTCAGACTGTATCTTCCTAGCAACAGCGGAGTTGTTGCATACCCAACGGACAAGAGGGTGGTGTTCCCAGTGTTCATCTCATTCCCCAGCAGATTATTTTTAACAGATTTGTTAATCCCCAGCTTGAGGGCGATTAGCAAGTTCATATCCCCAGCAAAGGTCGTTTCCTACGACATTTCCCCAAGAAGTGTTTTCCCCACAGACTCTCCTCACAGAGCCTCGCCGAACAAAGTTTCCATAGTTGATACTCCCCCCGCAAGGTCAACTTTTCAAGCAGCCAATTTATTTTTGGTGGCTCATTGGTCCCGGCAGACGGATCATTCCCCACAGAGCATTCAAGGATTGATACAACGATCTGTTCCCTACCGGAGTTTGCTTCCCCAAGCAGATTTCTTTTTACACCATGCATAACATTTGCATTAGCATGCATATCATATCAAGCATACACATAAGCTGATAAACATGTTCTTCCAAGCAGACTGAAGAATTACTTTACAACCAAGGTCATGAGATCCAGCCAGAGGATCAAGCGTGAGTGATCCAGCCTGAGGGTCGTTTCGAAGATTCAGCCTGAGAATCGTGTTCCAGTGATCCAGCCTGAGGGTCATTTTGAAGATTCCCCAGTGAAGTCGCCTACAAGCTTTATTTCCCCAGCAAGTCTAATTGAGGAGTCGTTACAACATGTTCTAGCCCGAAGAATATGTACGAAGCCCAAAAGTGGAATATGCTCGAAGCTGCATATCTAATATGAAGGTTGGGTGTAGATTTCAAAAGAGGGTCAACCAACGCATGCCTCAGATGCGGGATCCTAATGATGGGAATTTATCATCAAAACAATCCGGATCTAGCCAGAAGATCGAAATAGTTTCAGCCAGAGAATCGAAACAAAGGAGATCTAGCCAGAAGATCGAAGAAGATCTAGCCAGAAGATCGAAGTCAGGTCTAGCCCGAAGACCGGAAATAGATTCAGCCAGAGAATCGAAACAATTCAGATCTAGCCAGAAGATCGAAGTAGATTCAGCCAGAGAATCAAAGGAAATAGATTCAGCTAGAGAATCGAAACAAAGGAGATCTAGCCAGAAGATCGAAGAAGATCTAGCCAGAAGATCGAAGTCAGGTCTAGCCCGAAGACCGGAAATAGATTCAGCCAGAGAATCGAAACAATTCAGATCTAGCCAGAAGATCGAAGTAGATTCAGCTAGAGAATCAAAGGAAATAGATTCAGCCAGAGAATCGAAACGAAGGATATCTAGCCAGAAGATCGAAGAAGATCTAGCCAGAAGATCAAAATCGTATCCAGCCCGAGGATCAAAATTAATATCCAGCCAGAGGATCGAAACTCTAGATTAAGCTAGAGGATCGGAAGAAAAATAAACAGCGCGGTGTATTTCCGCGTTTTTATGGAGTTCTCGGAGCGCAAATTTTTGGTCTGTCTTTGGTATTCAATCACAGCTCACACCGTTTATTTGATAAGCTGTTCGCTTTCATCCTACTCGGTTTAGCTGATGATTGAATAGGGGCAGCTGTAACACCCCAAAATTTGCCCTCCTCATTCATGCATTCATTTCATATTGCATTTCATCATGTCAATCAGAATTAGATCCGAAAAGAAAAAAAACGAAAAAAAAAAAGAATAACAAATGAAAAAAAAAACGAAAAAAAATAAATAAATAATTTTTTACAAAAAAATAAAATAAATAAAAATAATACTAAAAAAATAAATAAAATATAATAAAAAATTTTGGACTTGGGTCTCTCTCATTTGAGCCCGCAAAACCATGAAATTCAGTCTATAAATACCAAGGCTTCACTTGGGAAAAAGGAAGAGAAGCAAAATACTCTGAGGTTTCCTTGGAACAAAACCCTGAGGAAAAAGATAGTGAGAGAAGAGCTAACAGAGTTCAGAGCAGCCTCCAAACCCTGAAGGGAACTCAACTGCACAGAATCACCTCTGCCTCACATAAACCCTAAAGATTGTTTTGTAAACCTCACGGGTGCAACTCAATTTCAATCAAGCTCTCCAATCAGGTTTGCCTTTATTCCCATTACCTTTTTCTTTGAAGTTGAATACTCTGAATGTTTGAGGTATGATGGATGAATTTCATTAGGTGTTTGCCCACGGGTTCATAATTATGTATGAATGTATAAATAATTCCATGAATGCTTAATCGTTTAATTTCTGAAGTGTATGCCACAGGGTTTGAGGTTTCTGAAACCATACTGTTATCCATGAAAAAAATGCTTATGGTGTTTCACTAACCCTTTGTTGAGTTTTTGTGAAGGCTCACATGACTTTTGCAGGGATAACTTGCGTGGTTTTCCACTTTATTTGTGGGATACCCCCTGGAGGTTTCATTCCGATTACCTGTACTGACTCACTTTCTTTGATGGCATTAGCTTGGGAGATCCCTGGGTTTCTTACTCCTTTAATTGCTGTTACTTCGGATCTTCATCCGTGTGGTACTTTTACCTCTTTTCCGCATTTTCTCGCTTTCTTAGCTGGAAGACCTCGATAGGAGGCATTTGTTTTCTTTTGTTTATTTACTTCTGAGCCCGTTGTTGGCACATTTACTTTATACATGTTTGTTTTGTATGTGTTCGTATCCCTGCAGGTAGCGCGGTTCCTTCATCAAGGACTGCCTTTTTTCCCTTGAGCATCCCAAACCCTAAAACCCAAAGCAACACGTTAACTCCTTCTACTACAGGCGAGTAAGTCTCCAAAGGTCGAGCATCCGGTAGATTGCGTAATGACGTCGTTCGTCCAAAACCCAATCCATAACCCCATAGTTAGCCGAACTACGTTTTGCTCTGATTCTCAGGCCAGATGAGATACGTAGGCATAAGACGCGATGTCTTAGCGAGCACACATCCCCCCAACCCATAGGTAGCCGAGCTACGAAGACTCTGATTCTCATATTCATATGAGATACGTATGCAGTGGATGCGACATCCGCGCGAGTCATTTTCATTTAACCCTTTTTTTTTTGGCAAACAACACAAGATAAACTCACACCCTTTAGACAAGAACTACAAAAGTGGATCCCGTAGAGTACTACGGATGCGTAGGGGTGCTAATACCTTCCCTTCGCATAACCGACTCCCGAACCCAAGATTTGGTTGCGAGACCCCGTCTTGTCCTTTCCTTTTTCAAGTTTACTTCGAGCGTTTCCTTTCCCTCCTTTGGGATGAATAACGCACGCTGGTGACTCTTCTGTCATTTTCTTTCGCCGGTTGTTTTTTCGTGCAATGTATTTTTCAGGTTGCGACAGATGGATATCTTTGTAGCTTGGTTTATCCCTCATCCTTTTGGTGATGACGATCCTGGAATTTGTGGCGAATTACTATCGTCCTTTTGATGATGTCAAATCTACTTTCATCCTTTTGGTGCCAGAAAGCCTGTTCAGTTTTAGTCTCCCATTTGTCTTTACATCAAAAATGACCTTTGCAATATTTAAATGTCAACTCGAGGGTTGGCATTTATTTGGCATTCTTCCCCTAATACCTTAGTGCTGTTCGAATTCATTGCATTTTCTCTATGCATTTCTCCATTTCATTTCAGAGGACAAAATTGGGGTCTTTTCATATTTAATTACCTTCCACCACGAATGTATGAAGACCGTTGTCATTCTTACCTTATATGTTCAAGTTAAATAAATAGGGGCAGCTGTCAGACCCCAAAATTTCCTTTTTCCTTTTTTGTTTTGTGTCCATCTGACTATAAATTGATATCTGTCTAACATCATTCATAATCATGCATGTTCATTCAATCCATTCATGACTTACGTCTGCTAACAGGTGTCACATAGTTAGGGTTGTGGTTGATAAAATTGGGGTTCTGGATTGAGGAATATGGTGTTACACATCATGTGGGTTGAAACCCAGATTCATGACTTTGCTAGTTAAGGGCCTTATGTACAAACTGTCGTTTGGTTGATATTTATCCAGTTTGGTTCATAATCACTGGCCTAGGTCATTTGATTTAGGATATTATGGTCCATAGGCATTGTTACCCAGTTGACCCAAATCGACCATTTACCTTTAAGCCTTTAAATGCATAATCTCTGATTCATCCTTCATCATGTCCATCACAAATTTTGTTCTTTGACTTGATTAATGTTCATATTGCTAAAACAAATTTAAAACCAAAGTCATCTTTCATTTTTAAAAAAATCATGAATCATCTTGCCTTTTAAAATCATAACCCTTGATTCATTTTTACCTCAATAAACATCCATATTACATTCACCATCCATATTACAAAATCATAACCATGTTCTACATTTTCAAAAAATCATACCTACATATCCAAATCACACAATTACAACAACGTTCCCATACAGACATAGTTATTACATTCAAAATCTATAATTAACTCAAATGATAACCCCGTTTTCATTTCATTACAACATGCATCCTTATTAATTTCCACAATTACAAATCGTAATCATACTCATTACAAATATGGATTTTAATCATTTACAAAGTTTCAATAGGAAAATCCTAAAACCATCCAATGAAAACCATGAAGCAAGAACAATCAGTAGTGTCACCACATTGGTTCGACATAAGCAAAATGATGTTGTGCACAAAAATTGTTGGAATCATGGTGAGACACCTTCCAGCTGCAAATCAAGACTGCGGTGCCAAGGCCGAGATAGCAACATTCAGTCTATAGAACCAACAAGCCATGACCAAAACTGCAACCTGCAAAACGCAACATCCACAATTTTAAATACACGAAGCTGAGGAAAAATTTAAGGTTCACAAACCACAGTTGTTCCTACATATGACTCTACGAGTAAACACGGTGTTCGAAGATTTGGAAAATCTTTCAAAAGTATCATGGGATCAGCCTGGTTTGAATGTGATAAGGTTAGTGCAATAATTTTAAGTGGAAACTGGGACAGAACATATGAACTATTTAAGCATCCCAGCAAATATATGTCATTGAGATTCGTATAATTCACAAAGGAGTTCAAGTGCAAAATCCAAGGCTTCCCTTGTTCACCCCTTGAGTTTAGTCACAGTGATTGAAGGCGTTCTAGTTTTGTGATCTAAACAACCATAGCTTCAAGTTGTTTTTTTCATTTCCTCTTCCTGTAATGACATTGATTGGCATGCTAACCCCAAGTTCTGGATGTGGATCAAATTGTCCAACCTACCTGACGAATGATGGAGTCTTTTGGGTCGGCATCCATATCTGTCGTTGTTTGGCGACCTTGTAGAGATCGTTGTAAGACCCTAATTTTGACCCTAAGATCCCTCATGGCATCAGGACATTGCATTTGCATTGCCTCAAGGATCATAAGCATCTTGGCTCCTTACTTTTAGGTGGGACCTCTTGTGAGTGGTTTGAGATCACCAAGCATGCTTGAATTGTATATTATTGCTTTTGTCATTTTATTCACTAACCAAAAGCACAAAAATATGTCACTAACATCTTTTGTTTGTAGCTTGAGCAGTCACAAGGTCAAAAGCTTCTAGGTGATCCTATGTGCATTGATATGGCCAAGAGGAGATGAAACAAGCATGGCAATGGTTCCAAAAGCTCTCACCCATCAAATATGCCTCCCAAGTATCTCAATTTGTCATCTTGATCAAGGTAAACCAAAGGGCTTGAGGATTGCTTCCCAAGGAAACCCTAATTCAACTGTGCATTGACTGTGCCTCCTCATGAAGCAACCTCAACCCATGGTCAAATACAATTAAGGGAAGTTCTTTAATTCATCATTTCATGCATATTTGAACTTATTTGACTGTCCTCAATCATCAGTTCATCAAGATTTGAGGCTTGGACTTGAGAAGTTGATCAGTCAATTCATCTGACTATTTTGAAATATACTGAGACCTAACTTTTTATGTGTTGGTCAAATGGAGATGACCCAAAGAGAAAAACTGTTCTTAAGAACCATATGAACAACTTTCATGTTCATCAAAAATTAATTTGAAGCTTGGAAGGTCATCATCCATTCTAAGACATTATAGGTCATTTTGACTGAAACCCTAATTTTAGGTCAACTTCCCAAGGACACAACTCTTTCATTTTTCATGATTTTGAGGTGGGATCAAGTGCATTGAAAATATTAAGATGTCTACTTAAAATGTTATGTTGGGAAAAATTGCAAAATCTCAAAAGAAGTACATATGATAATGCAAAACATTATAGGTCACTTTGGACCAAATTCATTGAAATGTGAAAAAGTCCAACTTCAAGTGCCCATAACTTCTTCATCAAAAATACAAATGATGCAAAATTTAAGTCCAAATTGATTTCCTTGAAAAGATATATAACTTACAGGTTGAAGATTTTGTCATTTGAAGCTTGCATCAATGAAACAGAAGGGCTTGAACATTGGCCAATTTTGAAAATTTGACATATGCATGTTTTGCACCCCACACTTCAAGTTCAATTTTCATTAATTTCCAAGGCCCAAATGAAGCTTTGATCAACATGACATTTGTTCCTTATGCAATAAGCTTTCCAACCATTACTCATAAGGTTGCATTTTTACTTTGGACTTGTCATTTTCGAAGAGGGGAAAAATTAGGTGCATTTTTGGAAACCAATTGAAAACACATTGCATGAGCTCATGATATCATTTTTGCACGTCCATTCCATCTAATTATGATATAAGCATTCATTTCCAATCAGAATTGGGCCCTCCATGCGCCTGTACAGGCCCATGCATGGAGGCCCTTTTCACCCATGCAATGCTTTATTCATGCTTCTACCTTGCCAATTGCTACAAATAGGAGTGCTTGGCCTCTCATTTCTTCAACCTGAAGGCGCCCTAAATGCTGTGCAATTGAATCCACACCCTCACACCAAAGGAACTCACCAATTTTTCTCTCCATATTCAGATCTAGAATTCAGTTTCCTCGAACGTTTTCTTAGATCTAAAGTTCCTTAGCCTTCTTCTCCTTCATCCATAGAGTGAACTACAAGCTTTAGCACCAAGGAATTGTATATCCATGCTCTGCAAATCAAAGGTTTACTTCTGATTTTAATTTCTTCAAATCAACTCATATATTGCTTGTTTCTTGTTGTTGCTGTGTTGTCTGAAGTCCTCTTCATAGAGGCAGTCATTTCATGCTTTGAATTTTCAAAATCCAACAAGTTTCAGTTGAACTCCATGAAATTCAACCTCTGATTTCTCTCTCAATAGGAATCTAGAGTGAATTTGGTTGGTACAGGAGTGATGTACATCACTCCACCTTTCTTTTGGTACCTGGATTGCGCATTTTGGTTAACATTTACTTCTCTGTAAATTTGGACCTTCATTGGAGCTGGCCGGAGAAGACGGTGGCGCTGGCCACCGTCTGGTCTCCAGATTTAACCTGAGCCATCCATTTGCGTTTCCAAATTTGATCTAGGCCCTTCAATGTTATGACCTAATCAATGGCTAGGTGTGGTTGCATTGACCGAAGCGTTTGGTAGGCGCGCATGTGTGATTCGTGTGATCTGCCAGCTCACTTAATGAGCTTCATCCTATGCTTCTCCTTTTTTGCTATTTTTAATTCTGATTTTTATTTTCTTTTATTTCTTTAGATTCCATTTCATTTCAAAAATTCATATCTCTCTCATTATTGGTCCAAAAATTATGGGACCAATTTCATTCTTCTCATTTTAATTTCTACTTTCTAAAAATGATTTTTAATAATTTTTATTTTATCATTTGATATTTTTTAGTAATTTTCTCATTTCTGGTTATTTTTAATTAATTTTAAATAGTTTTTGATATTCAAAAAATACAAAAATATTTTCTCAATCTCTTTGAATGATGATGGATCTATGAAAAATATTCTCATCAATTTATTAATTGATTTGAGATTTATTTGAGATTTTAGTTCAATTAGGTTATTTTTATGCATTTTTAATTGATTTAAAATAGTTTGTGACTTTTAAAAATGCTGAAATTTTTTGTCAAACTTTGTTTGACCTTGTTGAACTTGGGATAATTCACTTGGACTTTTCAAAGTTGATTTGAAGTGAATTTGAAGTTTGACCTTTCTTTATTATTTTAATTCAAGTTTTATTTTAAATATTAAAAAATGCCAAAAATATTTTATTTGTTTCTTGACTTCTAATTCTCATTTTGCTTCTGTTTTCTATTATTTGACCTTAATCTCCTCTATCTTTGGTCATGGCTTGACGATTATCTCATTCTATTTCATTTAATCCACTTTAATTCTTCATCTCCTTTTTCTTCTTCTTCTTCTTTCTTCTTTTTGATCAATGAGTTAAAGATTTGTGGTTAGCATTGATACATGGAGGTTTAATCTTCTTTGATTCAAATCTAATTCATCTTGATCATGGATCAAGTGAATGGCTTTGCATTAAAGATAGGTTGCTTCCTAAATCATGCAAAGAACCTAAATCAATACAAGATCATTTCTCATCTTTTGGGCATGGCAAGTTGTTGGAGTTTGATTCATAAATGAAGACCTCTAACTTGTGTTGTTGCCTACATTATTATTGACCGACCTCAGATAGTTGTGACTTCTACATAAGTCCAATTACGATTGCTTAACATAGCGCTAAATTTGCCTTATGGCATACTAACTATTAACACTAACCATTAACCATTAACATTTAATTCTTGCTCTTTACACTTATGCAATTTACTATTCTTGTACATATTATTCATTTGCTTTTTCCTTTGCTCATTTGAGCACATGTTTATGTTAATGCAATTTGCCTTTTGCTCACTTGAGCACATAATTGTGTATATATTATTATGCTTGTGTTTTGTTTTGATTGTTGTGGACCAAATGCAAAGAAATGGACAAATGGACTTAGTTTCTAGGACTTTCCTTATGCAAATTGGAGTAAAAGGACCTTAATGTTGAAGATGGATTAGAAGAACCAAACCTCTAAACTCACTCTTGTCCATTCTTGATTTGATTCATAAGACTCTTTGATGTGTGTGTGCTTTTGTGCTAGGGGATCCTATGAGAACTCAACTTGAAGAATCATTGCCATGTTCATACAAAGTGAAAGATACAAGAGGCATTGGGGATCTTCTAAGAAGCTTGTTTAATTATGTTGTTTGCTTGAGCTTACTATTATTTTTCTTGCATATTCCAAAGGATGTGAGCTACTTGGATCATCAATATGATCTCAAGAGAGGAACTCCATATGTGGTCTTGTTTCTTATCCCTCACCTCTTGTGTGTTTAGGACTTAGCCATTCTTATTCTTCCCTCCACTCTAACCCAAGCCAAGACTTTTTGTGCAAGCATTTAACACTTATTTTCAAACATTAGAAACCTAAACCTTATGCTTTTGATTTTCAAACTTTCTTTTCATAATACTAATTTTGAATTGAACTTCTAAGTCAACTTTGACCATATTTTGTAAATACTTTTCATTGGTAAATACCACTCATCCAAATACCTTTTTGTGGTTTCAATGGCCACTCTCTTAATCAAACTTTTCATAACCTTTAGCTATTAGGTTTGAGTTATCCTTGAGGTAGATGTAATACTCACTTATATCCTTAGTGATGGACAATGAGTCTTCCATGCTTAATATAGGGTTAACCCCTCACTAGAATGTTGAAGCTATCCTCACATGGTGGATTTGTGGTTTTAGGTTGAGTTTTCTCCTTTGGATAAAAAAAAGACCATAAGGCTTTTGGCCCAATCAATTCACCAACTCATTTTGAGATTTTTACCCCGAACTACGAGGTTTTGATCCTAATCTTTTTTAAGATGGTACGTAGGCAATGGGTTTATCCATCCAAAGACAAAATGTAAATAACTTGTACATTCTATTCTCATCTCTTCAATCATTGTTTGCACAAAAAGATTTTCCCAAAATACCAACCTTACAACAAGTGTGAAAAGGGCTCCCTATGAGTACCTAGGATTTTTTGGGTGCTTAAAACCTTCCCATTGCATAACCAACCCCCTTACCCCGATCTCTGACATTTTTACTAGTTTTTGATTCGATAAAACTTTTAGGTTTTTGTTTGCTTTCTAACCATTCCTTTGGATAAATAGAAGTGCGGCGGCGACTCGACTTGTATGGTTTACCTTAGATTTAGTCAATATCTCTAATGGTAACGAATACCCCGCTCTAGAAAAGTGACGACTCTGCTGGGGACACTTTTGCCTAGTGGGTTTTGCCTACTTTTCATATTTGTTGTATTATTGTGTATATTGTTTTGTGACATATTTTTGTGCAATTTGGGATTACTGTATTGTATGTAATGATTGAATTGCTTGAATATTAATTCCTTGTATGCTTGGTGATCTTTGTGAGATGAGTTCTATACCCGAACTCGAGTGCACTTAGGATAGGAGAATGGCATAGTCTTGTTGACTTGTGTGGAGTTATTCCTTAGCAAGTTGACTTGCAAGCCCATTCACTTGGTGGAGGTCATGTTGGGATCAATAATGTCACACAAGTAGTTGTGGTTAGACATTACTCTTTCCAATATAGACCTTAGAAGCCAAGGACCTTAGTTTACCAAGCCCATCTTGGCCTTTTCTTAGGATGTAGTGCGAAAGTCGTTCAAGTGTAAGATTTGATACGATTGTTACGTGATACTACACTCATAAGAGTCTCTCTTGAGAATATTTTTGGAATACGAGTAGTCGTTTATCCGATAATATCCGAAAGATGGGATGATGACTATGGGAACCTCTTGTAGAACATGTATGGCAACTTTAAACCCTAGTACACTCCCTTTGGGTGGTTCTTAATCGAGACTCCATGCTCGTGACTTGCAACAAACCTTTGATTCATGGTTGATCCGTTCTTGTATCCTAAATATCAATGGAACTTGGGTGTTGATAAGGTGTAAACCATAATCCACCAAAATGGATGATTGATATTAAGGATAACATGATCTATCCCAAGACCTTTGTTTGGTGTGCTTTGCTTGATCCTTGAGTGTGATTGTTGCATTCATGCATTAATGCACCCATTTGCATCCATATCATCAATAATGAGAAAATTTTCAAGGAACTTAAGAGGTCTATTTGCAAATTTTCAGACATGGAAAGACAAAGAAGGAGTTTCAGACAACCCGACTTGAAGGAGCTAAGGAATTTGACATCCTATGTATTAGATCCCTTGGGTTTCAAGGCTCGTTTTGGGAAGCTTCTATTTGTTCTGACTACTCAAGTGGACGAAGGATTGATGAGTGTATTGGTGCAGTTTTATGATCCCTTGTACCGTTGCTTCACATTTCCGTATTTCCAGTTGTTGCCCATGCTTGAGGAGTATGCCTACCTTGTGGGTATATCTATTTTGGACCAGTTGTCATTTAGTGGCTTGGAGAGTGTTCCTGCTTCTCAAGAGATAGCTGACATGTTGCATATAGATGAATCTTTGGTTGGTGCTCATATGACTACCAAAGGTGGAATTTAAGGTGTCCCTTCTGAGTTCCTCATTGATCAAGCTACTATGTATGGGAAGGCCATGAGTGAGGATGCCTTTGAGGCCATATTTGTACTTCTCATCTATGGGCTAGTGTTATTCCCCAACATTGACAAGTTTGTGGATGTGAACGCTATTAGAATTTCCTCTACTCTTAATCCTGTTCCGACTCTGTTCGGTGACACTTACTTTTATTTGCATATGAGGAATGCAAAGGGTGGTGGTACCATTGTGTGTTGTTTGCCTCTGTTGTACAAGTGGTTTATTTCGCACTTGCCCCAAACAATCGCCTTCAAGGAGAACAAAGGATGTCTACGGTGGTCCACGAGACTTATGTCTCTCACTAATGATGATATCTTTTGGTACAACCGTGTATATGATGGTGTGCAGATTATCGACTCTTGTGGTGAATTCTCCAATGTGCCCCTTCTTGGTACATATGGTGGGATTAACTACAACCCTATTTTGGCACGTCGTCAGCTTGGGTTCCCCCTAAAGGATAAACCCAATAACATTCTGTTAGAGGGAGTGTTCTTTCAGGAGGGTAAAGATCCCCAAGGCTTAAAGGGCAGGATGGTCCGCGCTTGGCGCAAGATTCATAGGAAGGGAAGGAAGGAGTTAGGTCTGAAGAACTGTATCGCTTTGGAACCCTATACCTATTGGGTTAGGAGGAGAGCTTCCGAGTACCTCATGCCTTATGAATATCCAAGACCTACACCTTTGGTTCTCGCTGGGCCTTCAACCCTCCCTAACCAAGGAGCAGAGGAGTTTAGAGACGAAGACCGTTCGCGTGCTTGGATCCGTGAATGAGAGGAGTTGCTTCAGCAGATCAAGGAGAAGGACGCTTTGATAGAGTTCCTGGAGCACCAGGTTATTGATGAGCCTGATGACGCATTGACTTCTCTACTTCCTTAGTCTTCCAAGTTTTGGAAGAGGAAGTACGATCGACTCGCCAAACAGAAGGCAGACATGGAGGCAGCGTACGAGAGGGAGGTGAAGAGGCTTCGTGCAACTTATCTTCCAGTCTCTAGAGCTTTAGATGATTGTTTCTAGGGTTCCATAGGATGTTCATTTTCCTTCTCTCTTGTGTTGTATTTGGTTACCAAGACTGTACTTCTTTGGTGTAAAAAATATTTCCAAATATTATTTGATGTGATGTTTCCATATGTGATAAATATTTAATACTTCCAATATTTGCGAATAGGACTCTAAAGTTCCTCTGATGTAAAAAATTAAATCATATGCATTGCATGCATCATGTGCATAAGCAGGTTTTGCTCCAGGCTTCTTGTTCTATGGTCTAACTTTGTGTTCTTCATTTATTTTAAAGACAAGCTGACTCACCGGTACTACACCCGAGCCAACGCATCAAGACTAATGGATCATTTGGAACAAGAGAACCGTGAGCTTAAGGAGGAAGTAGCCAGATTGACTGCCCTGATGGAGTCATTCATGGCTTCCCAAATCCAGTCGTCTCCGACACCTTCAACTCCTCCTCAGAGGACAGTCATCTCCGAGATTGTCTCTTTAACCGTGCCTGCGGCCAGCGCCCACTTCGCACCAACAGCCATGCCAGCCGGGTTTCCATGGGGGATGCCTTCCAACTTCATGCCTGAGGGTCCTGCACCTACCTTTGCTTCTCTGCCGACATCTAGCCCGGTCCTAGTCGTTCCTCCTCCTGTCGTGCATACTATGCCCAGAGTAGACAACACCATCTATCATTCTGAGCCGTTTGAGGGCCCAGATGTCTATGAAAAGATGGATGTGGTAATACCCCAAAATTTACCCTACTTTTTTTCCTGGAAGCATGGGATTATGTTTCACACTTCATTGGCATCATACTAGGTCATACTCATTGCATACTGCATTAGTGACATGGAAATCAGGTTTTGATTGATCACTCCTTAACAGAAGGAGTCCACACAAAGCAATATTAGGAATTGGACTTCATTCTCTAAGTATACAAGTCTCAAGAGTCTCAGGGGGGCTCCAGGTATCTTATTATGGTCCTTAGTTCATCAGTGAAGGATTCAGAGCTATCAGAGTGTTCATCTAGACTTAATCAGGAAATTAGGGTTTCATGGCTACTTGCAACAGGAAATGTTTGGTTGGAAGTATAGGAGCTTATCCACGTCATGATTGGAGAGGCATATTGGCCTAGGAAGACTCACAATTATCTCAAAAAGATCCATTGGCAAATAATGCAATTAGTTCTAGATAAATTTTGCCCTAAAATTAGGGATTGGTATAAAATCAGTTTATTTCTGATTTTTTGGGTGAAACTCTTTTCCATGACCATCCATATGTCCACAAGGGTCTACATACAAAAAATCAGCTTTTTATTTGAGCCAGAAGTGCTTCAATTGATCACTAGAATCGGGAACCAGACAGTTTGGGAAAAGTCAACTATGGGCCAGAAAAGTCAACTTTTGACATTTTGAGAGTGGAATCTCAAAATTCATGCCTAGGAGAGACTACATGTGAAATTTGAGCAAGGTTGGATCATGGATTCATCATTTAATCAGGAATTGGAAAAGTTACTTAATTTGGAAATGGTTGACTTTCCATTTAGGGCAAGTTTTTATGATTTTTTCACTCACTTTAAGCCCATTTTCCATCAAGATAAAAGCTCTATTTGAAAATTTCTCCAACATGAAAGTTGTTCCTCTTGTTCCAAGCGTTCTAGAAATATAATGTTTTCTCCATTTGGATCAAAATTGAGAAAGTTATGCTTGGTCAAAGTAAGGCATGTTTCTTAGGACACTTAGAAAAATTCCTAAGTCTAAAAATCTTCAAAGTTTGTCAAAACTTCTTGGCCAGTTTTCTTGCACTTCAAGGAACCAATTGAAAATGTTTTCTTCACAACAATTATACCTTACCATGTCCTCTTTCACATCCCTTTGGAATCATCTCATTTGGATCCATGGTTTGAGAGATACATTCACTTAAAGTTGGCACCATGACTTGAAATTTCTAGGTAGATTTTGTGCCTAACTTTCCCAACCAGTTTTGCAATGGTGTGACATGAACTTGAGGCCCACTTTCACCTTCTTCCACTCATCATTTCCACTTATTCTCAACATGAAACATGCCAAGCTCCATGATATCTTGCTATTGTTTGCATTATCTCATCAATTGGTGGTGTGCTCATCAAGTTATATGGCCACAAAGTCACCCCTTTGAGCCGATTTCTTGCCTGCCAAACCAGACCAGCCATGCTGCACAAACCAGCCCATGTTTTGTTTGCCTAATTTGGCCATGCATCTTTTTTACATTCACTTAAGTTTTTCCCAAAATAAGAAACCCTCACGTGCCATTGCTCATACACCTCACAAAATTGCAACCAAGTTACATCATTTGCTCACCTCATGGACAAATCATTTCTGAGCCCATTGAGAATGTTTGACCCACAATATTTAAGCCATAAACCCTAAGCATGAGAGAGGCCATTGGAATTTTTGAGCAAAGCAAACGCAAGGTCTCAAGTCATATTTCATTTCTCGTCAAGCTTTTGAGTTGAAGTTTTTGAAGCACCAAGAGAGCACCCCCATTTCCTTCTATTCTCTCCACAATCAAGAGGCAGTGGACCAAACTTCCACTAGGTAACCTTTCTTACTCCATTTCCATGAATATTGTGTTGATGTATCCATGCTTGCTTCATGCTTGTTTCCATGCCAATCATATGCTCATACTTGCTTTTGAAGTCCTTAGTACGAGGCATTGTTCTTAGTGTTTGATTTATGCTATTGATTTCTGTTCATGCCCGTGTCCATATTGACATCTTATGGTCAATATTTCTCCATGAATAAGCTATCATTTCACTTAAACAAAGGTACCATGTCAATCCTTGCGTTTCATACTTGAGATCTGGGCTTTATTTCGTGTGTTTTGATGCACTATGGTGGTCGCATTTTGGTGTTGAAGTTGAGATAAACTCACTGTTTTCCACTGTTTTCTGCATGAACATGGCACTAGGGTTTGGCAATGAAGAATACGACCACGTGTCGTCTTGAGAGCCATTAAGATCCAGCGTTATGTTTTAATCTGGTCCGTTCGTGTTTTTTTGTCCTTTAGTCACTTAAATAAAATGTGCCCGGATGGTACAAGGTTCAGATGTTTTTTTAAAATAAAACGTTATTTCATGTGTCACGCCCAGACTTAATATTTGTTTTGGATCATGAGCCTGTACCATTTGCTGTTGACACCCCCCCTTTCATGGCCCATCAGCGCTCATTTATTTCCAGTTCAATTAAACTGCTGATTCACCCCCTCTTTTCATGTTCATTTTAACTCCCAATTTATTTTCAGTTTTGATTTTAATTAATATAAAATATTTTCTTTAATCATAAAAATATTCAAAAATATTCTCCATATTTCTTGATGTCTTACTTAATTTTATTTAATTTTTATTTTCGTGTTTATTCAATATTAATATTTTATTTTAATTATTCATTCTAAGTGGTCCATTTTAGCATACCTTTTATTCTTGATTTTATTTCTATGACTTAAAATTATTTTTAGCTTCTGATTTTTAGGATGAAGGTTGACCACTATCCCATGGTCAACCTGACCTTTTCTTGGATTTTTATTTCACATTTTTTAATTTATTCTTGATTTATTTTTAACCTAGTTTGGTTGGTTGACTTTTGGTTTGACTTCTGTTTTCTTTCATTTAATTCATGTACCAATTTTCATTATTTTTGAAATATTTTTGGGGGACGACGATGTCCTGACCCCACCTTATTTAGTTTAATTTTTTTATAATTTTCTTGATTAATTTTCTATTTATTCTTGATTTATTTTTAACCTAGTCTTGTTGGTTGACTTTTGGTTTGACCTTTGTTTTATTTCAATTAATTTACGAACCAATTTTCATTATTTTTAAAAAAAATTTGGGTGATGATGATGTCCTGACCTCACCTTACTTAGTTTTATTTTTCATAATTTTCTTGATTAATTTTCTATTTATTTGATATTTATTAAGTTGACTCGAATTTTCAGTTGACTTCTTTATGATCGATGTTTGACTTAGGGATTGCTTATGGCAATTGAAGAGATATTTTGATCCTCCCTTGTTCATCTCATATGCCATTTATTAGAGGCCTTTTATCTTGATTTTATTTGGTCCTTACCTCATTTCCTGATTTAATTATTTTAGTGAACCTTATTGTGCATCTTTTCATCTGTCTGATTCATCTGTTATCTTTTACACTTGCTTCTTTCATCCATGCTTATTATTTCTTGATTGTTTAACATGTTCATACTTCCCATTCCTTGTTTAATGCTATATTATTTCATTCTTTGATTCTTTGACTTGATTATACACTTGTTTACTTATCTGATTTGATTAACTGTTGCCTACTTGTATGATGATTGAGGCATATATTCTTATTGTTTGATAATTGTTGCCTACTTGTATGATGATTGAGGCATATATTCTTATTGTTTGATTGCCATGAACCATCCCCATTCATAACAAATGTACCCCTCTCCCATAAAGTGTATAATATTTATTTCTTTCATTCTTTATTCATCTGTTAATACAAGAATTAAAACGAACATCCGATAATCATTTCAAAACAAGATCAAAAGCTTGATCCAACATCGAGTAATCCTTTTCAAAACTTAACAGAACCAACACGTATTCATCCATCCTCTTGTAAGTCGATTGGTTCAAGCATCGCCATCTACCTGTAAGTCGATTGCCGCAGGCATCGCCATCTACCCTTTGTCGCTCCCCGGATTTCCCGAATCCAAGTACAAACGCGAAAAGAGTGGCGCGGAAGAAAGAATAGAGTCGCCAGCTATGTACTTTTAGCCCAAGAGGAGGGAAAGGTAGTACTGCATAACCAAGAGAGAACGGATAAAACAAAGTCTCGAACCAAAGAAAACTGAGTAAGGGGGCCGGTTACGTGAAGGGAAGGTTATCGCACCCCTTCACGTGTGTGGTACTCCACAGGATCCACGTTTTCTATTTATGTCTAAAGTGTGTGTATAAAAAGTCTTATATGCGATGCGAAAGAGAAAAAATAAAAGTAGGGAAAAGAAAGGGTCATTGCTCGCACAGGCCCTACCCTGCTGCATATGTATCTCAAGAAGGATTGAGAATCAGAGCACCGTAGCTCGGCTAACCTATTTTTGTTTGTTTTATGTTTTTTAGATGAGCGTCGTTACTATGTAATCTACCGGATGCTCGACCTTTGGAGACTTACTCACCTGCAGTAGAAGGAGTTAACATGTTCTTAGGAGAAGAAAAATCAATGAGTTTGTTTGTGTTTTAGGAATGCTCATGCAAAAAGGAAGTCCTAGACGAAGGAACCGTGCTACCTTAATTGACATGCAAACGAGAGACTATACGAAGCCTAGCAGTCCTATGGGGAGACGATCACACCACATAAAAAACATATAGCATAAAGTAAACAAACCACCAAGGGGGCTCAAACATACATGGGTAGGGCTTTAGTCAAGAGGGGTCATATCAACCTCGACAAACAAGCCATGGAAAGGTAATCAAATGGGCTCTTAACCACTGACATTGAACGTCAGGGTGAGCAGATCAAAAGGGTAATGAGGATACGACCTCATAGCTCTTAACCCTGGACAGGGTGAGCTCATGACAAAGCGTGGGGTTCAGAAAGGTGGAACCCTCTCCACTGACTGACCGGACAAAAGATCTTGGGCTTTTGTTCTGAAGCATCGACACGTAGTCCAAGCATAAAGAACGACACACTGAATAACAGGGGATTGACTACTAATCCCTTTTATCCGTCAATTGCCTCTTCATGGAGGTCTTTATCACTGATGCCTCTTCTTGGAGGTCTTTGGGCACAAAAGTAAACACACAAAAACATTGCCTCCTATCGAGGTCTTCCAGCTAAGAAAGCGGTAAAATGCTGGAAAGATGTAAAAGGGATCAAGAGATCTACCACACGGATAAAGATCCGAAGTAACAGCAACTAAAGAAATAAGAAACCCAGAGATCTCTCAAGCTAGCACCATCAAAGAAAGCGAGTCAACAAAGTAATCAGAATAAACCGCCAAATGGTATCCCACAAATAAAGTGGAATACCAAGCAAGCTATCTCTTCAAGAGTCATGTGAGCCCTCACAAAAACTCAACAAACAGGTTAGAAAAACAAGATGGGGTGCAATCAAGAGTTGCACCAAATAAGAATCAAAATATAACCACATGAATCAAGCCATTAAAGTTCACAAAAGTTCAAAAAAACACCCAAGGATAGGAGGCCTAAACCTCTTGTCAAACAAATGCATCAAAAGGGTATCAAAACTCAAAGTCAGTGGCAAGGATCCACACATCAAGACATGACATACATACTAAAACATGTGCCCGGATGCAATAGAAAGCATGTCATAACAAACACAAAACAGATTGGATCGCAAACAGAAAATCAGCGACTGTCGCGATCGCTACTGCTTCGCTTAGCGAAGCTTCGCTACAGGTTCGCTTATCGAGGTGCTAGCGAATGCCTACGGGTTCTGGGTTCTTCTCTGATAATAGTACGATTTCAGAAACCCCAAACCCTATGGTATCTATCTCAGCAACGAAGTGATTAAACATTCAAGGCATTATTCTACACATTCATGCACATATAAAACCAAATGCAAAACCTAAAGATACCCACTCTTCCAAATTTACCCATAATACCTCATACATTCAGAAAATTCAAATTGAAAGCATAAAGTAATGGAAATAAGGGCAAACCTGATTGGGAAGATCGATTGAAATTGAAATGCACGGTTGGGTTTGGAGAGCAATCTTAGGGTTTATATGAGATGGAGTTGGTAGAGGTGATTCTATGCAAGTGAGTTTTTTTTCTCTTCAGTCTCTGGAGGCTGCTGCAGATTTGTTAGTTTCTCTAGGGTTTGTTTCAATAAAATTTTGAATTTATACTCTGATTTTCGTGGCTTGGTGGGCTCAGAATGAAGGCAATTCAAGCCCATGATCTTTTCTGTTATATTTTTTATTTTCAAAACGCGTGGGGTTCGCCTAGCGAGCATGACAGTTCAGACTCTGGTGGCTTTTCTTGGGACTCGCTAGGCAAACCATTCTGCTCGCCTAGCGAGCATGATAACTCAGGAACATCTTTCCAAATTTGGTAGCCTGTGCGCTGGACCTTTGTTCCGTCAAGATTAATGTTTTGAATGATGAATAGACCCCATTTGAACATGTTGGAAGTATCTCAAGTCATTCCCTAGCCATTTGACCCTCAGTTGACCAACAGTTGACTTTTGAATTCACGGTGAATACAAGCTTCTTGGAAGACAAACTCTTGGAGCTAATTCTGATTGACATGATGAAAAATGCAATATGAAATGTTAAATGACCTAAAAATGAATGCATGAATGAGGAGGGCAAATTTGAGGAAAGCGAGGCCATTTACCGATGGCGGCTTCGAAACATATTTGATATTTACCGATATCAAGGGAAGCGAGGCCATTTACCGATGGCGGCTTCAAAACAACTTTGATATTTACTGATATCAAGGAAAGCGGGGCCATTTACCAATGGCGGCTTCGAAACAGATTTGATATTTACCGATATCAAGGGAAGCGAGGCCATTTACCGATGGCGGCTTCAAAACAACTTTGATATTTACCGATATCAAGGAAAGCGAGGCCATTTACTGATGGCGGCGTCATTTTTTTTTTGATATTTACCGATATCAAGGAAAGCGCTACAAGACCAGACATTTACCGGTGACTGGGAAGGAACTCGATGTTTACCGACATCGAACAATGATGTTTATAACTGCGATATAGCGCTACAAGACCAAACATTTACCGATGACTGGGAAGGAACTCGATGTTTACCGATATTGAACAATGATGTTTATAAGTGTGATATCAAGGAAAGCGCTACAAGACCAGACATTTACCGATGACTGGGAAGGAACTCAATGTTTACCGATATCGAACAAAGATGTTTACAAGTGAAATAAGACTAGACATATACCGATGATTGGGAACGAACTCGATGTTTACCGACATCGAACAAAGATGTTTACAAGTGAAACAAGACTAGACATTTACCGACGACTGGGAAGGAACTCGATGTTTACCGACATCGAACAATGATGTTTACCGACACCAAAAAAGGAATACATTTATGAAACGAAACCATTTACCGATGGCGAAAATGAAATACTCGATATTTACGGATAGCGAATCTGCTGGGGAATCTTAAACGACAAAACCATTTACTGATGGTTAACAAGCGGCTGATGTTTACTGACATCGAACAATGATGTTTACCGACACCAAAAAAGGAAAGGATACACACGGGTGTTGACAAAACAATTTTTTGTAGACACCATGAGAGACATGCCATTTGCTGATGGCCAACGATTGGAATTCGACGCTTACCGACATCGAAAGATGATGTTCGCCGACATTAAAGAAAAGCACAGACATTTACGGGGATCAACACGACACTTACCGGTATCGCAAGAATGACATTTAAAGATGTCAAAATAAGGCAGACACTTACTGGTGACTTCACTGGGGAGAGAATCAAGCTTTCCTTTCACGGATTGGTGAGAAAATAAATCTCACTGGGATTATCAATTCTAAATGTTGCCAAGAGCAACTGCTGCAAATGTGCTACACTGATGTTGAAAAATGATCCGTCTCTTCTGGGCATATGATCCAATCTGGTTTAATGCATGTACGCATATGTTTGAGTTTTCCATGGCGTAATGCTCCATACTGAATGGAAATGCTACGCGATTTGAGAATGCGAATGCAAATGATGGTTACTACATGCAAGATGCAAAGGGAGGAAAACTCCTGCTGGGAAAGCAAATGATCGCTTTACCGAGCACACAATTTCTGATTCGATCTTCCAACTCTGTGGGGACATATGACCTCAATCCCTTTCTGACTGACAATGAAACCTAACAGCTTTCCAGATCTCACTCCGAATGTACACTTGTTTGGATTCAGCCTCAGTTTGAACTTTCTTAATCTTTCAAACAACTTTTGCAAGTTTACCAAGTGTTCCTCTTCTGTCTGAGACTTCGCAATCATATCATCCACGTACGCTTCAATTTCTTTGTGCATCATGTCATGAAAGAGAGTCGTCATAGCTCTTTGGTAGGTAGCACCGACATTCTTCAACCCAAATGGCCTTACCTTATAACAGAACGTGCCCCAAGGTGTAATGAATGTCGTCTTCTCCATGTCTTCTGGCGCCATCTTGATCTGATTATAGCCAGAAGATCCATCCATGAAAGAGAAAACCGAGGACTGAGCAGTGTTATCGACCAATACATCAATGTGAGGTAATGGGAAGTCATCTTTCGGATTGGCTCTGTTTAAATCTCGGTAATCGACACACATCCTGACTTTCCCGTCCTTCTTCGGCACGGGTACGATGTTGGCCACCCAAGGGGGATAATTGGTAACTGCTAAAAAACCTGCGTCCAACTGCTTCTGAACCTCTTCTTTGATCTTGACAGCCATATCAGGACTAGTTCTGCGAAGCTTCTGCTTTACCGAAGGACAATCTTCTCTGAGAGGTAGCCTGTGCACCACAATATCTGTATCCAAACCAGACATATCTTTATACGACCATGCGAATACGTCCACATATTCTTGCAGCATTTCAATCAGCCCTCTCTTGACCTTTTCCTCTAAAGCAGCCCCTATCTTGATCTCTTTCTTTGCGTCCTCAGTACCAAGGTTAATGACTTCCAACTCTTCCTGATGAGGTTGAATGACCCTTTCCTCCTGTTTCAATAGTCTGGCCAATTCTTTGGGGAGTTCACAATCTTCTTCACTCTCCTCTTCGGCTTGGTAAATGGGATTATTGAAGTCATACTGAGCCATAACAAAACTGTTTTTAATGGAATCCGCAAGATCAATTCTGCACGAACGATGTTTCATGCTTTATTTTAGAAAAGAGTTCAAGGAAGTCACAAAAAACATTGCCATTTTTATTGTTTTGAAAATGAAAGTAATAAAAACAGAAAGACAGTGAACACAAATTTGATTGCAAAGCATCCTTTATTGATGATAATCATTGAGAATTCAAAACATGATGTGGCCCTACAATGAACCACTACGCCTTGGGCAGAGCGTAGGGCTTTCATGCAGAATGAAAAACAGAAGAAAATTTCTCTGTCTGAAGAGTAACTTGGACTATTTCTTCAGCAGTCCAGTTGTTGATCTTCTCCCCTGGAGCACACGGGCGCACCCAATTATCCATATCACAATCATTGTCACCGTCTTCATTGTCTGTTGCAAAGACATCCCCGTGGTTCATCAATCCAGCACTAGTGAAAGTACACGGCCCTTTCTGATTCTGGACACCCTTGTATCATGGGGATTGAAGAAGCCATCGATTTAAGGATCAAAACTCTAGACATCTATGGAGATTCCGCTCTGGTGATTAACCAAGTCAATGGAGATTGGAATACTCATCAGTCGTATTTGATCCCTTATCGAGATTACACCAGAAGAATCCTGACTTTCTTCAAGACAGTGAAATTGTATCATGTGCCCCGAGATGAAAATCAGATGGCTGATGCCTTAGCTACTTTGTCTTCTATGATCAAAGTCCATTGGTGGAATCATGTGCCACATGTTGCTGTGAATCGACTCGAGAGGCCTGCGTATGTGTTTGCAGCCGAGTCTGTTGTGGATGAGAAGCCGTGGTACTATGATATTAAGAATTTCCTCAAGAGTCAGGAGTATCCTGAAGGAACATCAAAGAACGACAAGAAGACCCTGAGAAGGCTAGCTGGAAGCTTTTATTTGAATCAGGATGATGTGTTGTACACGAGGAACTTCGACATGGTTCTGCTCCGATGCGTGGATAGACACGAAGCAGACATGTTGATGCAAGAAGTACACGAAGGATCGTTCGGTACCCATGCTGGTGGTCATGCAATGTCGAAGAAGTTGTTGAGAGCCGGTTATTACTGGATGACTATGGAATCCGATTGTTTCAAATACGCTCGGAAGTGCCATAAATGTCAGATCTATGCAGATAAGGTGCATGTACCACCAAGCCCTCTGAATGTCATGAATTCGCCTTGTCCATTCGCGATGTGGGGTATTGATATGATTGGGAAGATTGAGCCTACTGCTTCCAATGGACATCGCTTCATCCTGGTTGCGATTGATTACTTCACTATGTGGGTGGAAGCAGCTTCCTATGCCAATGTTACCAAGCAAGTGGTTGACCGGTTCATTAAGAAGGAGATTATCTGTCGTTATGGGGTTCCTGAGAGAATCATTATTGATAATGGTTCGAATCTCAATAACAAGATGATGAAAGAGCTTTGCAAAGATTTCAAGATTGAACATCACAATTCTTCTCCTTACAGACCAAAGATGAATGGTGCTGTAGAGGCGGCAAACAAGAATATTAAGAAGATTGTGCAGAAGATGGTCGTGACGTACAAGGATTGGCATGAGATGCTGCCTTTCGCTTTGCATGGGTACCGTACCTCAGTACGTACGTCGACCGGGGCAACCCCGTACTCCCTTGTGTATGGTATGGAAGCTGTTCTACCAGTTGAAGTGGAGATTCCTTCTCTAAGGGTCTTGCTTGATGTCAAGCTTGACGAAGCTGAGTGGATTCGAACAAGGTTTAATGAATTAAGCCTTATCAAAGAGAGACGGCTAGCAGCTGTGTGCCATGGGAAATTGTATCAGAGAAGAATGAAGAGAGCCTTTGATCAGAAAGTGCGTCCTCGAAGCTATCAAACTGGTGATCTAGTTTTGAAGAGGATCCTTCCTCCCGGTACAGATAACAGGGGCAAGTGGACTCCTAATTATGAAGGTCCATATGTTGTGAAGAAGGTTTTCTCCGGTGGAGCCTTGATACTTACAACTATGGATGGTGAAGATTTTCCGTCCCCTGTTAACTCAGATGTAGTCAAAAAATACTTCGCATAAATTGACCCGCTGGACAAAAAGAATAAAAGAGTCCAGGCAAAAAAGGGCATCCCGGCGAACCAAGAAAAAAAAGAAGAAAAGGTTCGGGCAAAAGTTAGGGATAAAAATGAAAAGAATTTGTACACCCGGTAAGTCGAAAACCCGCAAGGGCGGCTTAGGAAAAAATGGGTATCCCGGTGGATTGAAAACCCGAAAGGGTGATCCAGGAAAAAGAGGGATTAAAGCGAAGGCTACAGTTTGAGTTATCTGTACTTCATCGCGCTTCAGGGCCTACCATCTCGAAGGATATGATCGGTCCAATCATTCTTCTCAGAAAGCAAGGGATTTGGGAGGAAGTTGATGATCTGTGAGTCATAACAAAATTGGGAAATAGTGGATGCCGTGTTCACATTGCCATTAGGATAGATTTTTCCTTTTGTGCACAATTACCTCTTTCTAGGAATTGCTTCCTGATGTATTTGCCTTTATAGGATCATTTTCAATAAATAAAAAGTCGTTATTCAGTCAAATTGCTCTCTTGTTCTTATTTTACTGTTTTGTTTGCAAAAACGTCCAAATTTTTTATAAACATTGCATATAAAAAACATGAAGGCTAGACAATAACTTGCAGAAAGATAAAACATTTGAAAATCATTTTGAATGTTGAGTACACTTGGGTGTATCTTGTCCATACAATCCTCTAGGGCATGTATGTCTTGCTGTTTTGCAGGTTATTACCTTAGATTCCTGGTTGAAGCAGATAAGCCACGGTTTGTTCAGAGAAGTTTCAACACTGTCCAGTAGGGTGAGAAGTTAGGTTGGCTAAAGCAAGTTCAGGACTTGTCTCCCCGGCATATTCGAGATCCGGGATTCCTCAACAGGGTTGAGGACGTTTCCCCAGCAAGTCTGAAAGCTATTAGAACTGCTCTTCCCCGGCAGAGGCGTCTGTGGGTAGTGTGTCCCTCAGCGGCAGGTTCAAAGGCTACTTTATCCCCAGCTAGTCTGAAGACTGTGGGCTCCCACTGAGTCTGAAGGTTGCTGTATCTCCAGCGGTGGTACCCATGGGTAGTTTGTTCCTCAGCAGTCGGGTCTGAAGTACTGTAATCCCCAACAGGGTTGAGAATGTTTTCCCTAGCGAAATCCCCAAGCGGAGCAGGTTCGATGAAAATTATCCCCAGTAGGGTTATTCGTGCCAGTGGATTGGCAGTTATCCTCAGTGGAGGTGAACATTGTTTGTTTCCCTTAGCGGAGTATCCAAGTGGATTGGATTCAGTGAAAGTGGTCCCTGGTGGGATTTATCCTTTCTCCAACAACAATGTTATTCCCCAACACGTTTGAGAGGTTGGTGTGTTCCCCAGACAGAGACTCCCCAGTTGAGTTGGTTTCTCTGCCGTCTCCAGAGTATCAGATCAACAAAGCACCCCCAGCAGTGTGTCTCCCCACAGGGTTGGAGAATCTAATCAGATTTGTGCACTCAGTAGAGCAACCAGTTCTTCCCAACAGGAGTTTTCATCATTTTGCATCTTGCATGTAGTAATCATTGCATCCTCAAATCGCGTAGCATTTCCATTCAATATGGAGCATTACGCCATAAAAATCCAAACATATGCATACATGTGTCAAACCTAATTGGGCTTTATCCCCAACAGAGGCGGGTCATTGTTCAACAGTCCGCCTGGCATATTGGCAGGCGGTGACTCCCGACATCATTCAGGATTGGTAATTCCCAGAGAGGTTTTTTCCTCACCCGCAGGTGAAAGGAAAGCTTGACTCCCCAGCGTAGTCCCCGGCAAGTGTGTGGCCTTTTCCTGACATATGTAGATGTCATCCTTACGGTGCTGGTTTGATCCCCGGGTGGGTCCTGTTTTGGTGTCTGTAGACATCATCTTTCGATGTTCGTAACATCCTTTTTTCTCCCATTCATCCGTTGATGTCTGGTCGAGTTATTCCTATTCGTCAGTTGGCGTCTAGTCGTGGTTTCTTTATTCCTATTCATCGTCTTTAGATGTCTAGTCGTGGTTCCTTTCTCCCATTCATCCGTTGATGTCTGGTTGAGTCTCTTCCTATTCATCGTCTTTCGATGTCTAGTCGTGGTTCCTTTCTCCCATTCATCCGTTGATGTCTGGTTGAGTCTCTTCCTATTCATCACCTTCCGATGTCTAGTCGTGGTTTCTCTTTATTCCTATTCGTCCATTGACGTCTAGTCGTGGTTTCTCTTCCTATTCATCGTCTTCCGATGTGTAGTCGTGGTTCCTTTCTCCCATTCATCCGTTGATGTCTGGTTGAGTCTTTTCCTATTCGTCCTTTGACGTCTAGTCGTGGTTTCTCTTTATTCCTATTCGTCCGTTGACGTCTAGTCGTGGTTTCTTTATTCCTATTCATCGTCTTTCGATGTCTAGTCGTGGTTCCTTTCTCCCATTCATCCGTTGATGTCTGGTTGAGTCTCTTCCTATTCATCGTCTTTCGATGTCTAGTCGTGGTTCCTTTCTCCCATTCATCCGTTGATGTCTGGTTGAGTCTTTTCCTATTCGTCCTTTGACGTCTAGTCGTGGTTTCTCTTTATTCCTATTCGTCCGATGACGTCTAGTCGTGGTTTCTCTTCCTATTCATCGTCTTCCGATGTCTAGTCGTGGTTTCTCTTCCTATTCATCGTCTTCCGATGTCTAGTCGTGGTTCCTTTCTCCCATTCATCCATTGATGTCTGGTTGAGTCTTTTCCTATTCATCCTTTGACGTCTAGTCGTGGTTTCTCTTTATTCCTATTCGTCCGTTGACGTCTAGTCGTGGTTTCTCTTCCTATTCATCGTCTTCCGATGTCTAGTCGTGGTTCCTTTCTCCCATTCATCCGTTGATGTCTGGTTGAGTCTTTTCTTATTCGTCCTTTGACGTCTAGGCGTGGTTTCTCTTTATTCCTATTCGTCCGTTGACGTCTAGTCGTGGTTTCTCTTCCTATTCATCGTATTCCGATGTCTAGTCGTGGTTCCTTTCTCCCATTCATCCGTTGATGTCTGGTTGAGTCTTTTCCTATTCGTCCTTTGACGTCTAGTCGTGGTTTCTCTTTATTCCTATTCGTCCGTTGACGTCTAGTCGTGGTTTCTCTTCCTATTCATCGTCTTCCGATGTCTAGTCGTGGTTCCTTTCTCCCATTCATTCGTTGATGTCTGGTTGAGTCTTTTCCTATTCGTCCTTTGACGTCTAGTCGTGGTTTCTCTTTATTCCTATTCGTCTGTTGACGTCTAGTCGTGGTTTCTCTTCCTATTCATCGTCTTCCGATGTCTAGTCGTGGTTCCTTTCTCCCATTCATCCGTTGATGTCTGGTTGAGTCTTTTCTTATTCGTCCTTTGACGTCTAGTCGTGGTTTCTCTTTATTCCTATTCGTCCGTTGACGTCTAGTCGTGGTTTCTCTTCCTATTCATCGTCTTTTGATGTCTAGTCGTGGTTCCTTTCTCCCATTCATCCGTTGATGTCTGGTTGAGTCTTTTCCTATTCGTCCTTTGACGTCTAGTCGTGGTTTCTCTTTATTCCTATTTGTCCGTTGACGTCTAGTCGTGGTTTCTCTTCCTATTCATCGTCTTCCGATGTCTAGTCGTGGTTCCTTTCTCCCTTTCATCCGTTGATGTCTGGTTGAGTCTTTTCCTAGTCATTGTCTTCCGATGTCTAGTCGTGGTTTCTCTCTCATTCATCCGTTGATGCCTGGTTGAGCTTTTCCTATTCGTCCTTTGACTTCTAGTCGTGGTTTCTCTTTATTCCTATTCGTCCGTTGACGTCTAGTCGTGGCTTCTTTATTCCCATTCATCGTCTTTCGGTGTCTGGTCGTGGTTCCTTTGGTATTCATCCATCGTAGAGTGCAAATTTCTACGGTTCTTTGGTATTCAATCCCTGTTTACCTTGAAGGTCAGACAGCCGTTGCTCTCATTCGTTCAGGTTCCCAGCTGATTGAATAGGGGCAGCTGTAGCACCTCAAATTTTCACCCCCCATTTGTACATTCATTTCATTTTTTAGGTCATTTGACATCACATTAACATTGCATTAACATTGCATCTTATCAGTCAAAACTAGTATCAGGAGATTTCATCTATGCAAGAAAAGCAAGGTTTTTACATGAGAAAAAGGCCCTATGGGTGTTCCAATGAGCTTATGTGAACCCAAGGTTCATTTTGAAGCAACTTGACCAAGTGTTAGAGGCTCAAAGTCCACAGTGCAGTTTCAAGTCATCTGGGGCCCACAAAAGTCAACTACAAGTCAACTGAGGGCTAGGAGGTGGAGAAATGGGTTGAGACACTTCATTCATGTCCCAAAGAGGTTTATTCATCATGTCAAACATCTACCTTGAAGATTTTGAAGCTAGATCAAAAGTTTCCCAAAATGGAAAGTGACCTGTAATTTCAAGTTTCCAAAAATGGCAAATTTTTGGACCAACTTCAACTTGACTTTCCAACATCAAAGAAGCTTCAAATGAAATTTTGTCCAACATGAAAGTTGAAGATCTTTCTATCCCATTTCCAAAGAGTCCAAGATCATGAGCATCTGATGAATGGTTGAGGAGATATGATCCAATCATTGCCAAGTGTACATGGAACTTCAAATGGCCATATCTTTTGATTCATAACTCCAAATTTGGTGGTTCTTTTTGCATTTTTCTTGTCATGACCTGAACTTTTCAAACCATTCATCACATTGCATGAATTTACATCCTATGATCATTTGCTATTCCATGCTTATTTTGGAGGGAAATTGCAAAATTCAAAAATGGTGCATCATGGGAGCTTTCCACCAATGCCAATGTGTTTAAAAAATGATTTTAAGTGTAATTGACCAAGGAAATGGTACTGTTCATGTGGGTTTACCACATGCACCATGCATTTTTGAATTTTTGCAAAACACCTTAATTCAATTAACCAAGTTAAGTGTGGATTAGCAAGGTGATTAAGGAAGCATATATATACTAAATCATAACAGAATTTGAAAGAGGTTAATCATTTTTCACCATTTCAAGATCCAAATTCTCTCTCCCTCCAAAATTTTCTCTCAAGCATAATTCGATTTTTCTTCAAATAACATTGTTATTTCTGTCCATATTCTTGTTCTCTGGCTTTGATTGAATGCAGATCAAGCTTTGGATTGTGGAATTCTTGCAAGAATCAAGTGTAGCAAGTTCATGAAGATGAAAATGGAAGTTGATTGGTGAGCTAGATCTACACGTGTTCAAGCTTCAATTGCTTCATCAAACATCATTACAAGTGTTATAGAGTGGATTTGGATCATTCAAGGCTTTGGATTCTGCATCTTCAAGAATCTGCTCTTCAAGAGGTCAAGTTTCGAATCTCATAATTTTGCAATTCATTAGCATGTTCTTGTAGATCTTTTGTTTTCTAATGATTCTGAGCTAAAAATCACATGAAATGATGCATTATTGAGTGAGTTATGTGTGATTGAAGTTTTGCATTCATAAATGTTTTGCATCGATTCTCTTTGATCATGTGGAATTAAGCTTAGATATTAGTTGATCTATACTCACCATTGAAAGAGCTTCATGTTGATGTAAGAGTTTTGAGTTTCTGGAAAAAAAAATTGTTGGAGGTGTACTGTTCATCTTCATCTTCGTGAGGAAGATGAAGTTTTCAGGTTAGCGTCCGTTTTGTGACGACATTGCGTCCGTCTGGTTATTGTACACGCTGGCCTAAGGCTTCTTTTTCATTCGTCCACGTTATTGCCTTACTAGCAGATTGGTTGGTCCAGATTTGTTTGACCATGTCCACACAAGCGCTGACTGCCACCTGTTTTAATGAAACGCCGCGTTTCATTGTGTGGCGTGCTTCACATTCAAATGTATACCAAGTTCGATTCTGGCGTGTAGCAATATTTTCAAATTCATTCATATTTTATGATTTCCCTCCTTATTTTCCATGTACATGATCCTTTTGATTTCAAATTTTTATTCCAACTTCAAAAATGCATATCTAATTGAAAAATGACTCAAATAATTCCAAATTTTTTGTAGCATGATCCTCTATTTGTCTAGTATTTTTTGATGATAATTGCTGAAGTTGTGCATGGCTAGATTTTGAATGGTGTTAGACTCTTTGATCCTATGTGCTTTTGTGACCTTGCCTTGTTCTTTCTATTGTGAAATGCTTGATATTGATCCATATTGCTTGAAATTTTGTATGATGTTTCTTGACATGTTGATGGACCTTTGAGGCTTGGTTTGGTATTTTTCTCATTTACCATTTCTATTTTACACACATGTTTGAATGGTGTGACAATTTGTGTCACACATTTGGTTGTTCAACTTGTGCAATCTAATTTCCATGCCAATTGATCTTTGATGCTTCTGATTTTTTGTATGATGATTTTTTTGGATGTGTTGAATGTTCAAAATTTTTTCCAGAATTATTTGAATCATTTCTGTTTTGATTTGGAATTTTCATTCATAATGATCAAATGTGAGCTTTCAAATTGTCTTTGACTTCTCTTGCACATGAAATGCTTTGCTTGGTGATTTTGTTTTGGTCCTTTTTAGGACATGTTAATATGTGTTTGAAGTTGCATTGTATTGAATTTCAGCTCCTGTTTTGAATTTTTTCTTCACCTTTGACCCTAGGCTTTGACCTAGTGGTATGTACTTACATGTGAGCTTTGACTTTCAGGATCAAGCACTTAATCTCCATGGTTGATGATGCTTCATCATTTAAATGTTGATATTTTCTATTGATTGCTAACATTTTCTGTTTTGTAGGTTGATGATAACTCACTTGAGTTTGCCTTATGGTTTATTTGTTGTACATTGGGATTGTCTGTTTGATATTGACTGTTGTCTATTTGTCTGAATTCTGTACTGATTGGTTTAGTTGTTTCCACAGGTACCTGAGTTGCTTGAAGTTCATTTGAACTTTGCTTTGCTTTGCTAGTGGTTGGCATACCACTTAGGTATAATTCCTTGATCTTCATGTAGTCTGGAAGACCTGTCATGTTACTTTGGCAGGCACCTGTCTGAAGCCCTCCTTAAGAGGCCATGTCTTTGTTTGTTTAATTTTGTGCCAAGCAGGTTAAGTCCTCTTAGGAGGCAATTGGCAGATAGAAGGGATGTGCAATCCATCCCCTGCTATTCAGTTGTGTCATTCATTTTGCTCACACCATGTGTTGATGCACTTTGAATAAAAAACCCAAAATCTTGTTGTGTCAGTCATTGTGGAATAGAGTCCCTGATTCTGGACTCCCACACTTTCATTGTTTCAAGCTCTCCCAGGCCAGGGATAAGAGCTGTGAGGTGTTACCCTCACTTTCCATTTCATCTGCTTCACCCTAACTCTCAATGTTAGGGTTAAGAGCTCAAAACACCCTTTTCCAGTTGGCTTGTTTGTCGAGGTTGATTTGACCCCTTGACTAAAGCCTAGCCTTGTATGAGCCACTTATTTGCATATTGTGTGTGTGCTTGCTCTCTTGTGCTCATGTTTACTGATGTACTGTTTAGGCAAACTTGCTTCCTGTGCAAGTTAGGATTAGAGACCTCAACATAGGGATCGTATGCATGACAACTTCTAGGCTCGAGTCGTAGTCTCCCTAGTAGATTGTTATCTCCCTGGTCTCTGGTTAGGATAGAAAGTTCTTTCCCTGTTAGGGGAACTACGTCGCCCTGATCCTCATACCACATGAGGTATGTAGACAGGAGATGAGCTGATCTCTCCGGGCGCCCTTTTTCTATATCAACCCTTTTGTGTGTTTGGAGTCTGACATAAGTCCAGCGATTGGCAGTCGGTTTCCTGTGTCTTGTTTGCTTGTTGGAGTCTGATGTAAGCCCAACGATTGGCATTCGGTTTCCATGTTTGCCTGTGTGTCTGGAGTTGGATGTAAGACCAGCGATTGGCATTCCGTTTCTAGTTTGTGTGTTTTGTTTGGCGTGCGTTAGCCGAGCTACGAGTGCTCTGATTCTTACTCTGGTTAGAGAAGATACGTATGCATAGGATGCGACATCCTAGCGAGCACGTTTCCCATATCCCCGAACTACGTCGACTCTGATGTTTGTGTCTGACAAACTACGTAGGCCCAGGATGCGATGTCCTGCCGAGTCTCCTTCTTCCGTCTTTCATCTGTGTTTTATCCTAGTCTTGTGCAGTGTTTTGAGCAGTTATTTAGCAAGCTTTCTTCTATTCTTTCTGAGCGTGGATCCCGTCGAGTACGACGGATGCGTAGGGGTGCTAATACCTTCCTTTTGCATAACCGACTCCCGATCCTATCAATCTCTGGTCGCGAGACCATTCCTTTCCAGGTTTACTTCGAGCATTTCTTTTCCCTCTTCTGGGATAAATAACGCACGGTGGCGGCTCTGTGTTTCTTTTTCCCGCCGGTTTTTCGCGTAATGCGACAAGAACCCCATAGGGAGGCTCTGCAGAAAGTGTTGGACTTGGCTTATGTTGATCATGATGTCACTATAGAACAGTTTGACAGCATTGTTACAAACATTACTGCTTGCAACACTTTGAGTTTCTGTGACGCTGCTCTCCCTGAGGAGGGAAGAGACCACAACATGGCTTTACATATATCCATGAATTGCAAGAGAGACGCCATGTCCAACGTGCTGGTGGACACTGGGTCATCTTTGAATGTATTGCCGAAATCCACTCTCTCCAGATTGTCATATCAAGGGCCTCCCATGAGACAGAGTGGTGTTGTTGTGAAAGCTTTTGATGGGTCACGTAAGACCATGATTGGGGAAGTTGATCTCCCAATCAAGATTGGACCAAGTGATTTCCAGGTCACCTTTCAGGTTATGGATATCCACCCATCTTACAGTTGTCTCCTTGGTAGACCATGGATTCACGAGGCTGGCGTCGTGACATCCACCCTACACCAGAAGCTGAAATTCGTTAAGAACAAGAAACTGGTTGTGCTAGGGGGAGAAAAGGCTCTCCTAGTTAGCCACTTGTCTTCTTTCTCATACATTGATGCTGAGGATGAAGTTGGAACGCCTTTCCAAGCTTTGTCTACTGCTGAGCCAATTGAGAAGAAAACTCCTTCATTTGCTTCCTATCGTGATGTGAAACTGGCCATTGAATGTGGTGTAGTTGCTGGTCTAGGAAAAATGATCGAGCTTGAAGACAACAAGTCTCGGGCTGGCATTGGCTATTCTTCTGGGGTCTTCAACAAAGAAGTGTTGTTCAAGAGTGGAGGTTTCATCCACACCGATCAAAGTGAGGAAGCTGCTGCTATTCTGGAAGAGGATGCAGAAGATACTGACAATTTTGTCATCCTTGGTGGGATCTGCCACAATTGGGTCGCTGTGGATGTTCCTACAGTCATTCATAAGTCAGCGTAATATGTTCACTTTGTTTAAAAACCCTTCTTCCATGCCAAAAGGAGAAGTGATGACATTGTTGGCAACATTTATACAATGATATTTCATTCAATAAATTCATGTTAAACATTTGTTTTTCCATTTGTTTTCACTTTTTGCTTTTTGCATGAAATTGGTGATCACAAAAAACCCTAAAAACAAGAATAAAAGCAATCTTTTCATCTGCATAATGATTTGTTTGTTTAAATTCTAAAGTTTTTCATTATCCAATTTTGAATTCACTGTATTCGAAGCAGAGGAAGATGATGTTGAAGAGATTCCTGACGAGATTACCCGTCTTCTTGAGCACGAAGAGAAGATCATTCAGCCGCATCTTGAGAATCTAGAAACAGTCAACTTGGGGTCTGAAGATTGTGTTCGAATGGTGAAGATTGGGGAACTCCTCGAAGAGTCTGTCAAGAAGGGGTTGATCAGTTTGCTACGAGAATATTCCGATATCTTTGCTTGGTCGTATGAAGACATGCCGGGTCTAGATACTGATATTGTGCAACATTTCCTGCCTCTAAAGCCTGAGTGCGTGCCTGTGAAGCAGAAGCTCAGAAGAACTCATCCAGATATGGCAGTGAAGATTAAAGAGGAAGTTCAGAAGCAAATTGATGCGGGGTTTCTGGTGACTTTTACGTATCCTTAATGGGTGGCCAATATTGTGCCTGTGCCTAAGAAAGATGGAAAAGTCCGTATGTGTGTTGATTACAGAGATTTGAATAAGGCTAGTCTGAAAGATGATTTTCCTCTACCACACATTGACATGTTGGTAGACAATACAGCCAAATTCAAAGTCTTTTCGTTTATGGACGGATTTTCCGGATATAATCAAATCAAGATGGCACCCGAGGATATGGAGAAGACAACATTCATCACACCTTGGGGAACATTCTGTTATCGAGTGATACCCTTCGGTTTGAAGAACGCCGGAGCCACGTATCAACGAGCTATGACTACCTTGTTTCATGACATGATGCACAAGGAGATAGAGGTCTATGTTGATGATATGATTGCTAAGTCACGAACGGAAGTTGAACATGTTGAGCATTTGTTGAAGCTTTTTCAGCGTCTGAGGAAGTACAAGCTTCGTCTGAATCCGAACAAATGTACATTTGGAGTCCGTTATGGCAAGTTATTTGGCTTTATTGTCAGCGAGAGAGGTATTGAGGTTGATCCTGCAAAGGTCAAAGCAATACAAGAGATGCCTGCGCCCAAAACTGAGATGCAAGTCCGAGGTTTTCTTGGTCGCTTGAACTATATTTCCAGATTTATATCCCACATGACTGCCACATATGCGTCGATATTCAAGCTCCTCCGGAAAGATCAATCTCATGATTTGACCGAGGATTGCCAGAAAGCTTTCGACAGTATCAAAGAATATCTGTCTGAACCTCCGATCTTGTCTCCGCCTGTAGAAGGAAGACCTCTGATCATGCATCTGACTGTTCTTGAAGACTCCATGGATTGTGTCCTCGGTCAGCAAGACGAATCGAGAAAGAAAGAATCTGCTATCTACTACCTGAGTAAGAAGTTCACTGATTGTGAGTCTCGATACTCAATGCTTGAGAAGACATGTTGTGCTTTGGCTTGGTCCGCTAAGCGTTTACGCCAGTACATGATAAATCATACAACTTGGTTAATATCCAGAATGGATCCGATCAAGTATATTTTTGTGAAGCCCGCTTTAACCGGGAGGATTGCCCGTTGGCAGATGTTGTTATCTGAGTATGATATCGAGTATCGAACCCAGAAAGCTATCAAAGGTAGTATCTTGGCTGACCACTTGGCACATCAGCGGATTGAAGATCATCAGTCTATTCAATACGACTTCCCAGACGAGGAAATTCTGTATTTGAAAATGAAAGATTGTGATGAGCCTACACTTGATGAAGGTCCAGAACCTGGTTTCAGATGGACGATGGTGTTTGATGGCGCTGTAAATCAGTACGGAAATGGTATTGGGGCAGTAATCATTACTCCTCAGGGCACACATATTCCGTTTACAGCAAGGCTAACTTTCAAATGCACGAAAATATGGCTGAGTACGAAGCCTGCATTATGGGATTAGAAGAGTGCATTGATCTAAGGATCAAGCATCTTAACGTGTATGGTGATTCGGCCCTCGTTGTCAATCAGATCAAGGGTGAATGGGAAACGAATCAACCTGGTCTCATTCCATACAGAGATTATGCGAGGAGGATTTCAACGTTCTTTATAGAAGTTGACTTTCATCATATTACTCGAGAAGATAATCGGATGGCAGATGCTCTTGCTACGCTTGCTTCAATGATTGTGGTTAAGTATTGGAATGAAGTTCCCAATATCACCGTGATGCGCTTGGATAGACCAGCTCACGTGTTTGCAGTTGAAGAAGTGAATGATGACAAGCCTTGGTATTTTGATATCAAGAATTTCCTTCAAAACCAGGTCTACCCGCCTGGGGCATCTGTGAAAGATAGGAAAACTCTGAGAAGGTTGTCAGGCAGTTTCTACCTCAGTGGAGAAGTGTTGTATAAGAGAAATTTTGTCATGGTTCTACTCAGATGCGTGGATAGACACGAAGCAGACCTGTTGATGACTGAGGTCCATGAGGGTTCATTTGGTACTCATTCCAATGGACATGCCATGGCTTGAAAGATGTTGAGAGCAGGCTACTATTGGCTGACAATGGAGTCTGACTGCTGCAAATATGTGAAGAAATGCCACAAGTGTCAGATTTACGTGGACAAGATTCATATTCCTCTGACACTTCTGAATGTGATTTCATCACCATGGCCTTTCTCTATGTGGGGAATTGACATGATCGGTATGATTGAACCGAAAGCGTCCAACGGACACAGGTTTATTCTTGTAGCAATTGACTACTTCACCAAATGGGTTGAAGCCGCGTCGTATGCTAATGTGACTAGGCAGGTGGTCGTGAAGTTTGTCAAGAATTAACTGATATGCCGTTATGGTGTGCCTGATAAGATCATTACTGATAATGGATCTAACTTGAACAACAAGATGATGGAAGAGTTGTGCGCTGAGTTCAAGATTGCACACCATAACTCCTCTCCTTACAGACCTAAGATGAATGGGGCTGTTGAAGCTGCTAATAAGAATATCAAGAAGATTATCCAGAAGATGACAGTCACGTACAAAGATTGGCATGAGATGCTGCCATTTGCTTTGCATGGATATCGTACATCTGTCCGCACTTCAACAGGGGCAACCCCTTTTTCTCTTGTTTACGGCATGGAGGTTGTTCTCCCAGTAGAGGTGGAGATCCCATCAATGAGAGTCTTAATGGAAGCCAAGTTGACTGATGCTGAATGGATTCAGAGTCGTTACGACCAACTGAATTTGATTGAAGAGAAGAGATTGACTGCCATGTGCCATGGTCAGTTATATCAGCAGAGAATGAAGAAAGCATTCGATAAGAAGGTCAAGCCTCGTGTGTTCCGAGAAGGTGACCTTGTGCTCAAGAAAGTCTTGTCTTTCGCGCCCGATTCCAGGGGCAAGTGGACTCCAAACTACGAAGGTCCATATGTTGTCAAGAGAGCCTTTTCAGGCGGTGCTTTGATGCTTACAACTATGGATGGGGAGGATTTCACTCGTCCTGTGAATTCAGATGCAGTCAAGAAATACTTTGCCTAAAAAGAAAAACAGAATAGCTCGCTAAGTTGAAAACCCGAAAGGGCGGCTTAGGCAAAAATGAGCGTCTCGGTGGAAAACCCGAAAGGACGATCCAGGCAAAAATTAGAGACATGAAAAATGAATTTGCATCCCGCTAGATTGAGTACCTCACCCTGGGGAAATCTAGGCAAAAATTAGGGATTTGGCAAGTAACTGCATCCTGACAAGACTTTCTGTTCCACAACTGTCTTTTCGTCAGAGATTCAAATTGGTAGAGAAATGGTCATTATGTTCAATGTAGCCCTCTTCCAATATATATCACCGATTTCAAATTTTGTACAGATCTATGGAGTCTTGCCATTTGCAGGCTACCATTCCATCAAATAAATTTGAGCTTTTAGCCAATTATTTGCACTCTTATTTGTTTCAATTCAACAAATATTTTGCATGTTTTAATTGATAAAATTTCATTGTTTTAAACAAATAAAATATTTCAAAATTGTTTTTAAACAAAGTGAACATTCACAATGATAAAAGGATACTTAAGAAATTCTCAGTGCTCTCCCAAGGGTGGCATGTTTTCAAACAGGGTAAGACTTTTGTTCATATTCCTGGCATGGCTGTATCCTCTTTCTCCAGATTGTTGTTGGGGTTTCTCCCCAAGCAGAGCTTCTGTTGAGATTTTGTTTCCCAAGCATGGTGTTTGTTGGGATTTCTCCCGAGTAGATTTTTGTTGTGCAAAGCCTGTGTTAGGATTCTCCCCATCAGAGTGCTTGTTGAGGTTTTCACCTCTCCTCCCTTCAGCAGAGCAGTGATTCTTTCCTCCTCAACAGTTGTATTTCCTTTTGGAAGGTTCAGTATTTGGTGGTTGATCCCCAGTTCTCCTTCTCTGCCTCAGATAAATCCCCAGTAGATTTGTGGTGGTGGATTGGTACCTGTGATGATTCCTCCCCTGCATAGATTTGGTGATTTCCTGATATCTTTGATTCCCAGTAGAGTTGCTTGTGTGGCAGAATCTATTTGTGTGATATTTTCTCCCTCAGTGGGTTCTTCCCCAGTGGAGTTGTTTGGAGTTGCTTTTGTGGCAGTTTTCGCCTGTGCAGTGAGCTCCTTTTTCCCAGTTGAGACTGATGATCCATCCTTGTAGAGATCTTTGTTGTCTTTGATCCCGTCGGAATTGGTTTATTCTCCGGTGATCCTGGCTTTCTCTCCTGTGGTGTAGTATCGGGCGTTTGATTCCTGGACCTGTTTGTGTTAGAAATGTCTGTTTTGTCAGCATTCATCAAACATAAATCACGCATATTCATGCATACTTCCAACATTCAGATATTCATGTTGCATTTTTGCCATATATCTTTTGTTTGTTGTCTCCTGCTAAATGGTGATACAGATCTCCCCAGTAGATCCCCCCAAGCAGATGTCGGGTGTCTAATCTCTCAATATAGAGTCAGCCCCTTAAGCAGAAAGTGTTTGTCATTCCTTCTGCAGTTCCCCACTGAGATATATCCTCGTGGATGACGGTTGTTTCTGTTTCCTCCCAACACATATATTGGGATGGGTTTTCCCTAATGAGTTATATCCTCATTAGGACAAGTCTTGATTCAGTTTGCCTTTTTGGTTTGATCCTAAATTGGCCTTTTTTCAACTGTCTCTTGTGCTTCCCTGTGGAATAAATGAATAGTTGCTCAGTAACTGGCAATCGTTCACTTTATCCTCAGCGGAGTTTTTGGCTTCTACCCAGTAACCGGTAGTTGTAAGTCCTTTCTTTGTGGTTTTCTACCCAGTAACCGGTAGTTGTAAATCCTATATACCTTTTCTCCCTCTTTGCGGAATCTGTGGTTGTTTACCCAGAGATTGGTATTTGTGAACTTTTTGTTCCTCAGCAAGAGTCAGTGGTTTTCTACCCAGTATTCGGTAGTTATAAATCCTATATTTTTCTTGCTCTCCAGCAAGGTTTGTGGTTTTCTACCCAGTATCTGGTAGTTATAAACCCAATTTGTTTTTCCCCGTGCAGAGTAGTGATCCTTTCGCTCCCCACGCAGAGTTTGTGGCTTCTACCCAGTATCCGATAGTTGTAAGTCCTATCTTTGTGGTTTTCTACCCAGTAACAGGTAGTTATAAATCCGATTTTCATCCCCTAGCAGAGGTAACCCTTGAGGTTCATCCTGGTTGATGGTGGATTTTATGGTTTTCTACCCCGTATTCGGTAGTTGTAAATCCTGTGTTGTTGTTTTCTCCCTATCGGAGTTTGTGCTTCCTTTTGGAATAGATGGATAATTGCTCAGTAACCAACAATCATTCACCTTATCCTCAACTGAGTCTTTGGTCTTCTACCCAGTATTCGGTAGTTGTAAACCCTATATTTTTATCCTCATCAGAGTCGACGGTTTCTACCCAGTATTCGGTGGTTGTAAATCCTAATCTCTCCCCTTTGTAGAGTTAACCTTTTGTGGCTCATCCTAGTTGATGACGGTTACTCTTAGTGGTTATCAATATCCAGTATTCGATGTTGATCTTTCCCCATCCTCTTCTGGGTAATTGCTCTGAGTAAGTAATTGTATCCCCAGCAGGTCTTTTCCCTCTTTCTTGTGGATAATTGCCGTATGCTAGCAATTTTATCCTCAGCGGGTCCTTTCACCGTTTGCCAGTGATTTGTTCCCCGGATCATTGATTTTTTATCAATGTATCCCTAGTGAGTCTTATTTCATCTACCCTTTTGTTGGTAATGATTGTTACTCCCTTTGATCGGTCATCATTATATACCTAGTTTTGGTATCCCGATGCCTTTCTTTTCAGTTGATTTATCCTTTATTAACCCAGTAACCGGTTGTGGATAATCTTCCATGCGAGTGTATTATCCACGTTCTGACGGTAATGGATAATATATCTCATGCACTCTTCAGTCGAAGCCTGTTGTGTTTCCCCGGTCGAGTAAGATTCATGTTCCTTTTGCGGAATCGAATATTCATTGCTATCTCCTTTTGAGCGTAACTCCCAGTAACCGGTGATATGTTTCCTGGATAATTGTCGTATGCTTGCAATTTATCCCCAGCGAGTTATCTTTCGTCGACCCTGTTGTTGTTGGTAACGATTGTTTCTCTTTTCGGTTGGTCACCTATTATATACCCAGTAACCGGTATCCCTAGTGTTCCTTCCATGTGAGTATATTATCTACGTTCTGACGGTAATAGATAATATATCTCATGCACTCCTTGGTCAAAATATTTTGATTGTTTCTCTAGTGGAGTAAGATTCGTATTCTTTGTAGAATCGAATATCCATCCTTTAATAAGTTTGTGTTTTGCTTTCTTCCAGGATGATGAGTGTTTTGGCAGTAAAAACCAATTCACGTTTCGGTCGGTCACCTATTATATGCCCAGTAACCGGTATCCCTGGTGTTCCTTCCATGCGAGTATACTATCCACGATTTGAAGGTAATGGATAATATATCTCATGCACTCTTTGGTTGAAGCCTTTTGTCCTTCCCCATTTGAGTAAGATTCGTTTTCCCGTTGCGGAGTCGAATGTCCACCCTGTAAGTCGATTTGCTTTTTCAAGCTCTCCTTTTGGATGATGAGTGTTTTGGAAGTGAAAACCAATTCACGCTTTGGTTGGTCACCTATTATATACCCAGTAACCGGTATCTCTGGTGTTCCTTCCTTTCTGCTCCCTTTTATGACCTTGGTCCCCTGCGGAGTCAGATTTTCCTGAGTCGATATACCTTTTTCAGGTTTTCCTCAGATGTTTTGGTTGATTGATATCTCTCACCCGTATACCGGTCTTAGATATTCATTCTTCCTGAGCTTGTCGTTCTTTCACCCAGTAACTGGTGTTCAGATCACATGTCTCTTTGAGCTTGTTATCCAGTAACCGGTAACACCTCATCCTCTTGCTTCCTCTGGAGAGTCTTTGTTAGACATTTCCCCAACGGAGTTTCTGTTGTGATTCACCCTTTTGTTGTATTGGCATTTTCCCCAATATATGCAATTTTCCCTGGCAGGGAGGGTATGTGTGAACCTTTCCCCAGTCTGAGTCCGGATTTTTTATCCGAGGTATCCTTTGTGGATAGTTTTATTGTGTTGGCGTTTTCCCCAATACACGCATCTTTGAGTCAGCTTGAGTCTTTCCAATGGATTTGTTCCCTTTGGAAACTCTTTTCCCCAGCGTCTGTCTTTTACTTCCTAGTAAAGTCTCCAGTTTCAAGTCGTGTCCTGCTCACGCATTCTTTTCTTTTTCTTATCCCCATAAGAATCCCGTCAGAGTCTCTGTTCCATTAGGAAGTGCATCATTCCTCTGGATTTGTATTTCTCCTGATTTTCTTCTTTGTGGACCTATATTCCTCACAGAGTTTTTTTTTTTTTTGCATTCATACATTTGTATCATGAGGTCTCTTAGGGACCAAAATTTGTCTCATTATTGTTATTTAAGCCCATTCTACCGCGTCAAGATGAAGATTTTAACCTTCACTTCTCCGGCTAGAATGACCTTAAATAGGGGCATCTGTAAGACCCCAATTTTGTCCCTAAGATCCCTCATGGCATCATATCATAGCATTGCATAGCCTCAAGGATCTTTGATCACCTAGCTTCCTTCCATGTGGGTGGGATATCTCCTGAGAGTGGTTCTTGATCACCATGCATTGCTTGCATTTGTGTATCATTGCTTTTCTTTTAATCACTAACCAAAAATGTACAAAAACATGTCATTTAACATTTGTCTTGCAGCTTAAGCAGTCAATAGGTCAAGCAATTCAAGTGAATCCTTTGTGCAAGAGAGGAGGTTTTCATTGAGATATGGATCATGGGATCATTATTTTGAGCTTATATGAGCTAGAGGTCCATTTTAGAGCCAATTCCCCAGGTGGTTGAGGCCCAAGTTCATCAAAACATTTTCAGGTCATCTAAGGGCCTATGCTAGTCAACTGAAAGTCAACTATGGTTTTTGAATTGGGAAATTGAATTTCTTTATCCCATTCATGTTCCAACAATGCTTATTCATCATGTCAAACATCAATGTTGAAGAATTTGAAGTCAAGTCAAATGTTTCCCAAAATGGAAAGTGACATGTAATTTCAAGTTTCCAAAAATGGAAGGTTTTCAGTCCAAATTCAACTTGACTTTCCAACATCAAAGAAGCTTCAAATGAATTTTTGTCCAACATGAAATTTGAAGATCTCTCTCTCCCATTTCCAAAAAGTCCAAGATCATGAGCATTTGATGAATGGTTGAGGAGATATGGTCCAATCACTGCCAAGTGTGCTTGAAACTTCAAAAGGCCATAACTTTTGACTCATAACTCCAAATTGAGTGCCTCTTTTTGCATTTTGCTTCTCATAACATGTATTTTTCAAATCATTCATCACATTGCATGAAATTGCATCATATGATCATTTGCTCCTTCATAACCATTTTAGAGGGAAATTTACAAATTCAAATTTGGTGCATTGTATGAGTTAAATTCCATTGTCATTATGCTTATGAGATGATTTTAAGTGAAATTGATCATGCATGTGGTACTGTTCACGTCCAAATGCTCCATGCACCTCACAATTTCCACTTTTGCTCATGCACCTTATTTTTGCTAATCTCTAATTAACCAATTGCTAATTACATTTTCAGTAGGATTAACACATGGTATAAATGCTAAATCCTAACAGAATTGTTCATAACTTCACATTCTAGATCTAAAATTCTTCTTCCCTCCAAAATTTTCTCCCAATCAAAACTTGAAAATTCTCCACATAGCATAGCATTTTTCTTCCATATTCTGGTTCATTGAGTGTAGTGGATAAAGAATCAAGCATTGGAACAGTAATTTTGGCCAGAATTCGCGCATACTCCAAGCAAGAACATGAAGATGGAAATTGCTATTTGAGCTGGATCTAGATTGTGTCAAGCCTCAATTATTGGACAAAGCTTCAAGACATCATCTCAGGAGTGGATCTGGACACTTTAGGAGCTTGAATCGCTGGTTCCATTGTTCTGCTCTTCAAGAGGTGTGAATTTCGAATCTCCTAATTCTCTTTTTTATGTGCATAATGTTGTAAAGCTTCTCATACTGAACATTCTGATCTAAATTTCATAAAAAATGGTGAAGTAAAGCTTCTATTTTTAATGTGCATAATGTTGTAAAGCTTCTCTTTTTTATGTGCATAATGTTGTAGATCCAAATGTTTTGATTCGATTTGCACTTATTGTGATGAATTAACATGAATTGATGCTGGATTCTTGTTGTACATGTCATGAGCTTTTGATTGATGTAATTTTTACGAAATTCTGAAGAAAAAAAATATGCGCGAGCAATGTAGCTCCGCCGTCTTCGCGAAGAAGATGGTGGAAACCACCATGGGAGCCGCCGTCTGCAACTAGACGAGCTGGCTAGGGTTTTGTCCACACTTGAGGCCACGCATGCATCCATTTGGCCTTTTGATTGGCCTACGTTATTTTTACCAAGTCCACATGTACTTGGACTGCTGTGTTCTTTTTTTTCCAACGCATTTTTTCTCACACCGAGTTCGATTCCAGCCTGAGCCATGTTTTCAAATTAATTCATCATTTCACCTTTTCTCTCTAATTTACCATGTACATGATCCATTTTATTTCATATTTTTTTCCATATTCAAAAAATCATAATAAATTGAAAATGATGCCAAATAATTCCAGATTTTTTGCTACATGATCATGTGTTTGTCTATTATTTTGTGGTGTTGATTTTTGGATTTTATCATTTCTGGAATTTTAAATGTGATTGATTATGTGAACATGTATGCAATTATGACATTGCTTCATTCTTTCTATTGTGAAATGCTCAATAATGATCCAATTGCCATGAAATTTTGTATGGTGATTCCCAACATGTTGCTTGACCTTTGAAGCTTGATTGTGCATTTTTCTCATTTTTCATTTCTGTTTTAGACACATAAACTTTTGGTGTGACAATGTGTGTCACACAATTTGATGTCATACTTGGGCATTTTCATTTCTAGGTCAAATGAACTCTGTTGATTCTAAATTTTGGCATGATGATTTTGTTTGACATGTTATATGCACATAAAAATTCCAGAATTGTTTGAGTCATTTCTGTTTTAATATGGAATTTTGATTCTTAATGTCCAATTGTGTGCTTCGAAATTGTCCTGGTCTTCTCTTGCTCACTACATGACTTTGCTTGATGATTTTGATTTGGTCCTTTTTAGGACATGTTCTTACTTGATTAAATGTGATTCATGTTGAATTTTAGCTTCTGTTTTGAATTTTTGATTCTTCTTTGACCCTAGGCTTTGCCCTAGGGGTTTGAACTTACAATTTGAGCTTTGCATTTCAGGTTCAAGCAATAAGTCCTAATGGATGATGTGATCTCCTTGATTGAGATACAATTTGCTTTGTTTAACTAATTTTGATTGTGTTGTAGGTCCTTGGGTGGCTAACTCATTTGAGTTGTTGACTTGCATTGTGTATATTGGTTGTCTCACTGTTGACTGTCTGTTTGGTTTGTCTGAATGTGAATATTGACTTGTTTGATTTTCTTACAGGTACTTTAGTAGCTTTAACTCATTATTTGAGTTGCTTTGCTTTGCTTGTGGTTGGCATACCACTTAGATAATCTCTTTAACTCCATGTAGTCTGGAAGAACTGCTATCTTTGGCAGGCACCTGTCTGAAGCCCTCCTTAAGAGGCCATGTTCTTGATTGTTTAATTTTGTGCTAAACTCAATGAGGCATGGTTACATATTAAGACCTCCTAAGTAAAGAGGCATTGGCAGATAGAAGGGATGTGCAATCCATCCCCTGCTATTCAGTTGAGTCTTTCATATTGCTCGCATTATGTGCTGATGCATTTGAATAAACACCCAAAATCTTGTATATAGAGTCAGTCATTGTGGAATAGAGTTCCTCATTCTGGACTCCCACACCTTCTTTGGTTCAAGCTCACCCAGGCCAGGGTTAAGAGCTATGAGGTCTAACCCTCATCTCCCATTTCATCTGCTCACCCTGACGGTCAATGTCAGTGGTTAAGAGCCTGACCACCCATAACATTATTGGCTTGTTTGTCGAGGTTGATATGACCCCTTGACTAAAGCCCAGCCTTGTATTAGCCTTTTGATTGTGTATAGAGTGTGCTAATTGATTGATTGTTTGCTTACTTGTGCATCCTTCATGTTGCTTTTGCATATTGTTTGCATTTTGTCTTTGCATTTGTTATTTGCTTTGTTTGAGGAGTCAAATGTAAGACCATTGATTGGCTATCTGTTTTTTGTTCCTTTTGGGGAGCTGGATATAAGACCATTGATTGGCACTCCATTTCCTATGTTGTTGTCTTTTGTGGAGTCAGGTGTAAGACCATGGATTGGCTATCTGTTTCCTATCTGTTGTGTTTTGTGGAGCTAGATGTAAGACCATTAATTGGCTATCTGTGTCCTTTTTTTTGCTTCTTTTGTGGAGTTAGATGTAAGACCATTGATTGGCTATCTGTTTCCCATGTTGCTTTGTGGAGTTGGACGTAAGACCATTTATTGGCACTCTGTTTCCCATTTGTTTTCGGAGTTGGATGTAAGAGCATTTATTGGCAATCCATTTCCAGTTTTGTGACTCCTTTGAGCTTGCTTATTTGTCTTGCTTATTGCTTTGTGTTGCCTAATTCCAAAGGAACTTACTTGAATCATTTCTATGATTTTGAGAAAGCAATCCTGCCTGTGGCTTTGTCCCTTAACCCTCACCCTTTTGTTTCCTTATAACCTCCACTTGCATTTGCATCCTTCACCAGAAAATTTTTGTGCAAACATTTTCATTTGTTTTCAAAACTAGAAACCTAGGCCTTAAGCCTTTGATTTTTAAACTTCATTTTCACAATACTTCTTCTGAATTGAATCTAATGTCAACTTTGACCATCTTTGTGAGTACTCATAATTAGTTAATTTCACTCACTCAATTTCTTTTTGTGGCCCTTGTCCACTTCTTGATAAGTTTTCATATATTAGCCATAGATCTGAATTATTATAGTGGTTGATGTAAATATCACCGCATCCTTAGTGATTGAATTGTAAGACTTCCATGCTTATTATAGGGTTAACCCCTCACTAGCGTGTTGAAGCTGTTCTCACATGGTGGATTGTTGGTTCAGGTTGAGTGTTCTCCCTTTGATAATGAAAGACCTTAAGGCTCTTGTTTAAAATCAATCCACTCATCTTTTGGAAATCTTTTAGCCGAACTACGGCGTTTTGATCCTTATCTTTCATGAAAAGGTACGTAGGCAATGGGTTCATCCATCCAAACACAAAAATAATAAAATTGTATATTCTTTTCTCATCTCTTCCCTCATGTTTGCACAAAATAATTTCATAAACAAATAATTTTACAACAAGTTGTGAAAAGGGTTCCCTAGGAGTACCTAGGATGCATTCGGTGCCTAACACCTTCCCTTTGCATAATTACCCCCTTACCCAGATCTCTGTACCCCTTTTATTAGTTTTCTTTGTAAAACTTCTTAGGCTTTTGTTCGCTTTCTAGCCATTCCTTTGGATAAATAGAAGTGCGGTGGCGACTCTATCTTTGTATGCTATGCTTTTGATTTAGTCAATAAATCATAAAGTGACGAATACACCGTTACACCACCAGATAAACATACTCCTCAAGGGTAGGCAACAACTGAAAGTCCGGAAAAGTGAAGTAACGGTACAGAGGATCATAAAACTGCACCAACACGCTCATCAACCCTTCATCCACCTGAGTAGTTAGAAGAGGAAGAAGCTTCCCAAAACGAGCTTTGAAACCCAAGGGATATAATACATAGGATGTCAGATTCCTTAACTCTTTCAAGTCTGGCTGTCTGAAGTTGTACTTTTTTGTATGCCTTCTTTGTCTTTCCATGTCTGAAAATTTTGCAAATAAACCCCTTAAGTTCCTTGAAAATTTTCTTTTTATATGATGATATGGATGCAGATGAATGTATGAATGCATGAATGCAACAATCACACTCAAGGATCAAGCAAAGCACACCAAACAAAGGTCATGGGATGGATCATATTATCCTTAATTCAATCATCCATTTTGGTGGATTATGGTTTGCACCTTATCAACACCCAAGTTCCATTGATATTAAGGCCATATGAACGGATCAACCATGAATCAAGGGTTTGTTGCGAATCACGAGCATGGAGTCTCAGTTAAGAACCACCTAAAGGGAGTGTACTAGGGTTTAAACCTGTCGATCATGTTCTACCAGAGGTTCCCATAGTCATCATCCCATCTTTTGAATATTATCGGAGAAACGAATACTCGTATTCCAAAAATGTTCTCAAGAGAGACTCTTATGAGTGTAGTATCGCGTAACAATCGTATCAAATCTTACATTTGAACGACCTCCGCACTACGTCCTAAAAATAGGCCAAGATGGGTTTGGTAAACTAAGGTCCTTGGCTTCTAAGGTCTATATTGGAAAGAGTAATGTCGAACCACAACTTACTTGTGTGACATTATTGATCCCAACATGACCTCCACCAAGTGAATGGACTCGCAAGTCAACTTGCTAAGGAATAACTCCACACAAGTCGACGAGACTACGCCATTCTCCTATCCTAAGTGCACTCGAGTTCGGGTATAGAACTCATCTCACAAAGATCACCAAGCACACAAGCAATTGATATATCAAGCAAATCAATGATTACAAACAATACAGTAATGCCAAATTGCACAAAAATATGTCATAAACAATATAATACAACAAGTGTGAAAAGTTTGCAAAACCCACCAGAGAGATTTTTCCCCAGCAGAGTCGCCACTTTTCTGTAGCGGTGTATTCGTTACCATTGGAGATATTGACTAAATCCAAGGTAAATCATACAAAGTCGAGTCGCCACCGCACTTCTATTTATCCAAAGGAATGGTTAGAAAGCAAACAAAAACCTAAAAAGTTTTACAAACAAAACTAGTAAAAGAAAGTCAGAGATCTGGGTAAGGGGGTTGGTTATGCAATGGGAAGGTGTTAGGCACCCAATGCATCCTAGGTACTCCTAGGGAGCCCTTTTCACGCTTGTTGCAAAGGTTATTGTTTATGAAATTTATTTGTGCAAACATGATTGAAGAGATGAGAAAAGAATATACAAGTTTATTTACATTTTGTGTTTGGATGGATGAACCCATTTCCTACGTACCCTCTTATGAAAAGATTAGGATAAAAACCTCGTAGTTCGGGAAAAAGATTTCAAAACAAATGAGTGGATTGATTGGTCTAAAAGCCTTAAGGTCTTTTGTTATCAAAGGGAGAAAACTCAACCTGAAAAACCACAAGTCCACCATATGAGGATAACTTCAACATGCTAGTGAGGGGTTAACCCTATAATAAGCATGGAAGGCTCATCGTCCATCACTAAGGACAAAGGTGAGTATTATATCTACCACAAAGATAATTCAAACCTAATAGCTAAAGGTTATGGAAAATTTGATTAAGAAGTGATAATTGAAACCACAAAAAGGCACATTTGAATGGGTTGCATTAACCAATTAGAAGTATGTACAAAATGGTCAAAGTTGACTTAAAGATTCAATTCACAATGGGTGTTATGAAAAGGAAGTTTGAAAATCAAAAGCCTAAGGCTTAGGTTTCTAATGTTGAAAACAAGTCGAATGTTTGCACAAAAATGTTTTTGGTTTGGGTTAATATGGAGAAATAAAGAAGAAATGGTGAGAGGTAAGGGATAAAACGACATTAGGAGTTCCTCTCTTGAGATCATATGTAGATGATCCAAGTAGAAACCATCCTTTGGAATAAGCAAGCACAGAGCAAAAGCAAATCACAAGTCTTATAAGAGATCCTCAAATGAAAGGAAACAAGATGCCAATATATGGACTTACACCCAACTCCTGTCAACAAAACGGAAACAGAATGCCAATACATGGACTTAGATCCGACTCCAAACAGCAAAACGGAAACAAAATGCCAATATATGGACTTAGATCCGACTCCTAACAGCAAAATGGAAACAGAATGCCAATATATGGACTTAGATCCGACTCCAAACAACAAAACGGAAACAGAATGCCAATAAATGGACTTAGATCTGACTCCAGAAACAAACATGCATCATAAGCAAACATGCAAAAGCAAACACATCAAAAGCAAACATGCAATCAATCATCACACACTATATACAAACAAGAGGCTTCAAACCAAGGGTAGGCTTTAGTCAAGAGGGGTCATATCAGCCTCGACAAACAAGCCAAACTATACAAGGGTAATCTATAGCTCTTAACCACTAACATTGAGAGTTAGGGTGAAGCTGATTAATGATGGAAATGAGGATGAGACCTCGTACTCTTAACCCTGGCCTGGGTGAGCCCATGATAAAGAAAGCGTGGGGATCCAGAAAGTGGGATCCTATTCCACTTGACAGACACTGGACAAAGATCTTGGGTACTTGTTCAAAAGCATCAGCACGTAGTGCGAGCATAATGAACGACTCACTGAATAACGGGGGATTGATTGCTAATCCCTTTTATCCATTAATTGCCTCTTCACTTAGGAGGACTTATCAAGTAACATGCCTCATCTTGGAGGTCTTTGGCACAATCCGTAAACAAACACAAACAGAGCCTCTTAAGGAGGGCTTCAGCAAAATGCCTGCCAAAAAGGTGACAGGACTTCCAGACTACATGGAGTAAGAGGATAACTACCTAAGTGGTGTATCAACCACAATCCAAAGCTCAAGCAAGAGCTAAACGCAAGCAACTAATGTACCTGTACAAAAGCTAATCAGTTAGTATCTCAATCAGAAAACAAACAGTGAAACCAATCAACTGCTACACAATTCAATGAGCAATGGTCAAGCAATCAAATGAGGCAATGAGCTCAACACATCAACTCAAATCCCTACAAAACACAAAGAAGTCAGAATACAATCCAATTTGCATCTCAAAAGGTGATCAACTCAACCATTAATGCTAAGTGTCCAAACCTGAAACACAAGTCAAGGTTAGTTCATGTACAAAACACTAGTACAAAGACTATGTCCAAAACCAAACCAAATGATCAAAACAGAAGTCAATCTTTCACATAATGCACATTCAAACAATCAACCAAATTCCCTCAAAAGGACCAACATCAATTCATAAGGCAAAGGCATTAAATGATCAATGTAAAGCAAAGGCAAGCAAAGGTGCACAAAATGGACATTCAAATTAGAAAATCCAAATCAAAATAGAAAAGCATCCAATGGCCTTGAGATTTTTTATGCAAGTTTCTCATGTTATGAACAAACAACGTGCAAAAAATCAAATCCAGAAGAGCTCAAATGATACTTGAATAAAAATGCACAAATGCAATGCAAAAAATGTGACACAAATTGTCACATACATCTTCATGTGTCAAAAGCAATGAATACAAAGGAGAAAAATTCCAAACCAATGCTCAAAAATTCATGTCACATGTGAAGATCAAGCATGCAAAAATTCTGATCAAGTGGATCAACACATAGCATTTCACAAAGCATTGAATGTAACATGTCAATTTAGCACAAGGTCCAATCAAAAATTCCAAAATAAAGATCCAGAAACAAACAATTCATGAAAATAATCCTATAAAAAACTAGACATTAAAACAAGACTATGAAAACAAATTGGAGTCAATTTGGAGCATTTTTCTATTTTTAATGATTTTTCAAAAATGAACAAATAAAATGAAATAACATGTAAAATATGGAGGGAAATAATATTTGAAATAAAACTAGAATTAATCATGGCCATTGGATGAAGCGCGAAAATCAGATCAAGCGGTCCAAATTTGAATGCTAAAACGCACAACATCACTAATTGAGTCAGCATGCATGGTCAGCAGGTCAAGGCACACGCAAGCGAGTCAAAGCAATAATAACCAATGGAATGGACATGCAAGCGAAACAATCAGCAACAACTCAGCATAAGTGAAACGCATCGTTTCATTTATTACATGGCAACACACATCAGCGAGTCAAAGCTCGCGTGGCCTGGTCAAAACAAACGCAGCCAATGGTTCGGACAAGCAAGCGCAAACGTGGCATACACATGGACATAAACCCTAACAAAAACAAGACGCCGGAGCTGTAGCTCCGGTCGTCTTCCCCGGCCAAGCTCCGGCGGATCCACGACAAAAAAATTCAAGAATTGAACAAACGATACACCATTCGAACCGTTTCCTCATGCACAATCCAAATCCATAATCAATTCTACCTAAATCATGCTAGGTTTTCCAGATCGAGCAAAAACACTTTTGACATCAAAACTTGAATTTCACATATCAGGCTTAATACTTAACCAAAATCAATTCTAATCATATCAGCATGCTCAGCTAAGTGAGATCTACACAATCATATCAAGAAAATAGCAAAAGGAATGAATCGATTTTTCATCACCTAGAAATGCAAGTTGTTGTACACGCGTCCTCAAGCTCTCCTATGCTCCAGATCTACTCCACTGAACCTCTATTGAAGCTTTATGCACAAAGAAGCAATTGAAAACACTCGAATCCAGCTCAATTTCAAAAATCCATTAACATGTTCATGCACTCGATCTGCTTGAAACCTAGCTCAATTGTCCAAACCAAGGGATGAATCTTGCTCAGAATTACACCAGGAGCATGAATCTACAAGAATTATTGGTGTTTGTCTGAAGAAAAAAGGAAATCGAAGTGAGAGAATTTTTTGGAGGGAAAATGAAAATTTGAGATCTGAATTCAGTTCCTCTCTGAATTATGGTTAGGGTTTGGTATTTATACCACTTGCTAATGATGCTGAAATCCCAATTAAGCAATGGTTAAACATGATTAGGGAAAAATAAGGCAATATGCAAGAAATGCAAATGTGAAGCTCATGCATATGCTACACGTGAACAGTTCCCATGCAAGCTTGGAATTCACTTAAAATCAACCAATAATCAACATGGAATTGATATTTTGCTTGTATCATAAGCCAATTTTGAATTATGGAATTTCCCTCCAAAATGAACACTTGAGGAATGATGATCGTACAAGATTCTCTCATGCATGGCAAGGCTTGTTCTGAGAAGTATTGGTCATGAAGAGTATTTTGCAAAAAGAATGGACCAAATTGGAGCTTTGTATCAAAAGTTATGTCACTTTGAACTTCCATGCACACCTTGTGATCATTTGGCCATAACTTCTCAACCAATCATCATATGGACATGAAATAGGACTTTCTGGAAAAGGGAGAGAAATATCTACAACTTTCATGTTCACCAAAAATCCATTTAAAGCTTCTTTGATGTTGATAAGTCAAGTTGAATATGGACCAGAAACTTGCCATTTTTGGAAACTTGAAATTACATGTCACTTTCCATTTTTGGAAACTTTTGCCATGACTTCAAAATCTTCAAGATAGATGTTTGAAATGACAAATGGACTTTGTTTGAACATGATTGAGGTGTTTAAATTCATCTCCCCAACCTCAAAGCCCTCAGTTGACTGCACAGTTGACTATTTGGTCCTCAGATGACCTTGAAATGCCTTGATGAACTTGGGCCTTTATCTCTTGGGGAAATTGCTTCAAAATGAAACCCTAGCTCATATAAGCTCTTTGTGATGATCATATGGTCTTTATCTCAAGAAAAATATCTCAACTTTTGTACAAAGGATGCTCTTGAAGTGCTTGACCTGTGATTGCTTCATCTGCAAACAAAAAGGTTAATGACATATTTTTGTGCTTTTGGTTAGTGGATAAAATGATAAAATCAATGATATACAATACAAGCATGCCTGGTAATCTCAAACCACTCACAAGGAGGTCCCACCCAAAGGGAAAGGAAGCCAAGATGCTCAATGATCCTTGAGGCAATGCAATGCAATGCTTATGATGCCATGAGGGATCTTAGGGACAAAATTGGGGTCTTACACAAAGGATGGGAGCTACTTGGATCATCAATATGATCTTAAGAGAGGAACTCCTAGTGTGGTTTCATTTTCTTATCCCTCAACTTTTTGTTTTCCTTAGGACTTAGCCTTTCTTCTTCATCTCTCCACTCTAACCCAAGCCAAAACCCTTTTTGTGCAAACATTTAACCTTTGTTTTCAACATTAGAAACCTAAGCCTTATGCTTTTGATTTTCAAACTTTCTTTTCATAACACTCATTTTGAATTGAATATCTAAGTCAACTTTGACTACTTTTGTATATACTTCTAATTGGTAAATATAACCCATTCAAATTTCCCTTTTGTGGTTCCAATGGCCACTTTCTTAATCAAAATTTTCCATAACCTTTAGCTATTAGGTTTGACTTATCCTTGTGGTAGATGTAATACTCACCTTTGTCCTTAGTGATGGACAATGAGCCTTCCATGCTTATTATAGGGTTAACCCCTCACTAGCATGTTTAAACTATCCTCACATGGTGGACTTGTGGTTTTAGGTTGAGTTTTCTCCCTTTGATAACAAAAGACCTTAAGGCTTTTGGACCAATCAATTCACCAATTTGTTTTGAGATTTTTACCCCAAACTACGAGGTTTTGATCCTAATCTTTTTATAAGATGGTACGTAGGCAATGGGTTTATCAATCCAAACACAAAATGTAAATAAGTTGTACATTCTCTTCTCATCTCTTCAATCGTGTTTGCACAAATAAATATTTCACAAGACAAACTACCTTACAACAAGTATGAAAAGGGCTCCCTAGGAGTACCTAGGATATTTTGGGTGCCTAACACCTTCCCATTGCATAACCAACCCCCTTACCTAGAACTCTGTTTCTTTTACTAGTTTTTGTTAAAACTTTTAGGTTTTTGTTCGCTTTCTAACCATTCCTTTGGATAAATAGAAGTGCGGTGGCGACTCGACTTTGTATGATTTACACTGGATTTAGTCAATATCTCCAATGGTAACGAATACCCCGCTACAGAAAAGTGGCGACTCTGCTGGGGAAATAAAATGCCTAGTGGGTTTTGCCAACTTTTCATGCTTGTTGTATTGTATTGTTTTGTGACATATTTTTGTGCAATTTGGGATTACTGTATTGTATGTAATGATTGATTTGCTTGATATTAATTCCTTGTATGCTTGGTGATCTTTGTGAGATGAGTTCTATACCCGGACTCGAGTGCACTTAGGATAGGAGAATGGCGTAGTCTTATTGACTTGTGTGGAGTTATTCCTTAGCAAGTTGACTTGCAAGTCCATTCACTTGGTGGAGGTTATATTGGGATCAATAATGTCACACAAGTAAGTTGTGGTTAGACATTACTCTTTCCAATATAGACCTTAGAAGCCAAGGACCTTAGTTTACCAAGCCCATCTTGGCCTATTTTTAGGATGTAGTGCGAAAGTTGTTCAAATGTAAGATTTGATACGATTGTTATGCGATACTACACTCATAAGAGTCTCTATTGAGAATATTTTTGGAATACGAGTAGTCGTTTCTCCGATAATATCCGAAAGATGGGATGATGACTATGGGGACCTCTTGTAGAACATGTTTGGCAGGTTTTAACCCTACTACATTCCCTTTGGGTGGTTCTTAACCGAGACTCCATGCTCGTGGTTTGTAACAAACCCTTGATTCATGGTTGATTCGTTCATACATCCTTAATATCAATGGAACTTGGGTGTTGATAAGGTGTAAACCATAATCCACCAAAATGGATGATTGATATTAAGGATAATATGATCCATCCCATGACCTTTGTTTGGTGTGCTTTGCTTGATCCTTGAGTGTGATTGTTGCATTCATGCATTCATGCACTCATTTGCATCCATATCATCAATAATAAAAGAAATTTTCAAGGAACTTAAGGGGTTTATTTGCAAAATTTTCAGACATGGAAAGACAAAGAAGGAATACAAAGAAGTACAGCTTCAGGCAACCAGATTTGAAAGAGTTAAGGAATCTGTCATCCTATGTATTAGATCCCTTGGGTTTCAAGGCTCACTTTGGGATGCTTCTTCCTCTTCTGACTACTCAGGTGGATGAAGGGTTGATGAGCGTATTGGTGCAGTTTTATGATCCGTTGTACCGTTGCTTCACGTTTCCGGACTTCTAGCTTTTGCCTACCCTTGAGGAGTATGCCTATCTTGTGGGTATACCTATTCTAGATCAGTTGCCGCTCAGTGGCTTGGAGAGTATTCCTACTTCTCAAGTGATAGCTGACATGTTGCACATAGATGCATCTCTGATTGGTGCTCATATGACTACCAATGGTGGAATTCAAGGTCTCCCTTCTGAGTTCCTCGTTGATCAAGCTACTGTTTATGGGAAGGCCATGAGTGAGGATGCCTTTGAAGCCATATTTGTACTTCTCATCTATGGGTTGGTATTGTTCCCCAATATCGACAAGTTTGTGGAAGTGAACGCTATTAGGATCTTTTCCGCTCTTAATCCCGTTCTGACTCTGTTGGGTGATACCTATTTCTCTTTGCATATGAGGAATGCAAAGGGTGGTGGTGCCATTGTGTGCTGTTTGCCTCTGTTGTATAAGTGTTGTTTGCCTCTGTTGGGTGATACCTATTTCTCTTTGCATATGATACTTATTTCTTTGCATATGAGAATAAGGAATGTCTACGGTGGTCCACGAGACTCATGTCTCTCACTAATGATGATATCTCTTGGTATAACCGTGTGTATGATGGTGTGTAGATTATTGACTCTTGTGGTGAATTCTCCAATGTACCTCTTCTTGGTACATGTGGTGGGATTAACTACAACCCTGTTTTAGCACATCGTCAACTTGGGTTCCCCCTAAAGGATAAACCTAATAACATTCTGTTAGAGGGTGTGTTCTTTCAGGAGGGTAAAGATCCCCAAGGCTTGAAGGGTAGAATGGTTCGCGCTTGGCGCAAGGTTCATAAGAAAGGAAGGAAGGAGTTGGGTCCTAAGAATTGTGTTGCTATGGAGCCTTACATTGCTTGGGTAAGGAAGAGAGCATCTGAGTATCTCATGCCTTATGAATATCCGAGACCTACCCCTTTGGTTGTGGCTGGACCTTCAACCCTCCATAATCAAGGAGTAGAGGAGTTGAGAGACAAAGACCTATCACGTGCCTGGATCTGTGAAAGGGAAGAGTTGCTTCAGCAGATTAAGGAGAAAGATGCTTTGATAGAGTTCCTCGAGCATCAGGTTATTGATGATCCTAATGATGCATGGACTTCTCTACTTTCTCAGTCTTCCAAGTTTTGGAAGAGGAAGTACGATCGACTCGCCAAGGAAAAGGCAGATATGGAGGCAGCTTACGAGAAAGAGGTGAAGAGACTTCGCGCATCCTATCTTCCCGTGTCCCGAGCTTAGATGATTGTTTCTAGGGATCCATAGGATGATTATTTTCCTTTTCTCTTGTATACGATTGACAATGCTATACTTCTTTTCCCTGATATTATTCGATGAGATATTTCCATATGTGATAAATAGTTAATATTTCCAAAATTTGCAAATAAAACCCTAGAGTTCCTTTGAAATAAAAACAAATCATATGCACAAGCATTGCATGCATCATATGCATAAGCCCGTTTTGGTTCCCGGTCTCTTGTCCTGTGGCCTAACTCTGTGTTCTTCATTTATTTTGAAGACAAGCTGACTCACTGGTACTACACTAGAGCCAACTCTTCAAGGCTGATGGATCATCTAGAGGAAGAGAACCGTGAGCCCATGAGGCAGAGTGGAGTAGTTGTAAAGGCTTTCGATGGGTCTTGCAAAACTGTGATTGGGGAAGTTGATCTCCCTATCAAGATTGGACCAAGTGATTTCCAAATTAACTTCCAGGTTATGGAAATTCACCCATCGTACAGCTGTCTCCTAGGCAGACCATGGATTCACGAGGCGGGCGCCGTGACAGCCACCCTACACCAGAAGCTGAAATTTGTGAAGAATAAAAAACTGGTAGTGGTAGGGGGAGAAAAGGCTCTCCTAGTTAGCCACTTGTCTTCCTTCTCGTACATAGATGCTGAGGATGAAGTTGGAACTCCTTCCCAAGCTTTATCTATAACTGAGCCTATTGAGAAGAGAATTCCTTCATTTACTTCCTATAGAGATGCGAAATGGGCCATTGAGTGTGGTGCAATTGCTGGTCTAGGAAAAATGATTGAGCTGGAAGACAATAAGTCTCAGGATGGCATAGGCTTTTCTTCTGGGGTTTTCAATGAGAAAGGGCTGTTCAAGAGTGGAGGTTTTATCCACACTGGTCAGGAGGAAGAAGTTGCTGCTGCTTTAGAAGAAGATGCAGAGGATTCTGGCAATTTCATCATCCCTGGTGGGATCTGCAACAATTGGGTCGTTGTGGATATTCCTACAGTTATCCACAAGTCAACGTAATGATCACTTTGTTAAAAAACCCTTCTCCCATGCCAAAAGGAGAAGTGATGACATTGTTGGCAACATAAATACAATGATATTTTCATTCAATAAATTCATGTTAAATGTTTGTTTTCCCAATTTATTTTCCCTTTTTGCTTTTTGCATGAAATTGGTGATCACATAAAACCCTAAAAATAGAATAAAATCAATCTTTTCATCTGCATAATGATTTGCCTTGTTTGATTTCTAAAAGCTTTTCATATCCAAAATCATTATGCAGGTTGATTTCTAAACCCATTGAACATAATGATCCGACACCATCTCCCAATTTTGAGTTCCCTGTATTTGAGGCAGAGGAAGATGATGTTAAAGAGATTCCTGATGAGATTACCCGTCTACTTGAGCATGAAGAAAAAATCATTCAGCCGCATCTTGAGAATCTGGAAAAAGTCAGCTTGGGGTCTAAGGATTGTGTGCGAGAGGTGAAGATTGGGGCACTCTTGGAAGAATCTATTAAGAAGGGGTTGATTGAATTGCTACGAGAATATGTCGATGTCTTTGCTTGGTCGTATGAAGACATGCCGGGTCTAGATACAAATATTGCGCAACATTTCCTACCCTTGAAGCCTGAGTGCGTGCCTGTGAAGCAGAAGCTCAGAAGAACTCATCCTGATATGGTAGTGAAGATCAAAGAGGAAGTTCAGAAGCAAATTGATGCGGGGTTTCTGGTGACTTCTACATATCCTCAATGGATGGCCAATATTGTGCCCGTGCCTAAGACAGACGGAAAAGTCCGGATGTGTGTGGATTATAGAGATTTGAATAAAGCTAGTCCGAAAGATGATTTCCCTCTACCACATATTGATATGTTGGTAGACAATACAGCTAAATTCAAAGTCTTCTCATTTATGTACGGATTTTCCGGATATAATCAGATTAAAATGGCACCCAAGGATATGGAGAAGACAACATTCATCACACCTTGGGGAACATTCTGTTATCGAGTGATGCCCATCGGTTTGAAGAACGTCGGAGCCACATATCAACGAGCTATGACCACCTTGTTCCATGATATGATGCACAAGGAGATAGAGGTATATGTTGATGATATGATCGCTAAGTCGAGAACGGAAGTGGAACATGTAGAGCACCTATTGAAGCTTTTACAGCGTCTGAGGAAGTATAAGCTTCGTCTGAATCCCAATAAGTGTACATTTGGAGTCCGTTCTGGCAAGTTATTGGGCTTTATTGTCAGCAAAAGAGGTATTGAGGTTGATCCTGCAAAGGTCAGAGCAATACAAGAGATGCTTGCACCGAAAACTGAGAAGCAAGTCCGAGTTTTTCTTGGCCGCTTGAATTATATTTCCAGATTCATATCCCACATGACTGCCACATGTGCGCCGATATTCAAGCTCTTCCGGAAAGATCAGTCCCATGATTGGACCAAGGATTGCCAGAAAGCTTTCGATAGTATCAAAGAGTATCTGTCCGAACCTCCGATTCTGTCTCCGCCTGTAGAAGAAAGACCTTTGATCATTTATGTGACAGTTCTTGAAGACTCGATGGGTTGTGTACTTGGTCAGCAAGATGGATATGGGAAGAAAGAGTATGCTATTTACTACCTGAGTAAGAAGTTCACTGATTGTGAGTCTCGATACTCAATGCTTGAGAAGACATGATGTGCTTTGGCTTGGGCCGCTAAGCGTTTACGCCAGTATATGATAAATCATTCAACTTGGTTGATATCCAGAATGGATCCAATCAAGTACATATTTGAGAAGCCTGCTTTAACCGGGAGGATTGCCCGTTGGCAGATGTTGTTATCTGAGTATGATATTGAGTATCGAGCTCAGAAGGCTATTAAAGGTAGTATCTTGGCTGACCACTTGGCACATCAGCTGATTGAGGATTATCAGTCAGTTCAGTATGATTTCCCAGATGAGGAGATTTTGTATTTGAAAATGAAAGATTGTGATGAGCCTACACTTGACGAAGGGCCAGAGCCTGGTTCCAGATGGAGTATGGTATTTGATGGCGCTGTAAATCAATACGGAAATGGTATTGGGGCAGTAATTATTACTCCTCAGGGCACACATATTCCTTTTACAGCAAGGCTAAATTTCAAATGCACGAATAATATGGCTAAGTCTGAGGCCTGTATTATGGGATTGGAAGAATGCATTGATCTAAGGATCAAGCATCTTGATGTTTATGGTGATTCGGCCCTCGTTGTCAATCAGATCAAGGGTGAATGCGAGACAAATCAGCCTGGTCTTATTCCATATAGGGATTATGCGAGGAGGATTTCAACGTTCTTTACTAAGATTGACTTCCATCATATTCCTCGAGATGAGAATCGGATGGCAGACGCTCTTGCTACGCTTGCTTCGATGATTGTGGTTAAACTGTGGAATGAAGTTCCCAATATCACCGCGATGCGCTTGGATAGACCAGCTCATGTATTTGCAGTTGAAGAAGTGAAGGATGATAAACCATGGTATTATGACATCAAGTGCTTCCTCCAGAACCAGGTTTATTCGCCTGGGGCATCTGTGAAAGATAGGAAGACTTTGAGAAGATTGTCAGGCAGTTTCTACCTCAATGGCGAAGTGCTTTATAAGAGAAATTTTGACATGGTTCTGCTCAGATGCGTGGATAGACACGAAGCAGACCTGTTGATGACTGAGGTCCATGAAGGTTCATTTGGTACCCATTCCAATGGATATGCCATAGCTAGAAAGATGTTGAGAGCAGGCTACTATTGGCTGACAATGGAGTCTGACTGCTGCAAATACGTGAAGAAATGCCATAAGTGTCAGATTTATGCGGATAAGATTCATATTCCCCCGACACTTCTGAATGTAATTTCATCACCATGACCTTTCTCTCTGTGGGGAATTGACATGATTGGCATCATTGAGCCGAAAGTGTCCATTGGACACAGGTTTATTCTCGTAGCAATTGATTACTTCACTAAGTGGGTTGAAGCGGCATCATATGCAAATGTGACCAGGCAGGTGGTTGTGAAGTTTATCAAGAATCAACTCATATGCCGTTATGGTGTGCCAGATAAGATCATTACTGATAATGGATCTACCTTGAATAACAAGATGATGAAAGAGTTGTGTAGTGAGTTCAAGATTTCACACCATAATTCTTCTCCTTATAGACCCAAGATGATTGGGGCTGTTGAAGCTGCTAACAAGAATATCAAGAAAATTATCCAAAAGATGGTTGTTACGTACAAAGATTGGCATGAGATGCTGCCATTTGCTTTGCATGGATATCGTACATTTGTCCGCACTTCAACTGGGGCAACCCCTTTCTCTCTTGTTTATGGCATGGAGGTCGTACTCCCAATAGAGGTGGAGATCCCATCAATGAGAGTCTTGATGGAGGCCAAGTTGACTGATGTTGAATGGGTTCAGAGTCGCTATGACCAGCTGAATTTGATTGAAGAGAAGAGATTGACTGCCATGTGTCATGGTCAGTTGTATCAGCAGAGAATGAAGAAGGCTTTTGATAAGAAGGTCAAGCCTCGCGTGTTCCGAGAAGGTGACCTCGTGCTCAAGAAGGTCTTGTCTTTCGCGCCCGATTCCAGGGGCAAGTGGACTCCAAACTATGAAGGTCCATATGTTGTTAAGAGAGTCTTTTCAGGCGGTGCTTTGATACTTACAACTATGGATGGGGAGGATTTCACTCGTCCTGTGAATTCAGATGCAGTCAAGAAATACTTCGCCTAAAAATAAAAACAGAATAGCTCGCTAAGATGAAAACCCGAAAGGGCGGCTTAGGCAAAAATGAGCATCTCGGTGGATTGAAAACCCGAAAGGGCGATCCAGGCAAAAGTTAGAGACATAAAAAAATGAATATATGCATCCCTCTAGATTGAGTACCTCATCCTGGGGCAATCTAGGCAAAAATTAGGGATTTCGCAAGTAACTGCATCCTGACAAGACTGTGTTCTACAACTGTCATCCATCAGAGATTCTTGTTCATTCGTTGTCAACCAAAGCTTCGAATACATCGAATTCAGAATTGGTGGAGAAATGGTCATTATGTTCAACGTAGCCCTTTTCCAATATATATCACCAATTTCAAACTTGTAAAGATCTATGGGGTCTTGCCATTTGCAGGCTACCATTCCATCAAACGAATTTGAGCCTTTATCCAATTCTTTTTTACTCTTATTTGCTTCTATTTCAACAAATGTTTTGCATGTTTTTAATTTAGAAAATATCATTGTTTAAATAAATGAATTTTTCATAACTTGTTTTTTAAACAAAGTGAAAATTCACAATGACAAAAGGATACTTAGGAGATCCTCAGTGCTCTCCCAAGGGTGGTATGACCCCCAACAGGGTAAGACATTTGTTCATATCCCTGGCATGACTGTATCTTCTTCCTCCGGAGCCCCTTTTATGGTTCATCCCCGAGAGGTATGCTTGATGAGATGTTCACCACTCTCCCCTTCAGCGGAAGAGCGAACTTTTCTCCTCAGCTGGTGTGATCTCCTTGGTGAAGTTTGGTACTTGGTGTCGGATCACCAGATTCCTCTTATATCCCTCAGATGGATTCCCCAGTAAAGTTGCTTTTGTGGCAGTTTCTGCATGTGTAATGAACTTTTTTCCCCAGCCGGATTGACTGATGATTCATCCCCCAGAGATTTTGTAATTTCCTGGTATCTCTGACTCCCCGACAGTTTGGATACTCTCCATTGGAATTTTAGGCTTCCTCCCTTGAGATGTAGTACCGGACGGCTGTGTGCCTTTTCCTTTGGAGCTGTTTGTGTTAGAATGTCTGTTTGTCAGCATTCATTATACATAAATCACGCATATGTGCATATAACCTTCAAACATTTGGATATTCATATTGCATTTTTTGCCATATATCTATTGTTTGTTATCCTCTGCTAGTTGGTAATACATTTCCCAAGCAGATGTCGGTGTCTGATCCCTGAATATAGAGTCAGCCCCTTTAAGAAGAAAGTGTTTATCTTTCTTGCCATATTCCCCACTGAGTTATATCCTCGTGGACGACGGTTATTTCCACTTCCTCCCAACACATATATTGGGATGGGTTCCCCTATTGAGTTATATCCTCATTAGGATGAGTCTCGATTCAGTTTTCCTTTTTGGTTTGATCCTAAATTGGCCTCTTGTGACAGTCTCGGGTGTTTCCCTGTGGTAAATGAATAATTGCTCAGTAATCAATAATTATTCACCTTATCCTCAGTGGAGTTTGTGGTTTTCTACCCTTATACCTGTAGTTGTAAACCCTATTTTCCCCCCTTTGCAGAGTTAACCATTGTTGTTCATCCTAGTTGATGACGGTTACTCTTCCGTGGTTTTCTACCCTTATACCGGTAGTTGTAAACCCTATTTTCCCCCTTTGCAGAGTTAACCATTGTTGTTCATCCTAGTTGATGACGGTTACTCTTCCGTGGTTTTCTACCCAGTATCCGATAGATGTAATCCCCTCTATGACGATTATCATTATCCAATATTCGGTATTGATATTCCCTCCTTCTTTTGGATAATTGCTCTGATTAAGCAATTTTATCCCCAGCGGGTCCTCTTTCATTTACCGTTTGCCGGTGATGTTTGTTGCTCCCCTTGTTTGGTCATCATTATATACCTAGTTTTGGTATCCCGATGCCTTTCTCTGTCGGTCGATTTATCCTTTATTAACCCAGTAACCGGTTATGGATAATCTTCCATGCGAGTATATTATCTACGTTCCGACGGTAATAGATAATATATCTCATGCACTCTTTGGTCGAAACCTTCTGTTCTTCCCCAGTCGAGTAAGATTCGTTCTGCCCTCTTTTTGGATGATGAGTGTTTTGGGAATATTCCCCAATTCATGCTTTGGTTGGTCACCTATTATATGCCCAGTAACCGGTATCCCTGGTGTTCCTTCCTTCTGCTCCCTATTATGACTTTGGTCCCCTGTGGAGTCAGATTTTCCTGAGTTGAGATATACATTTTAGGTCTTCCTCAGATGACTTGGTTGATTGATATCTCTCACCCTTATACCGGTCTTAGATATTCATTCTTCCCGAGCTTGTTGTTCTCTCACCCTTATACCAGTGATCAGATCACATGTCTCATTGAGCTTGTTACCTAGTAACCGGTAACACCTCATCCCGCTGCTTCCCCAGGAGAGTCTTTTTAGACAACCCCAGCGAGGTATCTGTTGTGGATCGCCTTTTGCTGTGTTGGCATATTCCCCAATACATGCATCTTTGAGTCAGCTCGAGTCTTTCCAACGGATTTATTCCCTTTGGAAACTCTTTTCCCCAGCTTTGAGTCGTGACCTGCTCACGCGGTTTCAGTCCTTTACTTCCCAGTAGAGTCTCTATCCCTAGTGAGTGTATTACTCCTATGGATTGTCAATTTCTCTGGATGTCTTTTCTTCTTTGTGGACACATATCCCCACAGAGTTTGTTTGTTTTGCATACATACATTTGCATTATGAGGTCTCTTAGGGACCAAAATTTGTCTCTTTGTTATTATTTAAGCCCATTCTACCTCGTCGAGACGAAGATTTTAACCTTCACTTCTCCAACTAGAATGACCTTAAATAGGGGCATCTGTAAGACCCAAATTTTGTCCCTAAGATCCCTCATGGCATCATAACATTGCATTGCATAGCCTCAAGGATCATTGAGCATCTTGGCTCCCTTTCCCTTTGGGTAGGGATCTCTTGTGAGTGGTTTGAGATCACCAAGCATGCTTGAATTGTATATCATTGGTTTTCTTGTTTTGTTTACTAACCAAAAGCACAAAAATATGTCACTAACATCTTTTGTTTGTAGCTTAAGCAATCACCAGGTCAAGAGCTTCAAGAAGATCCTTTGTGCAAGAGATGAGGTATTTTCTTGGGATGAGGATCACATGATTATTATAAGGAGCTTACATGAGCTAGGGTTTCATTTTGAAGCAATTTCACGAAGTGGTAGAGGCTCAAGTTAACCAAGACATTTCAAGGTCATGTGAGGACCAAAAGTCAACTATGCAGTCAATTGAGGGCTATGAGGTGGGGAAATGAGTTGAGACACCTCAATCATGTTCAAATGGGGTCTATTCATCATTTTAAACATCCATCTTGAAGATTCAAAGGTCATGGCAAAAGTTACTAAAAATGGAAAATGACCTATAATTCAAAGTTTCCAAATTTGGCAAGTTTTGGTCCACTTTCAACTTGACTTGTCAATGTCAAAGAAGTTTCAAATGGATTTTTGGTGAACATGAACGTTGTATATTTTTGTCTCCCCTTTCCAAAAAGTCCTAATTCATGTCCATATGATGAATGGTTGAGAAGTTATGGTCATTTGATCACAAAGTGTGCATGGAAATTCAAAAGGGCATAACTTTTGATACAATGCTCCAAATTGGTTCATTCTTTTGGCAAAATGCTTCTCATGTTCAAGACATCTTAAAATGAGCTTTTCCATGCATGGAAAAAGTGTGTATGCTCATTATTTCACACATGTGCAAATTGAAGAAAATATTCACCATTCATTCTTGGCTGAAGATGCAAGCAAATTAATATTCAAATCATGACCCTTGGATGTCCATAAGTAAATTGGAAGCTTAACATGGAGCTGATCACGTGTATTATGGGCACATGAGCTCATTTTGCATTTTTGCAAATTGCTTCATATCTCATTAATCATGATTAACCAATGGAAATGGTGATTAGCATTGTCATTAGCAAGGAGTATAAGTACCAAAACCCTAATCATAACTTCAAAAAACCACCATTTCAGATCTGAAAATTGAAGAAACTCTCCAAAATTCTCTCTCTTCGAAATTGAATTTTCTTCACACAAACCTCAAATATTCTTGCATATTCTTGATCCTCATCCTTCACTGATCAAGAATCATCCATTGATTTGAGCAATTCAGCCAGAATTCGAGCAGATCAAGAGCATTCTCATGAAGATGGAAGTTGGAAATTGAAGTAGATTCAAGAGGTTTCAACCACTGCGTTTTGCACAAAGCTTCAAAGGAAGCTCAAAGGAGAAGATCTGGAGCATATGAGCGCTTGAGAACACGATTTTAGAGAGCTGCAATTCAAGGTTTAATTGATGTGGTGAGCTTATGAGCTTCTTTGAAGGCAAGGGCACTTATGCACTGAATTGTGTAACTGTTAGAGGGTTTCACTGCTTGTTTTCTGGTTTTATGACTGAAGTACTGACTATTTAGTCTTTGTACACCACTCAGGTAGTTAGCTTCTTACTTCATGTAGTCTGAAGTCCTGTCACCTTTTTGGCAGGCATTTTGCTGGCAAGTCCTCCTTCAGAGGCTCTGTTTGTGTTTGTTTAAAATTGGGCCCAAAGACCTCCAAGAAGAGGCATGTTATATTTGATAAGACCTCCAAGAGAAGAGGCAATTGACGGATAAAAGGGATTAGTACCCAATCCCCCGTTATTCAGTGTGTCGTTCTTTATGCTCGCACTACGTGCTGATGCTTCTGAACATGTGCCCCAGATCTTTGTCCAAAGTCTGTCAAGTGGAAAAGGATCCCACTTTCTGGATCCCCACGCTTTCTTTGTCATGAGCTCACCCTGGCCAGGGTTAAGAGCATGAGGTCTCATCCTCATTACCGATTTGATCAGCTTCACCCTAATGTTCAATGTTAGTGGTTAAGAGCTACAGATTACCCTTTACAGTTTGGCTTGTTTGTCGAGGTTGACATGACCCATCTTGACTAAAGCCCACCCATTGTTTGAGCCTCTTGTATGGATATAGTGTGTGATGTTTGTTTACTTGTGAGTTAAGTTCTTGTTAGAGACCTCAACTTAGGGATGTTGATTGCATGACAACTATTAGGCTCGAGTCTTAATCTCCCTATTAGTTTGTTGTTTCCCTGGTCTCTGGTTAGGAGAGTGTTTTACCCCATGGAACTTTTGATGCGTGTGCTCTTGAACTAGGAGTTTCCATTTGAGCTTAATTGGAGGATCATTACCATGTTCATCCAAGTGGAAGATACAAGATACATTGAGGATCTCTTATGAGACTTGTTTGATTGCTTATACTTTGTGCTTGCTTATTCCAAAGGATGGGAGCTACTTGGATCATCAATATGATCTCAAGAGAGGAACTCCTAGTGTGGTTTCATTTTCTTATCCCTCATCTTTTTGTTTTCCTTAGGACTTAGCCCTTCTTCTTCATCTCTCCACTCTAACCCAAGCCAAAACCCTTTTTGTGCAAACATTTAACCTTTGTTTTCAACATTAGAAACCTAAGCCTTATGCTTTTGATTTTCAAACTTTCTTTTCATAACACTCATTTTGAATTGAATCTCTAAGTCAACTTTGACTACTTTTGTATATACTTCTAATTGGTAAATATAACCACTCAAAATTCCCTTTTGTGGTTCTAATGGCCACTTTCTTAATCAAAATTTTCCATAACCTTTAGCTATTAGGTTTGAGTTATCCTTGTGGTAGATGTAATACTCACCTTTGTCCTTAGTGATGGACAATGAGCCTTCCATGCTTATTATAAGGTTAACCCCTCACTAGCATGTTGAAGTTATCCTCACATGGTGGACTTGTGGTTTTAGGTTGAGTTTTCTCCCTTTGATAACAAAAGACCTTAAGGCTTTTGGACCAATCAATTCACCAATTTGTTTTGAGATTTTTACCCCGAACTACGAGGTTTTGGTCCTAATCTTTTTATAAGATGGTACGTAGGCAATGGGTTTATCCATCCAAACACAAAATGTAAATCACTTGTACATTCTCTTCTCATCTCTTCAATCATGTTTGCACAAATAAAATTTTCACAAGACAAACTACCTTACAACAAGTATGAAAAGGGCTCCCTAGGAGTACCTAGGATGTTTTGGGTGCCTAACACCTTCCCATTGGATAACCAACCCCCTTACCCAGATCTCTGTTTCTTTTACTAGTTTTTGTTCGCTTTCTAACCATTCCTTTGGATAAATAGAAGTGTGGTGGCGACTCGACTTTGTATGATTTACCTTGGATTTAGTCAATATCTCCAATGGTAACGAATACCCCGCTACAGGAACGCCGTTCCAAGCTTTATCTATTGTTGAGCCTATTAAGAGAGGAACTTCTTCATTTGCGTCCTATAAATATGCAAAGTTGGCCATTGAGCATGGTGCAACTGCTGGATTTGGGCAAATGATTAAGTTGGAAGACAACAAATCCCAGGCTGGCATAGGGTTTTCTTCTAGTGTCTTCAATAAGCATGGGTTGTTCAAGAGTGGTGGATTCATCCACACCGGTCAAGATGAGGAAGCTGCTGCTATTGTGGAAGAGGACGCAGAGGACTCTGGCAACTTTGTTATCCCTGGAGGGGTCTGCAATAATTGGGTCGCTGTTGATGTTCCAACAGTTATCCATAAGTCAAAGTAATGTTCATTGTGTTTAAAAACCCTCCTCCCATGCCAGAAGGAGGAGTGATGACATTGTTGACTCATAAATATAATGATATTTTCATTCAATAAATTCATGTTAAATGTTTGTTTTTCCAATTATTTTCCCTTTTCGCTTTTGCATGAAATTGGTGATCACATAAAACCTTAAAAATAAGAATAAAATTAATCTTTTCATCTGCATAATGATTTTCCTTGCTTTAATTCTAAAATCTTTTATATCCAAAATCGTTATGCAGGTTGATCAAACCCATTGAACATAATGATCCAGCACCATCTCCCAACTTTGAATTCCCTGTATTTAAGGCGGAAGAAGATGATGTTGAAGAGATTCCTGACGAGATTACCCGTCTACTTGAGCATGAAGAGAAGATCATTCAGCCGCATCTTGAGAATCTGGAAACAATCAACTTGGGGTATGAAGATTGTGTGCGAGAAGTGAAGATTGGGGCACTCCTTGAAGAGTCTGTTAAGAAGGGGTTGATTGAGTTGCTACGAGAATATGTCGACGTCTTTGCCTGGTCATATGAAGACATGCCTGGTTTGGATACAAATATTGTGCAACATTTCATGCCTTTGAAGTCTGAGTGTGTGCCTGTGAAGCAGAAGCTCAGAAGAACTCATCCTGATATGGCAGTGAAGATCAAAGAGGAAGTTCAGAAGCAAATTGATGACGGGTTTCTGGTGACTTTTACATATCCTCAATGGGTGGCCAATATTGTGCCCGTGCCTATGAAAGATGGAAAAGTCTGAATGTGTGTGGACTATAGAGACTTGAATAAAGCTAGTCCGAAAGATGATTTCCCTCTACCACATATTGACATGTTGGTAGATAATACAGCTAAATTCAATGTCTTCTCGTTTATGGACGGATTTTCCGGATATAATCAGATTAAGATGGCACCCGAGGATATGAAGAAGACAACATTCATCACACCTTGGGGAACATTCTGTTATCGAGTGATGCCCTTCGGTTTGAAGAACGCTGGAGCCACGTATCAACGAGCTATGACTACCTTGTTTCATGATATGATGCATAAAGAGATCGAGGTATATGTCGATGATATGATTGCGAAGTAGAGAACGGAAGTTGAACATGTTGAGCATTTGTTGAAGCTTTTTCAGTGTTTGAGGTAGTATAAGCTTCATCTGAATCCTAACAAGTGTACATTTGGAGTCCATTCCGACAAGTTATTCGGCTTTATTATCAGCGAAAGAGGTATTGAGGTTGATCCTGCAAAGATCAAAGAAATACAAGAGATGCCTGCACCCTAAACTGAGAAGCAAGTCCGAGGTTTTCTTGGCCGCTTGAATTATATTTCCAGATTTATATCCCACATGACTGCCACATGTGCGCCGATATTCAAGCTCCTCCAGAAAGATCAGTCTCATGATTGGACCGAGGATTGCCAAAAGGCCTTTGACAGTATTAAAGAGTATTTGTCTGAGCCTCTGATTCTGTCTCCACCTGTGGAAGGGAGACCTTTGATCATGTATCTAACTGTTCTTGAAGATTCAATGGGTTGTGTCCTTGGTCAGCAAGATGAACCAGGAAAGAAAGAATATGCTATCTACTACCTGAGTAAGAAGTTCACTGATTGTGAGTATCGATACTCGATGCTTGAGAAAACATGTTGTGCTTTGGCTTGGGCTGCTAAGCGCTTACGCTAGTATATGTTGAATCATACGAATTGGTTGATATCCAAAATGGATCCGATCAAGTACATCTTTGAGAAGCCTACTTTAACTAGGAGAATTTCCCGTTGGCAGATGTTGTTATCTGAGTATGATATTGAGTATCGAACTCAGAAGGCCATAAAGGGTAGTATCTTGGCTGACCACTTGGCACATCAACCAATTGAGGATTATCAGTCAGTTCAGTATGATTTCCCAGATGAGGAGATTCTGTATTTAAAAATAAAAGATTGCGATGAGCCTACGCTCGATGAAGGGCCAGAGCCTGGTTCCCGATGGAGCATGGTGTTTGATGGCGCTGTTAATCAATATGGAAATGGTATTGGGGCAATGATTATTACTCCTCAGGGCACACATCTTCCTTTTACCACAAGGCTGACTTTCAAATGAACGAATAATATGGCAGAGTATGAAGCCTGTATTATGGGATTGGAAGAGTGTATTGATCTTAGGATCAAGCATCTTGATGTTTATGGTGATTCGGCCCTCGTTGTTAATCAGATTAAGGGTGAATGGGAGACAAATCAGCCTGGCCTCATCCCATATAGAGATTATGCGAGGAGGATTTCAACGTTCTTTACTGAAGTTGACTTCAATCATATTCCTCGAGATGAGAATCAGATGCAGATGCTTTTGCTACACTTCCCTCGATGATTGTGGTTAGACTTTGGAATGAAGTTCCCAATATCAATGTGATGCGCCTGGACAGACCAGCTCATGTATTTGCAGTAGAAGAGGTGCAAAATGATAAGCCATGGTATTATGATATCAAGTATTTTCTTCAGATCCAGATTTACCCGCATGGGGCATCTGTGAAAGATAGAAAGACTTTGAGGAGATTATCAGGAAGTTTCTACCTTAATGGTGATGTGCTTTACAAGAGGAATTTTGACATGGTTCTGCTCAGATGCGTGGATAGACACGAAGCAGACCTGTTAATGACTGAGGTCCATGAGGGTTCATTTGGTACTCTTTCCAATGGACATGCCATGGCTAGAAAGATGTTGAGAGCAGGCTACTATTGGCTGACAATGGAGTCTGACAGTTGTAAATATGTGAAGAAATGCCATAAGTGTCAGATTTTTGCAGATAAGATTCATATTCCTCCGACACTTTTGAATGTGATTTCATCACCATGGCCTTTCTCTATGTGGGGAATTGAGTTGATTGGCATGATAGAGCCAAAGGCGTCCACCGGTCACATGTTTATTCTCGTAGCAATTGATTACTTCACCAAGTGGGTTGAAGCGGCGTCATATGCAAATGTGACCAGACAGGTGGTTGTGAAGTTTATCAAAAATCAATTCATATGCCATTATGGTGTGCCTGATAAGATCATTACTGACAATGGATCTAACTTGAACAACAAGATGATGAAGGAGCTGTGTAGCGAGTTCAAGATAGCACATCATAATTCTTCTCCTTACAGACCCAAGATGAATGGGGTTGTTGAAGCTGTTAATAAGAATATCAAGAAAATTGTCCAGAAGATGGTTGTTACGTACAAAGATTGGCATGAGATGCTGCCATTTGCTTTGCATGGATATCTCACATCTGTTCGTACTTCAACAGGGGAAACCCCTTTCTCTCTTGTTTACGGCATGGAGGTTGTGCTCCCTGTAGAGGTGGAGATCCCATCAATGAGAGTCTTGATAGAAGCCAAGTTGACTGATGCTGAATGGGTCAAAGTCGTTATGACCAACTGAATTTAATAGAAGAGAAGAGATTGACTGCCATGTGCCATGGTCAATTATATCAGTAAAGGATAAAGAAAGCCTTTGATAAGAAGGTCAAGCCTCGCGTGTTTCGAGAGGGTGACCTTGTGCTCAAGAAAGTCTTGTCTTTCGCGCCCGATTCCAAGGGCAAGTGGACTCCAAACTATGAAGGTCCATATGTTGTTAAGAGAGCCTTTTCAGGCGGTGCTTTGATACTTACAACTATGGATGGGGAGGATTTCAGTCGTCCTATGAATTCAGATGCAGTCAAGAAATACTTCGCCTAAAAATAAAAACAGAATAGCTCGCTAAGTTAAAAACCTGAAAGGGCGGCTTAGACAAAAATGAGCGTCTCGGTGGATTGAAAACCCGAAAGGGCAGTCCAGGCAAAAGTTAGAGACATAAAAAATAAATTTGTATTCCGCTTGTAACACCCCAAAATTTGCCCTCCTCATTCATGCATTCATTTTTAGGTCATTTAACATTTCATATTGCATTTCATCATGTCAATCAGAATCAGATCCAAGAAGCTATTCATCATTGAAACATTAATCTTGAAGGAGCGAAAAGCAGAGCCTGAACTGTCAGGCTCGCTAGGCGAGCAGACTGGTTCGCCTAGCGAACCTTGAACTGTCATGCTCGCTAGGTGAACAGATCCTTCGCTAGGCGAAGCGCGCGTATTTCTGAAAATAAAACAGAAAGTCATGGGCTTGAGTTGCCCTCATTTAAGCCCACCAAGCCACCAATATCAGGCTATAAATACTAGAGTTTCAGAAGAACAAAACCCTGGAGAAAAAGAGAGAGAAGGGAAACCTACGAACTAATCTGCAGCAACCTCCAGACAACTCTGAAAAGTTCACTCTGACTCACACACTTTTTCACCTCCACCTCACACAAACCCTAACATTGCTCTGCAAACCCAAGGGTGCAATTCATCCTCATTTGATCTCTCCAATCAGGTTTTCCCTTATTCCCATTACTCTATGCTTTTAATTTGAATACTCTGAATGTATGAGGTATCGTTAGGTTTTTGCCCACGGGTTTAGATATGCATGAATGTATAAACAATACCTTGAATGTTTGATCACTTGATTTCTGAAAGGGAGACCATAGGGTTTGGAGTTCCTAAAATCGTACTGTTACCATGGAAATTCCAAAACCCGCAGGCGTTCGCTAGCACCCTCGCTAGGCGAGCCTGTAGCGAGGCTTCGCTGAGCCTTCGCTAGGCGAAGCAGCAGCGATCGTGACAGCAGTTGCCCCTTTTTTTCTGTTTGCTCTAACCTGTTTTGTGTTTGTCATGGCATTGTTTTCTCTTGACCCTATCTTGTTTCTCTAACCTGTTCGTTGAGTCTTTGTGAGGGCTCACATACTCTTGCAGGGATAGCTTGCTTGGTATTCCACTTTATTTGTGGGATACCACCTGGAGGTTTATTCCGATTGCCTGTACTGACTCGCCTTCTTTGATGGTGTTTAGCTTGGAAGAGTCTTTGGGTTTCTTATTTCTTAGTTGCTGTTACTTCGGATCTTTATCCGTACGGTAGATCTCTCGATCCCTTTATTTTTCCCGCATTTTACCACTTTCCTAGTTGGAAGACCTCGATAGGAGGCAATGTTTTTGTGTGTTTATTTTTGTGCCTAAAGACCTCCAAGAAGAGGCATCAGTGCTAAAGACCTCCATAAAGAGGAAATTGACGGATAAAAGGGATTAGTAGTCAATTCCCCGTTATTCAGTGCGTTGTTCTTTAAGATCACACTACGTGTCGATGCTTCAGAACAAAAGCCCCAGATCTTTCGTCCGGTCAATCAGTGGAGAGGGTTCTACCTTCCTGAACCCTCACGCCTTGTCATGAGCTCGCCCTGTCCAGGGTTAAGAGCTATGAGGTCTTATCCTCATTACCCTTTTGATCTGCTCACCCTGACGGTCAATGTCAGTGGTTAAAAGCCCATTTGATTACCCTTTCCATGGCTTGTTTGTCGAGGTTGATATGACCCCTCTTGACTAAATCCCTACCCCTGTATGTTTGAGCCCTCTTGCTGGCGTGTTTACTTTACGCATGTTTGTTTTGTATGGTTGATCGTCTCCCCATAGGATTGCTAGACTTCGTATAGTCTCCCGTTTGCATGTCAATTAAGGTAGCGCGGTTCCTTCGTCTAGGACTTCCTTCTTGCATGAGCATCCCTAAAACAGCCCAACTCATTAATTTTTCTTCTTCTAAGAACACGTTTACTCCTTCTACTACAGGAGAGTAAGTCTCCAAAGGTCGAGTATCCGGTAGATTGCGTAGTAACGTCGTTCACCCTAAAACACAACCCTTACCCCGTAGTTACCCGAACTACGGCTTGCTCTGATTCTCATTCCAGATGAGATACGTAGGCATAAGACGGGATGTCTTACCGAGCACACTCCCCTTAACCCCTAGGTAGCCGAGCTACGAAGACTCTTATTCTCATATTCAGATGAGATACGTATGCAGTGGATGCGACATCCGTGCGAGTCATTTTATTTTTACCCCTTTTAGTAAATAACACATTAGATAAACCTACACCCTTTAGACAAGAACAACAAAAGTGGATCCCGTAGAGTACTACAGATGCGTAGGGGTGCTAATACCTTCCCTTCGCATAATCGACTCCTGAACCCCAGATTTGGTTGCGAGACCTTGTCTTTTCCTTTCCTTTTTTCAGGTTTACTTCGAGCGTTTCCTTTCCCTCCTTTGGGATAAATAACCCTCGGTGGCGACTCTTCTGTCATTTCTTTTTTCGCCGGTTGTTCTTTTCGCATACTGTATTTTTCAGGTTGCGACCACCGCTAGATTGAGCACCTCACCTTGGGGAAATCTAGGCAAAAATTAGGGATCTGGCAAGTAACTGCATCCTGAGAAGACTTTGTTCTACAAACTATCATTTGTCAAAGATTCTCGCTCAGCCATTATCAACTGAAGCTTCAAATACATCAGATTCAGAGTTGGTGGAGAAATGGTCTTTATGTTCAATGAAGCCCTTTTCCAATATATATCACCAATTTCGAATTTGTAAATATCTATGGAGTTTTGCCATTTGCAGACTACCATCCCATCAAATAAATTTGAGCCTTTATCCAATTATTTGCACTCTTATTTGTTTCTATTCAACAAATGTTTTGCATGTTTTAATGGAGAAATGCCATTGTTTTAAAATAAATAAATTTTTCATAAAATTGTTTTTAAACAAAGTGAACATCCACAATGACAAAAGGATACTTAGGAGGTTTTCAGTGCTCTCCCAAAGATGGTATGATTCCCAACAGGGTGAGACATTTGTTCATATTCTCAGCATGATTGTATCTTCTTCCTTCAGAGCCCGTTTATATTTTCTCCCCAAGCAGATTGACTGGTGAAGATATTCTTCCTTCCTCCTTAGCAGATGTGATTTCGTCAGGAGTACGATATATGGTGGTAACCCTGGAAGCTGTTGTTTGGCGGTTGTTCCCCACAAGAGTTCCATTATCTCCTCTGATAATTTCCCTAGTAGAGTGGCTTCCGTGGTGGATTTTATCCATGGGTGATCATGTCCCAAGCTGGAGTGGCTGATGTTCCTTCCCTTGCAGAGATCTTTGTTTTCTGGTATCTCTGGTTCCCATCAGATTGGATGTTCTCCAGTGGGCCTGGCTTTCTCTCTCGAGACGTAGTACCGGATATTTGTTCATTGATCATTGGACCTGTTTGTGTTAGATATGTCTGTTTTGTCAGCATTCATCATATATAAACCACGCATATACGCATATAGTTTTGAAATTCAAAATATTCATGTTGCATTAACTGCCATAAATACCTTTGTTTGTTTTCCCCTGCTATTCGGTGATACATATTTCACCAAGCAGATGTTTGTGTCTGATCTCCCCATATAGAGTCAGCCCCACAAGCAGAAAATGTGTTGGTTAAATGGAGATGGTTCCCAAAGCAAAAATGTTCTTAAGAACAATATGAACAACTTTCATGTTCATCATAAATTGATTTGAAGCTTGGAAGGCCATCTGTCATTCCAATACATTATAGGTCATTTTGACTGAAACCCTAATTTTGGGTCAGCTTCCCAAGGACATAACTCCTTCTTTTTTTATGATATTGAGGTGGTATCAAATTAATTGGAAATATTAAGATGTCTACTTCAAATGTTATGTTTAACAAAATTTCAAAATCTCAAAGGAAATACATGTGATAATGCAAGACAATATAGGTCCTTTTTGACCAAATGCATTAAAAGGCAAAAAAGTCCAACTTCAAGTGCCCATAACTTCTTCATACAAAATCCAAATGATTCAAAATTTAAATCCATTTTGATTGTATTGAAAAGATCTATAACTTTGATGTTTGAGATTTTTTAATTTGAGGCTTGCATCATTAAAACAGAAGGGCTTGAACATTGGCCAAATTTGGAAACCTTGCATTGACATTTTTTGCACATCACATTTTAAACTCAAAATTCACTAATTTCCACACTTCAAATAAGCTTTTGTCCAACATAAAATTTTTTCCTTATACAAAAAACTTTCCAACCATTACCCATATGCTTATGTTTGGATTTTCTAAATAGTATTTTCGAAGAGGTGAAGGTTTAGGTTCAATTGTGGAATTCATGTTGAAATCTTGATGCACAAGCAAATTCAAAGCAAACTACACGTCCAAACCTTTGGCATCTGAGTTCAGCTTACAATTGGCATTGCTTTTGGGCCTTGTGCATGATCATGCAAGCCCATGCAAGGATTATCCAATCTCATGCACACGGCTTTGTTCATTAATTCCTTGCCATTCTCTCTATAAATAGAGACCCTATGCCATTCAAAAAGGGACCTTGGTTCAACCTGAAATGCTGTAGAATTCTCTCCATAACCATCACTAAAGGAATTTTCACTTTTCTCTAAAAAAATTCAGATATGAATTTCAACTTCCTCGGTTGATTTTCAGACCTATAATTCATCAGCCTTGCTTCCTCTTCATCACTAGATCTCATTGCAAGCATTGCTTGTGAAGAATCGTGCTTTTAAGACCTGCATTTCAAAGGTGGATAACATAACTTTTTCTCTTCGAAACTCTTTGATCCTTGCTTATTTCTTGAGTTCCTTGGTCTAGCTGAAGTCCTCTCATTAGAGGCATTTGATTTGTGCTTTCAATTTTGCAAAAACATGAAGTTCATGATGAACACCATCATACTTCCAGCTCTGGTTTCTCCATTTATAGGGATCTAGAGTGGAAGTGCATGGTATAGAAGTGATGTACATCACTTCCTCTTTCGATTGATGCCTGGATCGCGTGTTTTGGCGCACATTTGCTCTTCTGCAAATTCGAGCTCTCACCGGAGCTAGCCGGAGAAGACGGTGGCGCTGGCCACCGTCTCAACTCCAGATCCATTCCTGGCCGTTTGATCTCTTTTCCATATCTAATCTGGATCCTTCATTGTAATGACTTTTTATTGGTTTCCATGTGATTGCATTGACCGTGGACTACAATAGACGCGTGCCTCTGGATGCTTGGATCTGCCAGCTCAATTAACGAGCTCAGATCCAAGGGTTCTCGTTTTTTGCCATTTTTAATTTCTGGTTTTATTTTCTTTAATTCCTTTTTATTTCAAAATTCAATATCTCTTTCATTTTTAATCCAAAAATTATGGGACCAATTGCATTAGTCTCCAAATAACTCCTAGTTTCTATTTCTGATTTTTTATTTTTTTTATTTTTTCATTTGATATTTTTTGTGAATTTTCTCTTTTCTGGTTATTTTTAATTCATTTTAAATAGTTTTTGATATTCAAAAACTAGAAAAATATTTTCTTAACCTATTTGAATGATGATGGATCAATGAAAAATTTTCTCATCAATTTTTAAATTGATTTGAGATTTATTTGAGATTTTAGTTCAATTAGGTTATTTTTATTCATTTTTAATTGATTAAAAATAGTTTCTGACTTTTAAAAATGCTGAAATTTTTTGTCAAATATTGTTTGACCTTGTTCGACTTGGGATAAATTACTTGGACCTTTCAAGGTTGATTTGAAGTAATTTTGAAGTTTGACCTTTCCATTATTTTTAATATTAAAAAATGCCAAAAATATTTTGTTTATTTCTTGACTTCCAATCTTCATCTCACTTCTGTTTTTGATTGTTTGACCTTGACTTTCAATGCCATTGGTCAACATATATGGATTGGTATATATTACTTCATTTAATGCACTTTAATTTTCCATTTCTCTTATTCATCTCTTTCTCCTTATTCTTCTTCTTCTTCTTCTTTTTCTTTTTGATCAATGAGTTGAAGTTTGATAAGTTGGGATTGATTAGGGAGACTTAATCTTCCTTGATTCAAATCTAATCCATCTTGATCAATTGATCAAGTGAATGGCTTTGGATTAAGGATAGGTTGTCTCCTAAATCATGCGAAAGGCTTAAACCAATACAAGATCAATTCTCTTCTCTTTTTTGGCATGACAAGTTGTTGGGACTTGGTTCACTAATCAAGACTCCTAACTTGTGTTGATTGCCTACATTATTATTGACCGGCCTCAGATAGTTGTGACTTCTACATAAGTTCAATTACGATTGCTCAACATAGCGCCAAATTTGCCTTATGGCACACTAACTACTAACACTAACCATTAACCATTAACATTTACTTTATGCACTTTACTTTTATGCAATTTACTATCCTTGTACATATTATCCATTTGCTTTTCTATTTGCTCACTTAAGCACATGTTTATGTTAATGCCATTTGCCTTTTGCTCACTTGAGCACATAATTGTGTATACATTATTATGTTTGTGTTTTGTTTTGATTGTTGTGAACCAAATGCAAAGAAATGGACTTAGTTTCTAGGACTTTCCCTATGCAAAGAAATGGAGAATTGGACTTAGATTCTAGGACTTTCCTTGTGCAAAGTTGGTGTAAAAGGATCTTAATGATGAAAATGGATTAGAAGGACCAAATCACTAAACTCACTCTTGTCCATTCTTGTTTTACTTCATGGAACTTTTGATGTGTGTGCTTTTGTGCTAGGGGATGCTCTGAGCTTAATTGAAGGACCATTGCCATGTTCATCCAAAGTGAAAGATACAAGATACATTGAGGATCTCTTAAGAGACTTGTTTTATTGCTTATGCTTTGTGATTGCTTATTCCAAATGATGGGAGCTACTTGGATCATTAATATGATCTCAAGGGAGGAACTCCATTGTGGTTTTATTTCTTTATCCCTCATCTTTTGCTTTCCTTAGGACTTAGCCCTTCTTCTTCTCTCCATTCTAACCCAAGCAAAAACCTTTTGTGCAAACATTTAACCATTGTTTTCAAACATTAGAAACCCAAGCCTTATGCTTTTGATTTTCAAATTTTCTTTTCATAACACTTATTTTGAATTGAACCTTTAAGTCAACTTTGATCATTTTTGTATATACTTCTAATTGGTAAATATAACCCATTCAAATTTCTTTTTGTGGTTCCAATGGCCACCTTCTTAATCAAATTTTCCATAACCTTTAGTTATTAGGTTTGAGTTATCTTTGTGGTAGATGTAATACTCACCTATATCCTTAGTTATGGACAATGAGTCTTCCATGCTTATTATAGGGTTAACCCCTCACTAGCATGTTGAAGCTATCCTCACATGGTGGATTTGTAGTTTGGTTGAGTTTTCTCCCTTTGATAACAAAATACCTTAAGGCTTTTGGACCAATCAATTCACCAACTTGTTTTGAGATTTTTACCCCGAACTACGAGGTTTTGATCCTAATCTTTTTATAAGATGGTACGTAGGCAAAGGGTTTATCCATCCAAACATAAAATGTAAATAAACTTGTATATTCTTTCCTCATCTCTCCAATCATGTTTGCACAAACAAAATTTCCACAAAACCAACAACTTTACAACAAGTATGAAAAGGGCTCCCTAGGAGTACCTAGGATGTTTGGGTGTCTAACACCTTCCCATTGCATAACCAACCCCCTTACCCAGATCTCTATTTCTTTTACTAGTTTTTGTTAAAACTATTATATTTTTGTTTGCTTTCTAACCATTCCTTTGGATAAATAGAAGTGCGGTGGCGACTCGACTTGTATGATTTACCTTGGATTTAGCCAATACCTCTAATGGTAACGAATACCCCGCTACACCCACTGAGTTATGTTCTCGTGGATGATGGTTGTTTCTGTTTCCTCCCAAGACATATATTGGGAAGGAGTTCCCCTTGGGTTATATCCTCATAGGGATGAGTCTTGTTTCATCATGCCTCTCTAGTTTGTTCCTAGATTTTGCCTCTTGTAATTATCCTTGCACTTCCCCGTAGTATAGAGGAATGATTGCTCAGTAACCAGTAATTGTCCATCTTTTCCCCGGGCGGAGTCTGTGGTTTTCTACCATTATACCGGTAGTTGTAAACCCTATTTTATCCCCTTGCAGAGTTAACCTTGTTTTTGTTCATCCTAACCGATGACAATTACTCTTCCGTGGTTTTCTACCCAGTAACTGGTAGATGTAATCCCCTTCTTGATGATTATCTTTATCCAACATTCGATATTGATATTCCTTCACCTTTCGAGTATATCTCTCGGATCATTGCCCTTGTCAATGCATCCCCAGCGGGTCATCTGTCATTTACCTTTTGTTGGTAATGATTGTTTCTCCCTTTTGATTGGTCATCATTTTATACCTAGTTTGCGGTATCCCGATGCCTTTTCTTGTCGGTTGATTTATCCTTTATTAACCCAGTAACCGGTTGGGGATAATCTTCCATGCGAGTATGTTATCTACGTTCTGACGGTAATAGATAACATATCTCATGCACTCTTTGGTCGAAGTCTTTTGCTTTTCCCCAGTCGAGTAAGATTCGTATCCCCTTTTGCGGAATCGAATGTCCATCCTGTAATCGAGTTTGCTTTTCTGCCCTCCTTTCGGATGATGGGTGTCTTAGAAATATTCCCCAATTCGTGCTTGGTCGGTCACCTATTATATGCCCAGTAACCAGTAACCATGGTGTTCCTTCCTCTCTGCTCCCTATTATGACTTTTGTCCCTTGTGGAGTCAGATTTCCCGAGTTGAAATATACCTTTTTAGGTTTTCCTCGGATGATTTTGGATGTTTGATATCTCTCACCCTTATACCGGTCTTAGATATTCATTCTCCCCGAGCATGTTATTCTTTCACCCTTATACCGGTGTCGCGATCACATGTCTCCTTGAGCTTATTACCTAGTAACCGGTAATACTTCATCTTATTGTTTCCTCAGATGAGTCCTGTTTGGACATTCCCCAACGAGATCCCCCAATGGATTTTCCCCATCTGAGTCCGGATTTTCATCTGAAGTATCCCTTGTGGATAGCTCCGATGTATTGACATATTCCCCAATACATGCATCTCTGAGTCAGCTTGAGTCTTTCCGTTGATTTATTCTTACGGAATTCCCCTCGTGTCTCTCGGCAAGTTCTAAGTCGTGACCTGCTCACACATTTTTCCCCGTCTCATCCCCGTTAGAGTCCCTAGAGTCTCTGTCCCATTGAGTGTATTACTCATATGGATTGTCAGTTTCTCCAGTTTTCTTCGTGGACACATATCCCCACAAAGTATTTCCTTTTTTCACATATACATTTGCATCATGAGGTCTCTTAGGGACCAAAATTCGTCTCTTTGTTTTTTTATTTAAGCCCATTCTACCTCGTCGAGACGAATATTTGAGCCTTCACTTCTCCGGCTAGAATGACCTTAAATAGGGGCATCTGTAAGAACCTAATTTTGACCCTAAGATCCCTCATGGCATCAGGACCTTGCATTTGCATTGCCTCAAGGATCATAAGCATTTTGGCTCCTTACTTTTGAGTGGGACCTCTTGTGAGTGGTTTGAGATCACCAAGCATGCTTGAATTGTATATTATTGCTTTTCTCATTTTATTCACTAACCAAAAGCACAAAAATATGTCACTAACATCTTTTGTTTGTAGCTTGAGCAGTCAGAAGGTCAAAAGCTTCTAGGAGATCCTATGTGCATTGATATGGCCAAGAGGAGATGAAAGCAAGCATGGCAATGGTTCCCAAAGCTCTCATCCATCAAATATGCCTCCCAAGTATCTCAATTTGTTATTTTGATCAAGGTAAACCAAAGGGCTTGAGGATTGCTTCCCAAGGAAACCCTAATTCAACTGTGCATTGATTGTGCCTTGCTCATGAAGCAACCTCAACCCATGGTCAAATAAAATCAAGGGAAGTTATTTAATTCATCATTTCATGCATATTTGAACTTATTTGAGTGTCCTCAATCATTAATTCATCAAGATTTGAGGCTTGGACTTGAGAAGTTGATCAGTTAATTCATCTAACTATTTTGAAATACACTGAGACCTAACGTTTTATGTGTTGGTCAAATGGAGATGACCCCAAGAGAAAACCTGTTCTTAAAGACCATATGAACAACTTTCATGTTTATAAAAAATTTATTTGAAGCTTGGAAGGTCATCATCCATTCCAAGACATTATAGGTCATTTTGACTGAAACCCTAATTTTGGGTCAACTTCCCAAGGACACAAATCTTTCATTTTTTATGATTTTTAGGTGGTATCAAGTACATTGGAAAGCTTAAGATGTCTAATTAAAATGATATGTTGGGAAAAATTGCAAAATCTCAAAAGAAGTACATGTGATAATGCAAAACATTATAGGTCACTTTGGACCAAATACATTGAAATGTGAAAAAGTCCAACTTCAATTGCCCATAACGTCTTCATCAAAAATCCAAATGATGCAAAATTGAAGTCTAAATTGAATGCCTTGAAAATATCTATAACTTCGATGTTGAAAATTTGGTCATTTGAAGGTTTCATCATTGAAACAGAAGGGCTTGAACATTGGCCAATTTTGAAAATTTCACATATGCATGTTTTGCACCCCCACACTTCAAGTTCAGTTTTCATTAATCTCCAAGGCCCAAATGAAGTTTTGATCAACATGACACTTGTTCCTTATGCAATAAGCTTTCCAACAATTACTCATAAGGTTGCATTTTGACTTTGGACATGTCATTTTCGAAGACGGGAAAGATTAGGTGCATTTTTGGAAACCAATTGAAAACACATTGCATGAGCTCATGATATCATTTCTGCACGTCCATTCCATCTAATTATGATATAAGAATTCATTTCCAATCAGAATTGGGCCCTCCATGTGCCTGTACATGCCCATGCATGGAGGCCCTCTTCACCCATGCAATGCTTTGTTCATTCTTCTACCTTGCCAATTGCTATAAATATGAGTGCTTGGCCTCTCATTTCTTCAACCTGAAGGCGCCCTAAATGCTGTGCAATTGAATCCACACCCTCACACCAAAGGAACTCACCAATTTTTCTCTCCATTTTCAGATCTAGAATTCAGTTTCCTCAACTGTTTTCTTAGATCTAAAGTTCCTTAGCCTTCTTCTCCTTCATCCATAGAGTGAACTGCAAGCTTTAGCACCAAGGAATTGTGAATCCAAGCTCTGCAAATCAGAGGTTTACTTCTAATTTTAATTTCTTCAAATTAACTCATATATTGCTTGTTTCTTGTTGTTGTTGTGTTGTCTGAAGTCCTCTTCATAGAGGCAATCATTTCATGCTTTCAATTTTCAAAATCCAACAAGTTTCAGTTGAACTCCATGAAATTCAACCTATGATTTCTCTCTCAATAGGAATTTAGAGTGAATTTGGTTGGTACTGGAGTGATGTACATCACTCCACCTTTCGTTTGGTACCTGGATCGCACATTTTGGTTAACATTTACTTCTCTGTAAATTTGGACCTTCATCGGAGTTGGTCGGAGAAGACGGTGGCGCTGGCCACCGTCTGGTCTCCAGATTTAATCTGAGCCATCCATTTGCGTTTCCAGATTTGATCTAGGCCCTTCAATGTTATGACCTAATCAATGGCTAGGTGTGGTTGCATTGACTGAAGCGTTTGGTAGGCGCGCATGTGTGATCCGTGTCATCTGCCAGCTCATTTAATAAGCTTCATTCAACGCTTCTCCTTTTTTGCTATTTTTAATTCTGATTTCTATTTTCTTTTATTTCTTTTAATTCCATTCCATTTCAAAAATTCATATCTCTCTCATTATTGGTCCAAATATTATGGGACCAATTTCATTCTTCTCCTTTTAATTTCTAATTTCTAAAAATGATTTTTAATATTTTTTATTTTATCATTTGATATTTTGTAGTAATTTTCTCTTTTCTGGTTATTTTTAATTCATTTTAAATAGTGTTTGATATTCAAAAAATACACAAATATTTTCTCAACCTCTTTGAATGATGATGGATCTATGAAAAATATTCTCATCAATTTATTAATTAATTTGAGATTTTAGTTCAATTAGGTTATTTTTATGCATTTTTAATTTATTTAAAATAGTTTCTGACTTTTAAAAATGCTAAAAAAAATTGTCAAACTTTGTTTGACCTTATTGAACTTTGGGATAATTCACTTGTTGAACTTTGGATAAATAGAAGTGCGGTGGCGACTCGACTTGTATGGTTTACCTTAGATTTGCCTCAAAGCGTTGGGGAGACGACATGTTTTAAACTTGCCAAACACTTTGAAAACATAATGCACAAACCACGTTGAACCATAAGAGGAATACAAGTTAAGGCAAGATGAAAATAGTCTGTTCCTGTAAAGAACCACAAGCAAAGCAAAGAATAAACTAACGAAAAGGGTTAAGCCTTATCTCCAAGCTCTAAGAGGTTACCTCGTTTGGATGCTATTCATGACCACTTCTCAAGGATAGTCCCCAAAGTGTTTCGAACCTGTAGGATGAAACCAAGAATCAATCAATTGTTTCCGGTGAATTTAAGTAAAACAGTTAGTGACACAAACCACACGTCATATTTACAAGCTCACTTTTTGTGACAGTAAAATCGAAATTCTCACCATGACAAATGTAGGTCTTACCACTGTAAAAGAGCTATTAAGAACGGTTACGCGCTTTCCTTATGATCTTACCAAGGAAGCCAACATGACTTGCCACCTGCGTTAGGTTGGGGACCACACCAGATCTAAAAGAGATTTCATTCTAACAGAATGATTTGGAGGATCCACAACCAACTCATTACCCATACGCAACAGGGACTAACCATTTTCTCTCTATATAAAGAGACATCCCAATCACTGCGAGGAGGAGCCTGGACTAGCGTTGTTACTATATAGAAAATAAACCAAAACATTCATTAGAACTCGAAAAATTTCTAAGCTTGCTGAGATTTCACACCGAATCTCAACACGTTTGAGCCTAAAAAATCCAGTATCCTAAAAACAACGAGACAACGACAATCATACAGACAGAGGAGCATGGCGTAGAAGGAGGGGAATCGAAGCAATTGACAAATAAAAAGAGAGACAATTATCGAAAATGATTACCTAAGGTATCCATGGTCATCATGCCTTGCTTTAAGTGTTTCTGTATCATATTCTTTGTGCATTTAGCACCATTTGACTTTAAAATTCGAAAGTTTTTGTTGATGATTGTTGATCTAAAAGGCGAATTAGGAGCTAGGTTTTTTTTATGGTTAAATTTGCCAAACGGAAACTGTTGATGTTCTAAAATAATTTAGGGCTTCGAAATAGGAAGGGTGTGTGGTCGTTTTTCTTTTTTTCATTTTTGGCGAAATCGCATTTCTCTGGTGATTGTTGTTGTTCTAAATCTGGGTTGGTGTGGGGAAGAACACCGAGAGGTGTTCATCATTTTTCTACAGCTGGGTTGTTGTTTGATTGATAAGTGTAAAGAAGATGAACGGAGGACGGATTTATGGGGAAAGGTTATATACGGTTGAAGTAAATAGAAAGAGAGGGAGATGATTGACGAACGAGAGAGAGGGAGGTGAAGATCGATTCTTCATTTTTTTTATTTTATTTTTTGCTTTGGTTTTATTTTTGTTTAAAGAATAGTTAATGTTAGGTTTCATTATTAATAAATGGAAAAATATTAATTTAATTAGAAGAGTCACTAATTAATTATAGCAGTAATGACATAGCATGTAGCTTAACATTCTCAAGGAGGCCACACATTTTCCCGTTAAATCTAGCTGTTAAATGGGGAAGGCCGAAGGTCATTGGCCAACCACACGCGCGTGGACAGATGGAGCCGTCCCTTCGTTTTCCACCATATTCCTCTACTCCTGGGCGGACCTAGAAGGAGCTGGGCTTAAATCCCACTCCAAACCTTTTTTTTGCTTTGCTTTGCTGATCATTCTTGATATTTGAAAAGGAGTTTTTGACCTTAGGTCCCATTAAGAATCCTTGCTGTTTTGAGCCCTCTTTTGGGCCTTTTATGATTTGATGTTTGGGCTCTATTTTTTTTTTATTTTCCTTACATCTTGATTTAACTTCTTTGGCTTATTGATTTCTTATTTTTAAATATTAAGATAATTACAATTAAAATGGTAGTGGTAGAAATATTTATTAGCTTAATTTCAATTATTATTTAGAGCATTATAATTAATTAAATAATGGGTTAAATATTAATACCAACAAATAATTTGTTTTTGTTTCTAGAGTTAATCAAACTTTGATCCAACACCAAGTATTCCTATATAAACCCGATTAATTCTATAAGATCGGATTCAAAATATTTAATCAATATACTCCTCAATTCTTTTAATTCTAAACTTTAGGTGGAAAAGAGTATAGGAGGCGTTCGCTTCACTATCTCGCAAGTACTCGAATGATTGGTGCTCGCCATATTACTCGGATTCTTGTCGCCCGATTAAAACCTTACCAAATACAGATTCAAATCGCTTTTCCAAATTAAACATAATTTCTAAAGACTCCATATTTTATATAATTTAAACTTTGGATGAAAAGGAGAATGGGAGGCGTTCGCTTTGCTATTTCTCGAGTATTCAAATAATTGGCGTTTGCCACATTGCTTGAATCTTCGTCATTTAATTAAAACCCCAAAAAACTTACAAATACAAATCATCCCCCTAAACTAGTGCGATACTTAAAAATTTATTTCTTTTATAAACATTATATTAAAAGGGTATAGTAAGCGTTCGCTTCACTATTTCTCAAGTACTCGAACGATTGGCGCACGCCACATTGCTCAGGTTTTGTCATCCAATTAAAACCTTAATCATACGAGCTTTCAATAACAAGGTGGGAGGCGTACGCCTTACTACAACACATATTCAAAACCCGCAAACAAGCTTTCAATAACAATTCAAGCGAAAAGGGAATAGAAGTCGTTCGCCTTGTTATTCCTCGAAAGAATTGAATGATTGGTGTGCACCACATTTCTCAAACTATTGTCGTTCTTCTAAAATATCTTAAACACATCAAGTTTATCTGTTCTCGCCCCCGTGCGATCAAAACCAATCAAACAAAACATATAACGTATTAATTCAAATTGTCACCCCCGTGTGACCAAAACTCTTTTCAAAAAGAGCATTGTTTAATCCTTTCTAACGCACACAACAGACTAGTGTTTAAGCCTCCGCCGAGAGTAGACAAGCCAACGTTTAGCCTTTAGAATGCGATCTACACAGTCGTTCATTAAAAAACACCAACCAATCGTAGTTCCCGAACTACGAATACTCTGATTTCCTTATTGCACCATAAGGATACGTAGGCACGAGAATGGGAGATCTTGGCGAGCACACTAATAAAAAACCTCCCTTTTCCCCTTTCTGAGGTCTTCATCCATCACTATTATCAATTCTAATTACCCGAATAAAGCGAATAACATTCAACTAACATTCAAATAGCAAATTAAGACTAAAAGGTTCTCGTTGAGTACAACGGACGTGAGGGGTGCTAATACCTTCCCCTCGTGTAATCAACTCTCGAACCCGAATATGGTTGTGACGACCATTATTCTATTATCTTAAAGGTTTTATCGATATTTTCCTATTACTTCATTGGAATAAATAAAGTTCGGTGGTGACTCTGTTCGAACTAAATTTTTCCGCGTCCATCGCGAGGGATCGCATTTTTCGAGGTGCACAATAAGGCATCTTCAACTCCAAAGCTCTCTTTTTCACCCAAAGAGTGTAAACTTCCAAAGCTACAAAATTGCACGGACCAAGCTCGGATGTTCCTTTCCTATGCACATTATGCCAAGCATGCACAATCTTATGTTTCAAATGTTGGGGATCTTTACCCTCTTGATAGAAAAGACCTTATAACAAAGTGTTATTAGGCTTGTCTCTCAAGGGGAACCCAAGTTAACGACAAGCCAAAGCAGGGTTGTAGTTAATTCCTCCTTGTGTACCAATGAGAGGTACATTAGAGAATTCACCACAACTATCAATAATCTCCAAACCTCTTAAAGATGGGGCATACCAAACTATATCATCATTAGTGAGAGACATAAGTCTCTGGACCACCTTAGACATTGTTTGTTCTCCATAAAAGCAGATGTCTGAGGCAAGTGCGAAATAAACCACTTGTACAGAAGTGGAATGCAACAGACAATCGTTCCACCACCCTTAGAATTCCTTAGATGCAAAGAGAAATACATATCACCCAACAAAGTAGGCATATGATTCCCAATCAAGAAATGTCTAGTGGCATTAACATCAACAAAACCGTCAATGTTAGGGAACAAAGCTAATCCATAGATAAGCAACACAAAGATAGCTTCAAAAGTGTCCATACTACCAGCTTGAGCAAAAGTGGTAGCTTTCCTGATGAGGAAACTGTACTTCTTAGTGTTCCTTCGTCCACAATCCATGGTATGAAAATATTTGCAAATGATACCTTAGTTCCTTGAAATTTTGTGTGATGAATGTTATGATGCGCATGAATCCATGAATGCAACAATCATAAATAAGGGATCACACACAAGGCAAACAAAGCTCAAGGGATGAATCAAGTCATTGTCAATATCAATCATCCATTTTGGTGGATTATGTTTACACCTTATCAACAACCAAGTTCCATTGATATTGATAAGACTTGATTGGATCAACCAAGAATCAAGGGTTTGTTGCAAGTCACGAGCATGAAGTCTGGGTAAGAACCATCCCAAAGGAGTGAACTAAGGATAAAAACCTGTAGATCATGTTCTAAAAAGTTCCCAGAGTCTTAATTCCATCTATCAGATATTATAGGTTTAGATGACTGACTCATCGACCCATAATATTCTCAAGAGAAACTCGTCTGAGTGTAGTATCGCGTAACAACTGTTATCAAGTCTACACTTGAACAGTTTCCGCACTACGTCCTAAATAGGCCAAGATGGGTTAGGTGTTCTAAGGTCTTCATCTTCTCAGACCCAATTAGAAGTAGTAATGCCTAACCATAAATATTTGTGTGACATTCCCAAATCCAAAGGAATCTCCACTGAGCAGATGGATCTCAAGCCAACTTGTTAAGGACTACTCCACATAAGTCGAGCATGACTATACCAACCTCCTATCTTAATTGCACTCATGTTCGGGTTAGAACTTATCTCACCACTCAGAGATCACAAAGCACAACAAGCAGATTATATCACATATGCATATATACAAACATCACATATATACAAATATATTCACATAAAAAGTAGGCTAAACCCACTAGAGACTACTTCCCCAGCAGAGTCAAGTAAGAAGTTTTTCAAATAACAAACTAATCAAAATGTCAGAGATCTAGGTAAGGGGTTGGTTATGAAATGGGAAGGTTTTACGCACCCAAAACATCCTTAGTACACTAAGGGAACCTCTTTTTGCAAATATGTGTCGTAGGTTGGTATTTGTGAAAATATTTGTACAAAAGATTGGAGGGATGAGGAGAGAATTAATATTTACAAATTTTGTTGTTTGAATGGATGAACCCATTGCCTACGTACGATCACAAAGGTAGGATCAAAACCTCATAGTTCGGGGTAAAAATCTCAAAGATTGGTGAATTGATTTTAATAAAATCCTTAAGGTCTTTTTTTATCAAAGGGAGAAAACTCAACCTAAACCAATAATCCACCATGTGAGGAAGGCTTCAACATGCTAGTGAGGGGTTAACCCTATAATAAGCATGGAAGTCTTATAATCCAACCACTAAGGATGAGGTGAGATTTACATCAACCACTATGATAACTCAAACCTATGACTAATGTTTTTGAAAAGTTTATACAAGTGGCCATTGGAACCACAAAAAACAACTTGAAGTGAGTTATATTTACAAGTTCGTTTATTTACAAAATGAAGTCAAAGTTGGATTAAGATTTATTCACAATGAGTATTGATGAAAATGGTTTTGAAAAGTCAAAGGCATAAGGCCTAGGTTTCTAGTTTGAAACAAAATCAAAGTTTGAAGAAAAGATTTTTGGCTTGGTTAGAATTGGGAGAAGAAGAGAAGGGCTAGTAATAAAGTATACAAAGATAAGAGGGGAAAGATAAACCCTTGGAGTTCCTTTTCTTGGAATCATAGAGACGATTCAAGATGCTCCTTTCCTTTAGACTTAGAACACACAAACAAGCAATCAAACAATTTGAATCCAACCTTCTAGGATCTCCATTTGGCTTGTCTCTTAACTTGGCTACTCATTACAATGGTTCTCTTTCACAATCTCAAGGTAGGATCCCTATCACACAAGAGCAAACATCAAAAAGTTCACAACACAATAAGAGGAATGGACAAAGAACAAGTTTGGATGAGAAGTCCTTTGAGATCAACTTTGAAATTTATCATTCTAAAGGCATGAGGACTATTTGCTCTTCAACAAATTTAGCATTCTAAAGGCATGAGGCCTAGTTGCTCTTGAACTCCTTTAAGCATAGGTAGGTCCTAATTCTAAGTCCTTTCTCCTTTTTGCATGGGTTCACACAAAGCAAACACAAAACAAACACAAGATAGCAATATATTTATATACAATAATAGGCTCAAATGAGCAAAAGAAAAATGACATAAACATAAAATATGTGCTCAAGTGAGCAAAAGGAAAATTAATATGAATAATGAGCCAGAAATAAATGACATTAAAAGTAAATGACAAAGAAAATTAAATGCTCAAATTAAAGTTAGTAATTAGTAAAGTTATGTTAGTTTGTCATAAGACAATGTAGCGCTTTGTTAAGCAATCATAAGTGGACTAATGTAGTAGTCACACCTATCTGAGGCTGGTCAATAAAAATATAGGCAAAGAACACAAGTTAGAGATTATGACTAGTAAGCCAAGCTCCACAAACTTGCCATGCCAAAACAAAAGGGGAAGGGCCTAGTATGGACTTTAGGTTATTTGCTTGACCAAGAAGCAACCTATCTTGGACACAAAACAACTCACTTGATCATAGATCAAGTTGAGTTTGGTTTGGATCAAAGAAGGTTAAACCTCTCATTTGTCAAGATCAACCATAAGACATTAACTCATTGGCCATTGATGGAAAGAATGGGATGGAGATGAAAGGGAATGGAAAAGAATACAAGTATCAAGTCCAATTGATCAAATGTGAATCAAATCATCATCAATAAATGCCAAACATAAAAGAAATGAAGATAACAAGTCAACAAGTCAACAATATTTTTTGGTATTTTTTGAATTAAAATAAAATGCAAATAAAAAATAATCAAATAAGGTCAAACCTCAAATTCAATTCAAATCAACTTCAACAAGTCCAATGAAATTCTCATAGGTCTAACATGGTCAGACAAGCTTTGACTAATTTTCTCAACAATTTTTGAAATCAGAAAGCAATTAAAAACAATTAAAAATAGCACAAAAATGATTAAAATCTCAAATAAATCTCAAATCAAATAAGAAATTGATGAGACTATTTCTCATTGATTTATCATGATCCATAAATGCTAGGAAAATATTTTTGGATTTTTCAAATATCAAAAAGTATTTTAAAATGAATTAAAACTATTCAAAACCAAATAATTCACAAAAAATATTAAATGAAGCCACAAAAATATTTAAAAATCAAAATATGAAACTAGATTTTTCAAGAAACTTTTTGGAATTGGTCTCATATTTTTCTGACTTCAAATAATTTTTTTATGAATTTTTGAAAATCAATTGAATTAATTGAAAAGAAAAGAATATAGAAATAATAGAAAAATGCGCAACCACAGGATAGACTTCATTAATTGATGTGGCAAGGAGAAATGGTCCAGATCATGAGGAACACGATGTAACCAAGTCAAGCGTGCAACACTTTGAATTAAATAAAGTAAACATAATGGATGAATGAGATTAGAACGTGGCATTCAGATCTAAGGGCCAGGAAGTAAGATACGTCAATGGTGGTGGTGGAAACCACTGTCTTTTCCGGCGAGCCAACAGAATCCGGCCACCAGTTGCAGAGAAAAAAGTTTAACAAAAATGGAAAGTAAGGACATGGAAATGAAGCTCGTGTGATGGAGATCACCACTGTATCCATGGATCTTCCTCACTCTTCCTATATTAAGAGAAATGTGAAGTGGAAGATCATGGTGTTCAACTAAAAGTGCGCGAAATGGAAAATTGAAACCACCATTGGCTTGCCTCAAGTGTGAGGACTTCAGAAAACCACACAAACAAGAGAATACTACATTGAATTGCAAGTTCTAGATCCAAAAAGTTTGAAGGTATACCTCTGAATTGAAGCTCTTTAAGCCACGAAACCTTCAAGATCTTGACTCCTCTTTACTCTAGGGATGTCGTGGAGATGATAGGCTAACGAATTGAGCTTTGAGAATCAACTAATGATGTTGAATTTCAAGCTTGAAAGTGAGAAAAAATTCTGGAAAATTCCTTCGGTATGGCTATGGTTTTAGTGTTGCAGCGTTTCAGATCTCCAAAAGGTTGATGAATGAATGAGAAGGAGTGCTTATTTATAGCTGAAATTGGTTGTGCATCATGATTCCCTCGTGTGCATGGCATTTGAAATTGGATATGCATGGGCCTGTACAAGCGCATGTGAGGCCAAATGATGGGTGCAAAACCATGCTGAGTTCACTTGGAATGGATTTGGACGTGTACATGAGGTGGAATTAGCTTGCATACCAAGTTGTAACATGAAATGCCAAAATGTACATAAATGAAGTAACGTGAGTAATGGTTGGAAAGCCCTTGAAATAAGGAACAAAAGTCATGTTAGGCAAAAATTCATTTGGCATTTGGAAATTAATGGAAACTGACTGTGAAAATTTAGGTACAACACATGTTTAAGTCACCTTTGAAAATTTTCACCAAAGTAAGCCTAATCAAACCCCTCTGTTTTCAAGGTACAAGATTCAAATTGAAAAACTTCCAACATAAAAGTTATATATATTTTGAAGTTGATAAATTTAGACTCAAATTTTGCATCATTTGGATTTTCTATGACAAAGTTATGGGCATTTGAAGTTGGGTACTTTTTCAAATTCAATGAATTAGGTCAAAGATGGCCTATAAGGTTTTGTATTATCACATGTATTTATTTTAGGATTATCAAATTTTGTAAAACATAAAATTTTAAGTAGACATCATAAAATTTCCAATGCATTTGGTATCACCTCAAAATCATAAAAATTAAGGAAGTTAGGTCCTTGGGAAGTTGACCCAAAATTAGGGTTTCTGTCAAAATAACCCATAATGTTTTAAAATGAATGAAGATCTTCCAAGCTTCAAATGGATTTTTGATGAACATGAAAGTTTTTCATATGGTTCTTACTAACATATTTTCTCTTGGGGTCATCTTCATTTGGCAAACACAGCAAAAGTTGTGTCTCAATGATCCTCAGTTTAGTCAGATGAATTGACTGGTCAACTACTCAAGGCCAAACTTCGAATCTTGATGAATGAATGATTAAGGATACTGACATAGGCTCATATATGCATAAAATAATGAATGAAATTACTTCCCTTGATTAAATTTGATCATAGGTTGAGGTTGCTTCATGAACAAGGCACAATCAATGCACAGTTGAATTAGGATTTCCTTGGGAAACAAACCTCAAGCCCTTTGGGTTATCTTGATCAAATTGGAAAATTGAGATACTTGGGAGACATATATGATGATTTGGAACTTTGTGGACCATTTCCATCCTTGTTCTCATCTTCATCTAGCCACTTCATTGAGCTTAGGAGCCTTCTAGAAGCCTTGGAACACATGATCACTTGAGCTTCAAAACAGAAAGAGTTAGTGATATATTTTTGTGCTTTTGGTTAGTAAACAAAATAAGAAAAGCAATAATATACAATTCAAGCATGCTTGGTGGTCTCAAACCACTCACACAAGTCCCAACCCAAGGGTTAAGGAGCCAAATCATGCTATGATCCTTGAGGCAATGCACTGAGCAATGATATGATGCCATGAGGGATCTTAGGGTCAAAATTAGGGTCTTACAGATGCCCCTATTTAAGGTCATTCTAGCCGGAGATATGAAGGTTAAAATCTTCGTCTCGACAAGATAGAATGGGCTTAAATAATAACAAAGAGGCGAATTTTGGTCCCTAAGAGACCTCATGATGCAAATGTATGTAAGCAAAATAAAATCTTCGTGGTGACTAATTTCCACGAAGGAAAAGAGATCGGGAGAGACTGAAGATCCATAGGAGTAACACATTTACTAGGGAGACAGAGACTCTAGGGAAGTAAGGGTAAAAATGAGTTAGCAGGTCACGACTTGAAGACTTGCTGGGAGACACTAACGGATTCCATGAAAATAAATTGATAGAAGGACTCGAGCTAACGCAAATATGCATGTATTGGGGAATATGCCAATGCAGCAAAACTATCCACAAAGGACACATCGGATAAAAAATCTGGGCTCAGACGAGGATGTCCACAAAGGACTCAGCTGAGGAAGAAACGACGAGATATTATCGGTTACTTGGGTAATAAACTCAAACTGAGACATGTTATCAAAACACCGGTTACTGGGTGAGAGAAGAACGCGCTCAGGGGGAAATCTGACTCCACTAGGGACAAAAGTCATAATAGGGAGCAGAAGGAAGGAACACCAGGGATACCGGTTACTGGGCATATAATAGGTGACCAACCAGGCGTGAATTGGATACATATCCAAGACACTCATCATCCGAAAGGAGGGCTGAAAAAAGCAAACTCGACTTACAGGATGGGTATTCGATTCCATATGGAAATACGAATCTTACTCGACTGGGTAAGAAAAAGACTTCGACCGAAGAACGCATGAGATATATTATCTATTACCGTCATAACGTAGATAACATGCTTGCATGGAATATTATCCACAACCGGTTACTGGGTTAATGAAGGATAAATCAACCGAAAAGAAAGGACATCGGGATACCGGTTACTGGGTATAAAATGATGACCAATCAGAAGGAGAAACAATCATTACTAAACAAGGTAAATGAAAGATAACCGACAAAAGCAATTATCCAAGAGATATATCACCGGTTACTGGGTGGTATACTCAAGAAACAAAGGAATATCAATACCGGTTACTGGGTAAAGATAACCAACAAAGAGGGGATTACATCTACTGGTTACTGGGTAGAAAACCAAAGAAATAGGACTTACAACTACCAGTTACTGGGTAGAAGGCCACAAAATCCACTAGGGAAGCAGATGAACAATTACTGGTTACCGAGCAATTGAACAACTAAACCAAAGGGAACTGCAGGGGATAACAAAAAAAGGACATCAATCTAGGAACAAACTAGAAAGACACAATTAGACAAGGATCAACCCGATGAGGATATAACTCAGGGGAGTAATTCCTATCCCAATACACAACTAGGAAGGAAACTGCAACAATAATCATCCACGAGGACATAACTCAGTGGGGAATAAAGAAGAAAAGATAGACACTTTCTGCCTATGGGGCTGACTCTATATGGAGAGATCAGACACAAACATCTTCTTGGGGAAGAACATTTCACCAATAGCAGCGGATAATAAGCAAAGATATATGGAAAAAATACAATCATGAATGTATGAATGCTATGATTATGCATTATTGTAGCACCTCAAATTTGCACCTCCCATATTGTATATACATTTTCTTGTTTAGGTCATTAGCATTGCATTGTCCACTGCATAGCATTGCATTGTCCATTGCCCAAGTGCAAGTCATCAGTCAAGACTGGTTAGGAGATCCAGTTGTGCAAGCAAGCAAGTGCAATTCTTATTGAAGCAAAGCCCTAGGGTTGGTTCATTGAGTTCATATGACCTAGGGATCATTTTGAAGTGGTTTGGCCAAAGGTTGGATGCTCAAAGCTCAACAGTCAAGCTGAGATTCATCTGAAACCCTAGAAAGTCAACCAAAGTCAACTGTGCATTCAGCCATGGATTTGAAGGTGGGAAATGGTTAGAGAGGCCTCATTCATGTCCATACAAGTCTCATTTGACATTGCAAACATCAACATTGAAGAATTTGAGGTGAGATGAAAAGTTTCCAAAAATAGTAAGTGACCTGTAACTTGAAACTGCCAAAAATGGAAAGGTCTTCTCCTCAAGTTTACAACTTCAAGGAAGCTTCAAATGAAATTTTGTCCAACATGAAAGTTGAATATCTTGCTCTCACCTTTCCAAAAAGTCGAAGAACATGAATTTCTCATGTATGGTTAAGAAGTTATGGATCAATCATGGTCAAGAAAATTTGAAGTTCAAAAGGGGATAACTTTCACACCACAAGGCCAATTGAAGTGGGATTTTTTGTAACATTCTTATTTTGACATGATCTATGATCTTCGAAGGGATTGCTTGGTTCTTGACTAATCTATGATCCACAAGCATTTCTGAAGAAGATTGAAGCAAGAATCCATCATTTTCGTGCACATTGTTGAACTGTTGAAGCAAGCTTCCATTCGTGGCAGTTGAGGAATTGAGCAACATCAAGGACAATTGAGCAACAATCCTTCATCCATTCATCTACCTAAGCCTTGAGGAACTTCTGTTTGCGCCTTACCAAGCTTGAAAACACTGATTTCAGTTCTGCATCTCTTTGAAGGTTAGGATTCGAATCTTGTAATTGTTGAAATTAGGATATGCATGTTATAGATCTTGAATTCCTGAGTGTGCTGAGCTTTATCTCGTGTATTTTCATCAAGAATTAAGAAAGTTATGTTGAATCTAAGATTGACATGTGAAATTTCTTTTGCTCGATCCAGGCTTGTTAGTGAAAATTAGGTTAAATTGATCATTGATTAGTGATGTACATTAGAAGAGGAGTCCAATGGTATAGGTTTTGTCCATTTCTGTGCATGAATGTTCTTGAGCCTATGAATGCGTATAAACATGGATGAAGATCTAGGGTTTTCGTTCCCAGAAGTGAGTTTGATCTTGTGAGCGCCATTCTGCATGTGTTTTGATGTTAACCGCCATGTATTGGACCACGTGTGCATGACTTCGCTGAATGATTGGTGTAGCGCGCTTCTAATTGCCATGTAGACTTAAGTGAAACGTAGAGTTTCACTTAAGTAGCGCTTGGTTTGAATTCCACCAAGGTTCGAATCTGGCTGATGTTGGTTTCCACATTGGCCTTGCATTTTATTTCCTTTATTTCCTCCATGTTCATGTATGCCATTCCATGTGATTTTTATTTTTTTCACTCATTTAGAAAAATCATATCTCCATGATTAATAATCCAATTGACCTGGAATTTTTTGCATGATGTTCCTCATGATCTCTAGAATTTTATGGTGATTTTTCCAGAAATTGTGCACGCATGGATTTTAATTTGGCCTAGGGAATGTTCATACATGTGTTTTCTTGATATGCCTTGCCATTTTGATTGTGAAATGATGCGTTTTGCTCCAATGACTTTGAAACTTTGCATGCTTAAACTAGACACCTTGCTGGTCATTTTGGTATAGAGTTTGCATTTTTCTCATTTCTGGTTATGGAGATATGCTGTGGTTAATGTAGGTGTGACAATATGGGTCACACCTTTGCTTGCTTGACTTTCTGATTTTATTTGCCATGCCAATTCAATGCCAACTAATCTGATATTTCGCATGATGATACTTCTGGATGTTAGGATTGCTTATAAATTTTTGTGGAATTTTTAGGATTCAATTTTGATTTGTTTGAGATTTTCCTTTCTGTTTGACCATTTGTGGACCTTTTGATAGTCATGAATTTAGATGATTTGTGAAATGCTTGATGTTTATCATATGAACTTGAAATTTTGCACATGGATTCTAGACACTTTGAAGTTTATCGTGGCTTTTGTTTGAGACATTTACCATGTGTGGATTCTGTTTTAGGCTTGTGTGAAGTTGATGCATCCATTTGTGCCCTAATTGAGCTTGTTTGTGCTTGCCTTGCCTTATGGAATTTATTTGCCATACTTAAAATTGTCCAAATGCCTTGAATTTTGGTGTGATGATTATGTGATTTGTGCTGTTTAGCCATGATTTTTCTTGAGATTTATTGAATCATTTTTGAGTTGAAGTGAATTGGTTCATTCTGTTTGCTTCTATGAGCTTTGAACTTGCATGCCTTGCCATGATTGCTTTGTGAAATGATTTTGGTGAATGTTATGGATATGAGACCACTTGGATTTTGTTCTTAATTGGTTTAATTTGATTCATGCCAATTTTCATGTTCTGTTTTGAATTATTTCTCCCTCTTTGACCCTAGGCCATGTCCTAGTGGTTAGTGCTTATGTTTGAGTTGTGTTTTCAGGACAAGAAGCATATGGCCTTGAGGAGTGTGATTAATTTGCTCATTTGGATTGATATTTGATTGATGTTGATTAACATTAAGTTGTTTTGTAGGTGGATTAGCTCCTTTGAGTTGAGCTTGTGCTTTGCTTGATGCATTGCATTGTTGTCTGTTTGTACAATTAATTGTTGACTTTTAGTCTGTCTGTTTGACTTTTTGAGTTGTGTATTGACTGAGTTAGATTGTTTTCAGGTACATTAGTTGCTATAGTTCATTGTGAACTTGCTTTTGCTGTTGCTTGGTTGCTTAACCAATTTGAGGTATAATGTCTCTGACTCCATGTAGTTTGGAAGACCTGGCTTGTTATTTGGTCAGGCACCTGTCTGAAGTCCTCCTTAAGAGGCAATGCTTGTGTTTGTTTATGTTTGTGCCAAGCAGGAAAAGACCTCTAAGAGGCAATTGGCAGATAAAAGAGATGTGCAATCCATCTCCTGCTATTCAGTTGAGTCATACCTTTGCTCACACAACTGGTGTTGATGCATTGTGGATATTAACCTAAGATCTATGTTGAGTCACTCATAAGTGTAGAAGGGTTCCAACTTTCTGAGCCCACACATTCCTTTGTCTGAAGCTCTCCCAGGCCAGGGATAAGAGCTGTGAAGTCTTATCTTCACTTCCCATTTCATCTGCTTCACCCTAACTCTCAATGTTAGGGTTAAGAGCTAACATCACCCGATTCCAGTTGGCTTGTGTTTCACAGCCCAACCCTTGTGTGAGCCCACTTTGTGTGTATATAGTGTGTGTTATTTGTGATTGTTTGCTTTGCCTGTGCTGTTTAGGATAGCTTGCTCCCTGTGCAAGTTAGATAGCAACCTTAACTTAGGGATGATATGCATGATAACATCTAGGCTCGAGTCGTAGTCTCCCTAGTTGTGTCTCCCTTTGTATCTGGTTAGGCTAGTCCTTTTTCCCTGTGCAGGGGAACTACGTCGCCCTGATCCTCATACCAGATGAGGTACGTAGGCAGGAGATGAGCTGATCTCTCCGGGCGCCCTTTTTGTTTTGTCTTTGTGTGTGTTAGGAGATGGATGTAAGACCAGCGATTGGCATTCCGTATCCTATTGTTGTGTGCTCGGAGTCCGATGTAAGTCCAGCGATTGGCAGTTGGTTTCCAGTGTGTGTTCGTTTGGTTCGGAGTCTGATGTAAGTCCAGCGATTGGCTTTCGGTTTCCATGTTTGCCTGTTTGTGTGGAGTCTGACATAAGTCCAGCGATTGGCAGTCGGTTTCCTGTGTGGTTTTGTTTGGCGTGCGTTAGCCGAGCTACGAGTGCTCTGATTCTTCTTTAGTCTGAGAAGATACGTATGCATAGGATGCGACATCCTAGCGAGCACATTTCCCCCTGTCCCGAACTACGTCGACTCTGATGTCTGTGCCTGACAGACTACGTAGGCCCAGGATGCGATATCCTGCCGAGTTTAGTTTCTTTTGTTTTCTGTGTCTCTTTCAGCCAGTGTGTGTTTGTGTTTGAGCAGCGTTTAGCAACCATATTCCTTCCTTTTGTGTGTGGATCCCGTCGAGTACGACGGATGCGTAGGGGTGCTAATACCTTCCCTTCGCATAACCGACTCCCGATCCCATTCTCTTTGGTCGCGAGACCATGTCTTTTCCAGGTTTACTTCGAGCGTTTCCTTTCCCTCTTTTGGGATAAATAACGCACGGTGGCGGCTCTGTTATTTCGTTTTCCCGCCGGTTTTTCGCGTAATGCGACAGCTGGCGACTCTGTTGGGGAAGATGTACCACTAAGAAGTTGACCTCTTGCTGGTCCATCTTCCC